>NW_020797903.1:588946-904880 GCF_003369625.1 Aspergillus mulundensis | reverse complement strand
TCTAGTTTAAAATATTATTATTAAAAAAGTTTAAAAAGTAATAAGTAAAAGTAACTCTAACTATAAGACTAATAAGTTTTAAAAATTTTTATTAATAATAAAAATATTAATAAAAAAATTTAATTAATAAAAATAAAGTATTTTAAACCCTATTAAATAATACTAAAAAAGTTGCTTAAAAATCTAAAAAAAAGGCTGGCCTTAAAACTATTTTTATAAACCTTTAAGCTATACTTAAGCTATTTTTAACTAAAAAATAAATATAGGTTTAAATACTTTACGCATGGGTTTTTACTTTAGCCTATACTTAAAACCTATTTTAGCCTTGCTTAATTAGTGGCCAAGACCCTAAATATTAATAACCTAGTTAAGTTATATAGCTTAATATAATAGTAAGGTATACCAAGCCTTGTTAGCCTAAGGCCAAAGCTTAGGTTACCTAAGGCACTAACTCCGGACCAATGGTGGATCGGCTCCGGTGACATCAAATAGAAAAACGTTGGCCCTGACAAGGTTTAAATCTCTAGCCTTGCAAAGGCTAGATATTCTTAGTATATACTAAGTTAATACCTAAAGGCTAACTTAATTATTCGCGAGCAAAGCTATTTATAAATATTTTTAAGTTTTATAAAAGGGCTATATATAATATAATAGGCCTTATAACTACCCCCCTTTTTTATAGCCTTGGTTTCTTAAGGCCCTATAAATAAATTAATATATATAATTTATAAAATATTTTTAAAAAACCCCTGCTAGTATATAAAAAACCTTTATAAAAAAATTTTACTATATATAATAAAAAAAAATATATCTTATTTATACCTTTCCTTTGCATGGCTAGCTTTACTAGCATCTTTTTTTAAATATATTAGGTTTTATTTTGCAAAGCCTTTTTTTAATAATATTAAAATCTTATATAAAATATAAGCATGCTTGTAAATATTCCTAATTTTTTATAGGTATATTTATTTAAAGCTTGTGGCTATTTTAATAGGCTAGGCTTATATAAAAATACTAGCTATATCTTATTTTTTTAACTAAACTTTATTTTATTTATTTCCTTATAATTCTTATAAAAAAGTTAATATTTATAGTGTTCTTACCTTCTCGCGGGTTATAATTATTTTTAGTATTTATAAAATATTATTATTTTATACTTTTTTTTTAAGTAAACTTAATATTAAAGCTCTTGTTTAATCCCTTTTTTTATAACTTTTTTTATAAATAAGCTATTTACTTTTTATAAGTATACCCTTTTATTAGCTTTTTTTATTTTTTTTATCACGTGAATATATTTTACAAGCCTTTTTTTTTACTAGCTTGCTAGTTAAAATAACTTATAAAAATTTTTAATACCTTAAGTAATATAATACCTACTTATATATTTTAAATTTTTTATTTTTACTTACTTTTTACTAGGTACTTTATATATTTTATATACCCCTTTATACTAGTATTTACTTATTTAACTATTATACCTTATAAAAAAGTCTTATAAACTTTTAAGCTTTAAAAAATATATTTTATAAGCTTTAAATTTTTATAAAAATAAAGTCTTGCTTTTACCTTTTTATAAATTCTTATTTTTATTTATTTATAAGCTTTTAACTTTACTTGCTTATAAGCCTTAATTACTTACTTATAAATTTTTAACTTTACTCCCAAGCTTTTAACTTTATTTTATAAAATTTTAACTTTATTTTTATAAATCCTATTTTACAAGCATAGCTAACTCGCGTATAGTTAATTAAAAATAAAATTTTTTTTATTTTCGCGAATAATATCTTATAAAATAGTTTTTATTTTTATTTTTAGCCTAGTTATTATCCCGCCCCCTACTATTAATAAAAACCTTAATATTTAGTTTAGCCTTAGCTAATATAAGTAAGTTTTACTTAATACCTAGCCACCTTTTTTTACTAGTTTTTTTTTTATATAATATATATTTATAATATTAATATATAACTTACTAGGGTTATTATATTATTATAATATTTAATAAGTATTTTTACTTTTTTACTTATAAGTTTTTTACTTATTAATATATATAAAGTTTTTTTTACTTCTTGCCTATATATATTTTTATTTATAAAATCCTTATTTATAAAAATATTACTAACTTACTTATAGTTACTAGGCACCCTTTTTATTATCACGCCCTGCCCTGTTAAGGGGCTACTTATTAAGGTAATATAAAATATTTTATTTTTAGGTAAGGTAAGTATTATAAATTAAATATAAGCCTAGTTTATAATATTTCCTGGGAATATAATAAATAATTTAAAAATTTTTTTTATAATTATTAGCTTATTAATTCTACTAAAATTACTACCTTATAATAGTATTAAGCTATTATTTAATTATAAACTATATTAAATTTTCGCGCTAGTATAAAGGCATGTATATTAATATAATTTTATTAATATAGCTTAAATTACTACATGTATATAAATTTATAAGGTTATTTTTATAATACATGCTAGGTAAAAACCTTCGCGGGGCTATAAGTATATAAAATATATTAATATTTTTTTTAAAAAATTATTTAGTTATCCTGCTTTTATAAAATGTATTTTTAGGGGTATTAATTAAAAATATAATAACTATTTATACCACTTGTGTCCCTGCTTTTTTATATAGGACTTAAATTAGCACTAAGTAGCTATTAGCTTAAAAATTATAAATAATTACTTAATATTTGTCATAGTTCACGCCTCATCTTCGCTCTGTCTCTTGCTTGGTTCTTCCTTAGTCATCAGCTTAGTCATCAACATGTATCTACATCGCTTCCGAGATAGCCACTTAGCAATCAACTTACTATCTTGTCATATTGCCTTCCTCTGGCTTGACAATATTACCTTTAAAGCTTTTTACGCCTATAAAATATTAGTTTTTATTTTTATGCATGAAAAGGCACACATGTTTAATTAATAATTTATAAAAAATATTAGTAATTATAAAAAGGGGTTAATAATTTTAGTTAGTTTATAAGTGGCGGTGCTATTAATTATTAATTAATTTTTTTTAGGCTCCGCGAAAGTTATTTTTTATTTTATTTTTTATTTTTAAAAACTAGGTTTTATTTTTTTTATTATATACTTTTTATATACTTATAAGTACCTTAGCCTATTAACTAGTTTTTTTATTACCTTATTATACCCTAACTATTTTATATAAAGCTACTTAGGATTTTTTATTCCTGGCCCTAATATTACCTTTATATAATACTTAGCCTAATTTTTATTTATAAACCTTGCTTTATATTATTTATAAGTATTTATTTTTTTTATTTTTTATATTTATAAAGCATAAATATATAAAAAATATTATATATATAAAAACCTAGTAGTAAAGCCACGTAATAGGTATTTTATTTTATTTATTTAATTATCTTATATAGACTAGCTTATAACTAGTTTAGCTTTTAATTTAGTTTTATTTATAACTAGTTAGTATTATTAACCTAGATATAGTCACCCTTTATAAAGGTTTTTTTTACCTTTTTTTTATTAAAGTATTTTACCTGCGTTGCTTGGGCATTTTTAATACCTTTTTATATAATATTTTAGATTTTTTATAAATACTTTACTTAATTTAATACCTTATAAAATACCTTATTCCCTAGCTTTAAGTTAAATGCTATAACCCTAAAATTTATTTTATATACTATATAAAATAATATATTATAAATAAATACCTACTATAAGTTATTATAAATAAACTTTATAAAAAGTAAATAATTAACCTAATTATCCTGCAAGAAGTTAATATATTCTTATAAAAATTATTTTAAAATATTATTTAAGTGTTTTATTTAATTATTTATTTATAAATAGTATATAATACTTATTAAGTGCTTAACTAAAATATTATATATAAAATTTAACTAAAACCCTTTTATAAATATACTTTTATAGTTTATTATAATATTTATAGGTATTTTATATAGGTAAAATACTTTATAAATTACTAGGTAAGCTAGCTTGTAACCCTTAATTAACTTTTTAGTTAAAATAAAGTAAGCTATTTTACTTATTTTATTTATAATTATTAATATAATATTATATACCTCCCGCGAGCTACCCAAGTTCTTAATCTTAATATTTATAAGTAAATTTATAATAAAGTTTATATTAATTTATTTTTAAGGCTTTATAAGTATTAATAAAGGCTAAAGTAGGCCTTGTTACTTATTATATAATACCTATAATTTTTAATAAATTTTATATACTTTATAGTATTTTTTTATAAAATTCTATATTTTTAGCTAAAAAAACCTTTATTAAATTAATTTTAATATTTTTTTTTACAAAGTGCCCTGCAAATGGGTTATTATATAATTTTATTAAAATTTTTATTTATAACTAGTAATAGTTAAAAATATATAATTATAAAAGGTTATATAAAAGGCTATTATTTACATGCTATTATTTTTACGGCTATAAAGTGCTTTTTTATATACTTAAATTTTTTAGCTTAAATTTATACTTGTAAATAATATTTATAACTTTTTTTATAAAAAAAATTTTATTCCAGGAGCACCGGTAGGCTTTTTAAAATTTTTTATAAAAAATTTATAAAAAATAAACCTTTTTTTATAAAGCCTTTTTACCTTTTTATAAGGTATTTTTATTTTAAATAAAGTATTATAATCCATAACCTTAATAACTATAAGCCATGCGTGGCTTAATTATTTATTACTTATTTTAATTTAGCAACTTTTCTTTATCCCTTTATTTTTAATAATAATAATAATAAATTCTTTACTTAGAGTTTTAGGTAATAAATTTTTAACTAGGTTTTTTTATATAGCCTACATGCTAGCGCTTTCCGTGCTTATAAATTTATTATTATAAGTATTTTATATATTTATAACACCTAATTATTAAAATAGCTTTTTTTTACTTGCTTTATATAACCTTTCTAATTTTTTTTATATTAATTATTTTATATATAATTAATTTTTTATAAGGGTTTATTTACAGGGTTTAACTTGCCTGTATAATAAGTAATTTAAAATTAAAACCTAGCTAAAAATTAAGCCTAGTAAATTTATATTTATAAAAGTACTTTTATAAGTAACTAAAATACTACTAGCGCCTTATAATTTATAATTACCTTAACTTTTTATAACATGCCTTAAAAATAGTGCCTTTATTTATAAAAAAATTTTATAATAGCCAGGAGCTTTTGCTTGCTAGTGGTATAGTTATATTTTATTAAGGTAAGCTTTTATAAAAAAAAAGCTATAGGCTTTTATATTTTTTTAAAATATAATTAAGTTAATATATTATAAAAATTATTTTTAAAGGTATTTATTTTTACTCGCGTGGCTAGCTTTTTTATAAAGTAATTTAAATATATTATTTTTTTAAACTTTTTTTTTAAAAGTTTATTACTTTATAAGCTTTTAATATTATAATTAATACTTTATCCTTAGCTATTCTTGCGGGATTATTCTTTAATTTTTTAAAAAAATTTATAAAAACTATTGTTACTACCGCGTAGGCATAAATAAACCTATAATATTAATTAATAAAGCCTAAAAATATAAAAATATTATATACTATTTTTAATATTAATTACTTCTAAATTATGGCCACATGTAATTCCTTTATTTTAATTTTATTAGGTATAATAATATACCCTAGGAAGTTAATTTTTTATATTATAAATATATACTTACTTTACTTATAGTACAGGCCTGCCTTATAAAGCCTTTTTAATACTTTATAAATATATTTTTTATAGCTTTTTATGTTTTATAAAAATATAATAATATTATTAATATATATTATAATTATAATATTTAATAAATTATAAAATACTTAATTTATAAAGCCCTGGAATATCACGGGCGTATTAATAAGTTTAAATAGTATTACTAAGTACTTAAATAGCCTGTACTTTATATAAAATACTATTTTTTATTTATTTCTAGCTATAATATAAATATAATTATATATATTATAAAAATTTAATTATATATAAATTTTAGTACCGCTTAGCCTTGTAATTATCTTATTAATTAAAGGTAAGAAATATTAATTTTTTATAAATATAGTATTTAGCCCGCGGAAGTCCATATATATATAAACTTTATTATTTTTTTAGGTATATATAGTAAAGGCGCCCTTATAAAAAACTTTAATAATTAAATCTAGCCCTTTACAAGCATTATTAATATATACTTATAAATAACTATTATTTCCTGCGGGGAGTAGTAATATAAAGGCCTAAATAATAATTTTTTATTATTTTTAACCTTAATTTTTAAGTTAACCCCTTTATAATAAGGTAGGAGTTATTATAACTTTTTTTTTAAAAATATTTTTATAAACTCCCGGTACTAGTTAGGTAATTTCTTACCTAATATAATTTATTTAACTTTTATTATATTAATTTAAAAAGTTTTAACTTGCTTCTTATGTATACTTTTAGTAAATTTTTTTTATAAAAACCCCTTTTATATAATAGTCTTATTTTATAAAGGTTAATTTTTTTATAGCCTAAATTATTTATAAATTATAAATTTTTAATCACGGCATACCTAATATTACTTACTTTATATTTAATAATATTATTATAAGCACCTAAAACTTTTTTTAAGTTTTATATAAATTTTAAAGGTGTATATTTACCTTTATAACACCTTTATTTTACACATATTTATTATTAATAGCTTATGTAAAAATCTAGCACGGTAAAATCTTTTATTTTACTTATTTTATAAAAAGTAAAAAAACTATATTTATAGCACTTTTATAATTTATAAGGGCCTTATAATTTATAACTATTTTACTAGGTAATATAATTTTTATAAATAAAAATAATTATTTTATAATAACCTAATTTATATTTAGCTAAAATTATTTACTAATAATAGCTACCACCACCGCGAGGTTTTTATATTACTTTTTATTTTTTATTTTTTTTTTACCTTTTTTACAAGTTTTAAGTATTCTAGCTTAATATACCTAATTTTTTTATAATAATAATATTAAGGCTCCTATTTTTATTTTTCCTTTTTTATAAAGGCAGGTTTTTTTACCTTATAATTACCTATTTTTTATAAAGACCCCTTGTGCTTATTTTATAAAAAATTAATTTTTATAAACTTTAAATTAGTGCTTAATATACCTTATAAAAAAAAAGGTTTAATTAAAGTTTAGTAACTAGGGAAACTAGTTCCACAAGCATTTTTAAAAAATATAATTATTTATAAACCTTTTACTTTATTATAAATAAGTAAAATTTAAAAAATATTTATAAAAAAATTATATTTATTTTGCCCCCTTAATTACCTAGTTTTAATTATTGCTTTTTTTATTATTATAGGTATATATAGTTTAACTTACTCTTATTAAAAATTATATATAATACCTTATTTTATACTACATGTAGTTAGTTTGCAGGGTCTTTTAGTTATTTAAAAAAAATTATAAAGGGTATTTTAAATTAAATATCCCAGGATTTTTACCTTTATAACTTATTATTTTTATAAAACTAAATTTAAATAAAGCACTGCAAACTTTAATACCTTTTTTTATAAAAAATTATTTACTTTTTTAAATATATTTATTTTTTTTATAAAGGCGTAGTAGTTACTATAGGTAATAATTTTATATTACTTTTTTTTACTAGGCAGCCGCGAGATAAGTAGTTTTTTTTATAAAAAAAATAAAACTACTTATAAAACCTATTAATAAATTATTTTTTAAAAGCTTCTTATAAATCTTGTAAATAAGCTATTTTACTTTTTTAGCTTTTTTAATCCGCGTGGCTTACAGGCGTAGCTTATTTAGGCTAAGTTTTTTTAAGTAAATAAATATTTTTTTAATTACCTATAAATAATTTTGGTTATTATTCCTCCTCTTGTAAAGATATATTAAAATCTAAATTATTATTTTTTAAATTTTTTTTATAATTATAAATAGGTTTACTTGTAAGGGGTAAATAATTTTTTTTAAATAATTTTATAAAAGGTTACTTTTAATTACTATAAGAATACTTAAGTAACTTATGGTATAAGTATAAGTTACCCTTAATAAATTAAATATATTAATAAGTATTAAAATTATAAGGTTCTTGGCCTTAAAAATTTATAAATAATATAATAAAATATAATATATTTAAAAAAAAGGTTTATAAATAGTAATTTTTAAAAAAATAGGAATATTAAAATTAATACTAAGGTTTAAATTTTTGGCCTTGCAAAGGCTAAATATTTTTAATATGCGCTAAGTTAGCACCTAAAGGCTAACTTAGCTATCTGTAAGCAAAGCTATCCATAAATATCTTTAAGTCTTATAAAAGGGCTATATACAATACAATAGGCCTTACAGTTTATGTTAAGAGCTAGCTATTCTAGATTAATAGAAAAAATAAAAATAAAATTAATTAAAAAAATTATAAGTTACTACTAAGGTTTATAATAATTAAACCTAGCCTTTAATTAGCTAATCCTATTATTTAGTTTATATATTATATAATTTATATTATAAAAAGCTTAAAAAATATTATTTAGGTTAAAAGCTTAAGGTTATTATGCTTGTTATTACACACCCTAAATAGGTGAATATTATTTAGGTAAACCATGTTATTTAGGTAAATATTATTTAGGTAAACTATGCTATTTAAGTAAGCCGTGACTAGTAGCTTTAGCTTTAAATACTATATTTATATTATTATTATTAAATATATTATATAGTCCCTTTAGTAAAAATAAACTTTTACTAGTTTAAAAGTTATAAATTTTTTTTTTAAAAAAAGTGTTACCTTTGCTATTATTATTATTAAATTTACTAAAATTAATTATAAAATATGGTTAACTTAAACTCTAAGTTAGTTTAATATAATTTCTTAATATAAAAAATAAATAACATTTTTTTTTATAAGGCGTGCTATTTTTTACTTTTACCACGTGTTTTTTTAATTAGTTTTATTATTAAAGGTTTAACTAGCACTACCTTATTACTAAAGGCTAGTATAATAAGTTACTTTTTAATAAAAATAAAGCATGCACGAGAAATAAAGCAAGAAATAAAAATAAAATAAAAATAAGCTTTACTAAAAAAATTCACGGGGGCTGTATTATTTACTTTAGTATTTATATTTTTTATTTTTTAATTAATATATTTTTTAAATTTAATAATACTAAAAGTGCTTACTAGGTATAAAATTTTTTTTATTATATTATTAATAGTACTCCTGCTAAAAGACTAGTTAGTTAAAAATTTAAGGTTTTTAAAAAATAAAGGGGCAAAAAAAGTAAATAACATGTATATAAATAGGTAAATTATTAAGCTTAAAAGTTAATTTATATACTACTAGCTTAAAGTTACTAGGTAGTATATATTAAGCTAGTAACCTAACTTAGCTAAGTAAGGTTAAAAATATTTATTAAGGCTATTTAATATTTATATATAAAAAATAATATAAGATTTAAGTTAAAAGGTATATAAAATATAAAGTTTAAAATATTTAGGTAGTAAAATTAATAATTTATTAAAAAAAGTGCCCGGCGTAAAGCTCTAGTTACTTTTAAATTTAATTATAAATTAAATAATATTACTACTCCCTAGTTAAAGGCAAAGTAAAAAAAGAAAAACTTAGCTAGTAAAAAAAAAAAAAATTGGGGGTAAAAGTAAATTATATAAAATATTTAATAAAAATTAAAAGTAATATAGCTTCACGTCTGCGCGGATTATAGAATATTTAAATATAAATATAAAAGTAAATAAAATATAAAAGTTTTAAAGAGTAACTATAGGAGGTCCCTAATAATTAAAAAATATATTTATTAAAGTTTTTAAATAATAAATAGCAATATTTTAAAAAAAAATATGCTTAATTTAAAACATGCTACTATTATAGCCCGCGTACAGCGTAAAAAGTTAGAAAGTAGTTAATTCTTTCTATCTACCCTATCCGCTAACTAAGTAGGCCTTGCGTAGGCGGTGGCAGAATGTGTGGCCGCTCCGCGGTTACAGTAAGATGCTAATAAGATATTAAGGTTTTTAAATAGTTTTAAGGATTATTAAAATATCTAGGGCCTTAGTTACTAAAATATAAATAGTTATTATTACTATTATACTTTGCGGTTAAGTCTTACTATAAGTACTTTTTTTAGTAATTAAAAAAATTACTTTAAAGTTATTATACCTAGCATAGGCTTATTTATATTATATTTAAATTAGGTATTTAAGTAGCTTTAAATTATACTTATTTAGTTAAACTTATTTATAATTTTTATTACTTTATAGTATTTAATTATTTTCTTAGTATAAAACTATAAAAAATTACTAGTATATATATTTTTATAGCTATATTTTTATAGCTATATTTTAGGCTTTATAATTTTAATAATATTATATAAAAATTTGGCTTAAACCTTAAAACTAGCTAGCTAAACCACTTTTTTTAATAGTATTTTATAAAGCCCCTTCTTTTTTAGGTTAAATAATTATAAAGTAAATTATTATAAGGCCGCACCATATAAGCAAGTTATTAAATTTAATTAAATTATTAATTTACCTTTATATATAACCACGTTACGCAGGTAATTTCTAAATATATAAATATTTTTATAGTATATTAAGTATTTTCTTACTTAATAATAATATTATCTTTTAGGTTAGTGGTATAGCTCCGTGTTTAGTGTAAATTAGTATAAAATATTTAAAAAATAAAGGTAAAAGTAAATAAAATAGCTTAAAAGTAGGAAATTTAAAGGGTAACTACAGGAGGTTCTTAATAATTAAAAAATATACTTATTAAAGTTTTTAAATAATAAATAATAAAGTTAAAAAAAAGTTATTACCTAATTTAAAATATACTACTATTATAGCCGCGTATAGCATAATAAGTTAAAATATAGTTAATTTATATATTTTTTACCTTTAGGCTAGCTAGAATACGCTGTATATAAGCAGTAAATGGAGGCAGAATACCCGTCCCACAGGGATAAGGGATGTAACTAGGTTACATATTACCAGTAGTAAGCAAGTTATTAATAAAGGCCTTTATAATTACTATAATAATAAAACCTTACTTAAATACTTTAAATATTTTATTAAAAAGCTTTTCTTTTTTTAAACAAAATAGCAAATAGTTACTATTATAAAATTTAAAATAAAAAAAATATTAAATATTATTAGCTATAAAGCCTAAAATTATTACTTATAAAAAATATATTATAAGTAAGTGCCCTAAGTAAAAAAAAATATTATTATATATTATAATTTAATATAATAAAAAAAAAGAAAGCCATAAGGTAATAAAAAAATATATATAAAAAAAATAAAAAAAATTAAAAAAAGAAAGTCTTATATAAGCGCGGGGTTAACCTTATTTTAAAATTAAACTTTTATTAAAATTTATAATAAACTTTTATTATTAGTTTTTTAAAAGGGCTAGCCTTTTTAGGAAGTTAATAGCTTATAATTTTAACCTTTTTTTAAAAAAATTTTTACTTTTTATTTTACCTTACCTTAAAAAAATAAAGAGCAAGCTAGGGCAAGTTATACTTAATAAGGTTTTTAAAAATAAAATATAAATAAGGGCTATTATAATTAATAATATTAAGTTAAAAATATATTAAATAATTTTTATTAATATTAATAAGCTAGGATCTTATAATTTTATACTTAAAAAAGTTATTTTATAATTTATAAATTTTTATTATAAAAAATAATAATATTTTTTATATATTATAGTATATTTTTTTATTTATAATAAGTTAAGGGCTTTAATAAAGGTTTCTAGTTTTTTATACTTTTATTAAAATATATTTAAAAATAGGGGTTAATATTAAGGATATTATTTTATTTAAGTAAGAAAAAATATAATTTTATTACTAGTATTAATACCTTAGGCTATTTTATTAGCTATAATAATATTAAGGCTAAAAAATATTAATAGCCTTAAAAAGTAATACTTAGGCCTTATTACTTTAAATAAAAGCTATATAAAGCGCTTAAAGGCCTTAATAAAAATTTTTTAAATAATTTTATATTTAGTTTTTTTCTTATATATTTTCTCTTAATTGCCCGGCCTTACCAGCCGGGTGATCCCCAGCGCTAGCGTTATTATAATATTATAATAATCTTTACTACTCCTTGGACTGCAGGTAACTTTATTTACTATTTAATAATAATTATAAAGGGTGCTTGTTTTTTTACTAAATTTAGTAGCATAGTTAAAGTTATAAAATATGAATTTTTTAGTACTTTATCTAACCTTTTTATAAAGTTTTTTAATACTATATTAAATATATAAGTATTCCCTATTACCTAGTCTAAAAGGTAAAAAAAGGTATAGCTTATTATTTTTATATACTATATTTTATAATCTTTTTAAGTAAAGCCATAAATTTAGCTAAAAAATTTAATTTTTTTTACTAGTATTATAATATTCTTTATTTCTTTATATTTTATTTTAATAAATTATTATAGCTAAGTAGCTAGCCTAACTAGGTTTACTTTATATATAATATTAGTTTTATTAAATAATTTAGGTATTATAAAAGATTATTATAAGGTTTTAAATTTTATACTTCAATTTATTTTACTTTATTACTTTAAATATTATAATATAGTTATATAGTCCTAGATACTATAATATAGTTACATGGTCTTGTGTTATCCTTGGCAGGCGCGTTGCACCTTGCCCTGCGGAAGAAGCTCTAGAGTTATTACTTAAATAAAAGAAACCGCGAAGCGCTGTCGGGGTTTAAAAATTTAAAAAAAAGTAAAAGGTATAGCAAAAGAAAAACATAGTATAAGTATAATAGGGCTAATATAAGTAGTCCTATTATTAAAAATATAAAGTTAGTAATAAAAAGCGGGAGCGGTAGTATTTCTAGTAAATACTTTTAAATATATAGGCTTGTAAATAATATTAAAAATAATTACTTAATAATAATAAATAGCATTAATTAATTAATAATATTTTTTAATAATATTGAATAAAATAAGCTAGTCTTTTAAGCTTTAAAAAAGAAAAAAAATTAAAACCCTGGCCCTTTAAAAACATGCTATTATTTATAGTAATTTTTATACACGTCATGCAAATTTAAAAAGTCTTATATTTTATAAAGTTTGCTAAGCGGGCAAAGTATTACTAAGGTAGTAATATATAGCAGAATAGCTGTTGTATCACGGAGGTGTGGCCAGCTCTAGCTGCCACAGTTTCTTAAGTAAATAAGTATTTTTTTAGTTAATTATAAATAATTTTAGCTATTTTTTTTATAAAAATATATTAAATCTAAAATTACTATTTTTTAAATTCTTTTTTATAACAATAAAAAATCTGCTTATAAAAGGTAAATAAGTTTTTTTTTTAAATAATTTTATAAAAGGTTATTTTTAATTACTGCAAGGATACTTAAGTAACTTATAATATAAATATAAGTTATTTTTAATAAATTAAATATATTAATAAGTATTAAAATTATAAGATTCTTGGCCTTAAAAAATTTATAAATAATATAATAAAGTATAATATATACCTTAAAAAGGTTTATAAATAATAATTTTTAAAAAAAAATAAAAATATTAAAATTAATACTAAGGTTTAGATTTCTAGCCTTATAAAGGCTAAATATTTTTAATATATACTAAGTTAATACTTAAGGCTAATTTAGCTATTTATAAGCAAAGCTATTTATAAATATTTTTAAGTTTTATAAAAGGGCTATATATAGTACAATAGGCCTTACACACATGGGCCTATACTTAAGATTTATTTTAGCCTTATTTAATTAATAGCTAAAACCTTATATAATAATAACCTAGTTAAGTTATATAGCCTAATATAATAATAAGGTATGCCAAGCCTTGGCAGCCTAAGGCTAAAGCTTAGGTTACCTAAGGTGTTAACTCTGGAGTCCTGGACTAATAGCGGGTTGGCTCCGGTAATATTAAATAAAAAAACATTGGCCCTAACAACATAATTTACTTTATTTTACGCTTTTACTTTTTTTTAAAAAAAAAAACTTAATTTTTTTATTATTTATAATTATTAAGCTTAGCTTTAATTATTTTTTTGTTTTTTAGCTTAGCTTTTTTTATATATAGCTAAGCTTTTTAAAAAGGGAAATATATAACAGTGCTACAGGCTATATTTTAAAAATATAAATTTTACCTTATATTACTACCTTATTATATAATATAAAAATACTTCGGCCGCTTTGCGGCATAGCCTAGAATAACAAGACTTTTTACATAACGCTTGACACTCACAATTGCTACCACAGTAGGGCCTAGAATAGGGTAACTAATCAATCAATCATTATTCATCACTGCTTGTCTATTGCGGCATCCAAGTACGATACTACATATCAAGTCATCTGCTTCTCCTTTTCATAAAGCTCCATTGAATCTAAACCTAGTCATTTTCAAGGGCACAACGAATGCTATAAACATATTTCGTGTACTTTGGGGATGTACACATAGGTGGACAGCCATCTTGCCATTAAGCTAGTAGGTACGTATCGGTTCCATAAGTCATAGCTGCATGTCCTGTAGCTTTTTGGATGCTTCATCTGTACCGCTCACGGGTTTGGCGGTAGGCTTAGACCGGGTTTTAGTTGAAGTGCTGTCTTTCGGAAGGTCTTTGGTGTATGGCAGGAATTCCGGAGCACCAGGAATATATTTCCTTAGTGGCTCAGGGACAACAAAACCCTATATGCTGTCAGCGTAGGTCATAACAAGAACGGGAAGTACGTCGTCCATACATTGTCTGTCTGGTAATTCTCAAGTACGCAACACAGAGTCCTCTCTGTAGCACACAACGTAGCATTCAGTGCATGGACATATGACTTCTTAACGTCAGTGGTCTTCTTCGGTCCATATCGAATTCCCAGTGCTCGCGCTTGGTAGTCAGTGCAATTGGAACAAGAAACCAGCTCCTTGTATTCCTGTTGGAAGGGAAACCATGCTTCGAGGTCGAACTTTTTGGCTGCGGCATTGTTCAAAGCACCAGAAACAATTGAGACAATCTGATAGGGGAGTCCAAGCGACTTGTAAAACTCCTCGGAGGTCGCGATCATTTCGTCAAAAGCCTTCCAGGAATCCTCGGGTTTGGTAAGGACGAATTGTTCAATCTGTTGTTGGGTGAGTTTCAGCTTCTGTGCGGTTGCAAGTGTTCCTGACCTTCTCAAATTGGTGGACACGAAAAATTCCCCAAGCATCCTTTCCGTGAGCGCCGGCTTCCTTGCGGTAACAGGTGCTGTATCCGGCATATCTGACCTTGATTAGCCTTCGAAAGTTCCGCCACCGCCGGCTTTCTTACCTGATCGGAAGATCCTTGTCCTGGAGCCATTCACTATCATGTAATGCGGACAGGGGCTGCTCCGAAGTGGCAATCAAGTATTTGTCCGTAGTCTTGTCCTCGCTCTCCGTGACCTTATAAAGCTCCTCGTCGAACTGTTCGAGTTGAGCAGTCTTGGCCATCATCTCCTTAAGCATGAAATGAGGTGGCTGGTTTGGCGTGTATCCACGTTTCCATAAAAATTCCAACCCGTAATTCACAAGCGCAAGGTTCAAGAAAAGCCCGTAGCCGGTGAGGCAGTATCCACGATGGCCAACAATCTTGACTCCACGCTCTGGGTCGTAGCCATCAAGTCGGGTGAGGACCTCGTGATGCGAGAGGCAATTGGGCTTCGTAGGGACGAAGTGATCTGGAGACCACGTCCTGATAACAGTATTGTCATCCTATATCGTTAAAATCATTCGTTGGAAGTTTGAGCATACTAACCTCGTTGTTGCTCACGGGAACTGACTCATGTACGTAATTGCCGATTGTCCGAATCTTCTTATCCCTAAGATCCTCCTTCTGCACAGCTAGCCCCTCGGCCTCTTTCCGCTGGCTCTCAAGTGCTGCTTTCTCCTCTAGAAGGCTGCTCGCATCTTCCTTGTTCTAGAGCGTATTTCAGCAATCACCGAGGGCGTCGCAGGAGAGGAGCTCAAAGGCACAACCCTACCTTCTTCTTTTTACCAATCTCCTTGAGGAGGGCATTGAGCTTGGAGTTAATCTGAGAAACCTCATACCGTGCTAGACGAGTGAGTATTTAATGCCGTACAATGAAGGGATATACTGACCCCTACGAGCTTCCTCATAGAAGGAAATAACCTCATCAACCGCGGCTTCAGGGGCAGATCTCTTCCTTTGGCTTTCCTTGATCTTATTTGGATCTCCACCGCGGTCAGTGATAAAGTCGGCAAGGTCGAGCATTTTTTGATGGTTCTTGTTCACTGGGAAGCTGGGGGCAGGGGGTATCGAGCAACCGTCGAAGTGCTGTTGACAGTTGTTTAATTTGGCGGGGTGAGGGGCACAGAATTTGGTAACATTTTTTCCGAAACTCCGATACGGTATACGGCACTCCGTACCCCCACTATATCTGCACCTGGACAGCGTTGATATACTAGCTAAACTTTCTGCCTGATACAGAGAACGAGCGCTCAGAGCGTTAAGTCGCAAGATGAACCATTGTTACACCATGCTAAATATCAGGCCACTGTGCAACCTTATCTGCCGGGGCTTCTCCCTCTACGGTCTATTCATTAGCCAGGGAAAATGCCAAAAAATAGCGCGTTATGATTATTCCCCGACCTGGGATAGATTAGTATAACCACACAGGAAACGCCGCGTCTAGTAAGCAAACAGGACAGGTCTGGATCTGTCCATTACATCAGGGTGCACTTATTTCCCCCAGTTGGTTGAGATGGATTTTGAGATCTCTCAATTTCCCCAATCATCAACTCAAAAGCCTTTGCGACGTTGTAATCAAGACGAGCGCTGGCTTCTGTAAATGCACAGCGAAACTCTTCCCCTAGTTGCCGGCCTTCGTCTAGGGATACTTGGCGTTGCTCAGGTTTGAGGTCACTCTTATTTCCCACCACGACGAGGGGAACATAATCCGCCCCCTGTTGCACTTAGTTCGAATAGAAGGTAAAATCAGCGCGGCATACTTACTAGATGATTTAATATCTTGTCTCTGATGACCCTTACCATATCGAAAGACTGGCGGGACGCCACGGAGTAAGCAATTATATATCCATGAATTCCGATAAAGTGTTTGGAGTTCAATATGCTGTATTCATCCTACTTGAATTAGTAGGTTCCTACAAAGGAAGAGAGGGAAAAACAAAAGAAACTAGTTTGGCCCTCACTTGTCCAGCTGTATCAACTATCTCTGTTGCATAATCCTGGCCGTTGTATTTAATGATTCGACTAAAGGTGTTCTCGATCGTTGGGTAATAGCTCTCCACGAAATGATGTTCAACAAACCGAACCGTAAGTGAAGATTTACCTTTTGATGTTGTCAGCTAGTAGTGCGAGGACATTGGCATGTAGACACATACCTACGGAGCGACTGCCGACAATAGCTATCTTTCGTTGCTTTGGCGCACTGGGCATCTTCGCTGCCCGCAAGGAATGATAATGATATCGGAAGAAACCAGCACAAGATACGTGGCGGAGATTTGATTTTCTGGGAGAATGCTAACTGCTATGACTTGAACCCAGGCCAGAGAAGTAACCAATTCAACCCCTCGGAAGTGCAGCACTGATGATGGATGACTCAGTACCGTAAAGTGGCAAACAGCTTAGAGCCGACAAGCAAGTTGCATCCGGGCGCAAACACATCAAACGAGCTGGCCGGGAGAGCAGGCCTCCACCACGGAGCAGGACCTGGTAAAAGCCAATTTTCACAGAGCGCCTTGAGACTGGCATCATTTAGGGAGGATTGTGGTCGCGGTGAATCCTTGTGCTTAGACCCATGTCATGTCGACCGCCATGCCGCAAGTGTTTGACCGTCCAGAAAACACCTTGTATAGCTCATAGAATCTCTAGTGAACTAACTCACTGGGGCTTTATTGATATAGTTTATATAGGGTCCAGATATTTTAATCCTCTTCGTGATACATCTTTCCTACTTGCTATTTCGCATTAACATGTCCTCCCAGCCGACGTATTTGACTGATGATATTTTCCATTCGATCCGTGAGTCTGAATTCCCCCTGTTCCCACGTCTCCAAAATTCGAGTATCTTTCTCGACCTCTCTATGGTACTGCAGGAACTTCTCGGCAGTTGTTACAACCAACGACAGCGTGCCTCCAGCTAGGTCGTCCTTGACCAGGAGGCGGGATCGCTTGTCAAGGCAGACCGTAAGTATAAGGATGGACAAATACCCTGCCACGACATTTCTATGCACTTCGGGTACGGAATGTGCCTATTCCCGGTCAGAGTTTGTCGAAGGTTAAAGTGAAAACTTACCTGATCCAAAGCGTTTACGCTACCAGTGAACTGTTTCAGAAGCTGTTGGAAGAAGGAAGACGCATGGCCGTCAGATTGTACGAGTATAGCTTTTGACTGCTCGGTATCTTGTGATAAATTGATAAGAGTGCCCAGCGCCAAGATAACTTTGTTCAACCCTGCATCATCACTAGAAATGTTGAATCCAATAACGACCTTAGCGAGCCCAGAGACGAGCCCCGAGGATGCGAAGCTCTCGCAGACTGTGGGATCTTTGTTAGTGAGATTTAATATCACCCGAATGTATGACATTGGAATATCATCATTGTGATTGCCATTATCCAAGCATAGGAAATTGTGAAGTTGAGAAAGGCGCTCAAAACATCGGCAATGATCGTGATCAAAAGAACCGGATATCACCGAGTAGTTTTCGAGAATTGAAAATATCAGATGCAAGATGTGAGTTTGATTCATTGATTGAGGAGCCGTTATCAAATCCACAAGCTTGTTCAGTAGATATGTGGGAATAGGGCGAATAATGTGGCCGTTTTGTCGGAGAACCATCAAGGACGATTTAGTGCACTCGAGTGTCAGTAATCGAGGTGATAGGCATGGTGACGATGCACCAATGATGGAGAGCAGATGAGACCGAATGCTTCTAATAGAAACTTGCGCAGACTTTGAGAGGCCAACGGATGGTTCTCGCGCTAAAACGTGGAGATCGTCCTCCACGTCCAACAGTCGGGGCGCCAGTTCGAGAGCCTGCTCCCATAAATATTCAGAAAAAGGGCGAGAAGAATGACCACCACTTATTATCAGCTTGTAGGCACTAAGCGCAAGCGAGGCGGACACTACGTCCGGACTGGTTGGCATGCAGTTGACCAGACGTTCGTCAAAGCCCTCTTGGGAGAAACGATGGACGAACTCGGCATCCAAAAGTTTGCCGCATAATTCAGCAAGACCGCAGCACCTCCCCGATGCTGTGTTATGCGAATTCTCAATGTCTTCAAAAAGTGAATCCACGGCTTCCCGAAAACGAGCGTTATCGCCAGCTCGGCGAAGCTCGTGGATACTCCGAACAGGTTTGTTATCGGTCGTATCTTCAGAAGGTGTACGGTCCTTTTTGGTCAGCGGACTGGTAAGGTGGTCTTTGTCAGCCACGCTGACCGAATCATTCAGGAAAGAGCGCTGTCGCGAATATGTGACCGCTGGAGATTGCAACGTAGGAGGAACGGGCTGAAAGTTCCCATCACGAGCCCCCAATCCCCGACGTGTTGCAGGAAATTCCGTTCCAGAAGCGGCATAATCAGAAGCAATGTTAGCCGCGTGATCTCCATCTGCGGAACCTAAGGAGTCGATCAGTCGTCTCCGCGTGTAAGTCGCGTCACCCTTGCGCAGCAACCCAAAATTCCCGGTACTCATCTGCTCTGCTTGCTGCAGATAATGGGTTGACGGCCCCGTGTCATATGCAGCGTCTGAGTTTGAGACTTTGGGAGTGTCGCTCTCGTTTAGATGGCTGTCACGATGCGAGGTCTTTGAACGGACATCATTGGTGTCGCGTAAGGCAATATCCTGTATATTGCTTCCTGCAAGCGCCTGCGAGTCTACCTGCTTTCGTGCATGGTCTCGGCGTGTTTCTTCGTTTATTAGCTTTCTTCGTTTTCGCGGCATGACGCTGCGTTCGTCTTCCCGTTGAATGGGGGAAGAATTGACTGGGTTTAACCATGAGTAAATCATGACGCATAATGGGGTTAAGCACTCACAATTCTTCGCCGGGCGCTTGGATCCAGACGGCCCAATGGACGACTTGGGTGGGATAGCAGATGCTGTAGATGCATAATTGGGCAAGGTACGTGACGACAACCTTGCTGTGTTTTCTGAACCTGGCGCATGAGGATCGGACCGGTTCAAGTGCGATTTACCATACGTCACCGGCCGCTTTCTATTTTCCGGCATCCTGATAGCAATCTCGACGATGAACTCTGCATAGATGGCGCCGGGTTGTGTCACTGGCACCAGCGTTATTGAAAGCCAAATGATACCACCTAGGGATTTCGCCTCCTCATTATCACAAGATGACTAATATTCCCCCTAAGGACCAGACACACCACAGACAGATAGGGGATACCAGTTAAGCAGGTTTCAAACCACGGTTTCGCTGTTGGTGTAGGTGCATCCTGATCTTCTGAGTATGATCTGTCTTCGCTTGGTGACTCAGCAAGGCCCTGAGCTTGTGGTGGATGGCGATTAGAGGTGAAGATGCCCCGCGAAGACTAAAGTACCCCCTTCTCTGGAGGTGCTGCGGACTGCCAGTCTGCCACAGTGATAGCACTGACAATATGCTCCGTGGGGTGTACTTCACACCCCGTAGAACAGTCAGTTGATTATTGATAAGGGCAGACCACATTGAGCTCCGAAAGTTTGAGGCAGAAGCGTTAGACCGGACTTGATTGCGCAAACACGCGATTGTTTGATACCTAGAACAGCATCCAAAATTTTCCTTGACCAGCCTGAGGTGGTTTAGTTACGTTAGGTTTACTACTCTGTATGAGGTTCATTATGTACACTGGCCAATCACACGATACTGCAGGCTCTCAACTCCACTCTTCTAACACCTGTCTCACAACCCACTTCTGGGTTCTGTGTGATAGTAATTATAATAACAAACTCACAGTCAGCTTTCATGTGCCTGTCCCAGACTTGACATCCTGTCAATCATGAGTGGATCAGCAGAACCTATTCCGTCGCCAGCCCAAGGGGTTGGCCCAGTCTATCGATCAGACAAGGAAAAACCTACGGCGACGGTATCGAAAAGCATATCATATGAAAATGTCCATGTCCTACCTCAAACTCCTCAGTTGATAGCGCTTTTGACGTAGGTCGCAATCCTGAGAACGAAGAACTATTTACCCGCAACTGACAGGCTTCTAGCATGATTAGAGACCAGAACACCGGCCGCGCTGATTTTATTTTCTATTCGAACCGGATAATCCGCCTCCTGGTAGAAGAAGGTCTCAATCATCTTCCAGTAGTTGAACATCCCGTCACTACTCCCGTGGGTCGTTCGTACCTCGGAGTCAAGTTTGAGGGGAAAATCTGTGGCGTTTCAATCATGCGAGCAGGGGAGGCTATGGAGCAAGGATTGAGAGATTGTTGTCGGTCCGTGCGAATAGGAAAGATTCTTATACAAAGAGACGAAGAAACATGCATGCCGAAACTTTTCTACGAAAAGCTGCCTGCCGATATATTTAATCGATGGGTCCTGCTCCTCGACCCGATGTTTGCTACAGGTAGGCGCAATAACTCGCTCAACGCAACATAACAAAACTAAAATACCCTAGGAGGATCGGCGACACTTGCGGTTGAGATTCTCAAGGCCAAGGGCGTGCCTGAGGAACGTATACTTTTCCTGAACCTCATCGCAAGTCCTTCGGGTGTCACGGATTTCGCTCAACGCTTTCCCAAACTTAGGGTTGTGACTGCTTTTATCGACCAGGGCCTAGATGAAAAGAAGTAAAGACCCACTAGACCACTGCAGAAGATCTCCCAATGCTGACATGTTCATAGGTATATAATTCCAGGTCTCGGGGACTTTGGTGACCGCTACTATACTTTATAGTACCATAGTAGCAAATATGCCTATCTGATTCGCGGTTAAAACATCGACCCTATCAATGACGCAATACGCGAAGCACGACTTCACGAAGCTTTCGCATTGTAGCTTGTTTATCTCGTCCGCAATAACTTCCTTAATCCTCCACGAACTGACTGTCAACGCGGCCTGGGGAGTAGGTTCGATGATTGGCGCGCGCGGTGAAAGCATCCTCTTCGTATCTATTGGCAGTATCTTTGGCAACCGCGTCGCACGCATCAACCCAGTCCGAGTACACATCGACCGCAGCGGAGAGGTCTGTACGGGAAAATATTAGTATCAGCTAAAACATAATAGAGAAAACTCCGCCTACAGTTAATGCCAGTTTGGAACCTTTGTCCGCACACCTTGCAGGACAAATGTCCCAGTCCTAGCTTCTTGTCCAGCTTCACTACAATGGAATTCTCGTGATTGCAGAAGAGGCAAGCAAACGTGCTCGGAAGGGGCTCTTTCTGCTCCATGAGATTAGTTTTGAACCAACGAAGGGGTAGCATCGGAAGTCGCAAACCTATGTTACCTTTTTGGGCTGCTGGGGTTGGCGGCTTGACTTCTTACGTTTACCCTGTGATTTTTCCCATCAGACATGACGTCCAGTATAGTTGATTGTAGAAACACGTTGAAGAAAGGAAAATAGATACCATTCTCGAGATACGTTGGTGGGATCTGGTAGATTGGACAGCTGATCAGCGTGCCTCGAATTAGCTCGGACTTCAAAGGGTTTGGATGCACGGTGATGCAAATGATGCAAACTTCACGCTGGCTAGTCACGTTCGAAGCAGGTACGTACTACGTAATAATCCTGTCAGGACATATGAGGTGTGGGCATTAACTTCCGAGTTTGCAGAGGCGGAGCCTCGGCCCCACTACATTAACTACGTAGGAAGCCTGCCCGGAGTCGGCCGGGGTATGGAGTGCTCTTACTATGAAATTGAAACTCCATGATTTGAGTCCATGCTTATTATACATTGAGAAAAAAAGAAACCTAGTTCTACCACAACAGGTTTCGCACTGTACGTGTACGGTTGCACAGATACAAGCAAGTTCATCAGATCCTACCAAACTGCTAGAAACACGAGCGAGGCAACAAAGAGAATAATTCACCAGATAATGCATCAATCTAACACAGTTGAAAAGCTTCAGGTTGTACACAGCCGCTGGAAGCAGGATTATTAGACACCCGTCTGAAGGAAAACTAGGTGGTGGCGGACCTAGTCCAGACTTTCAGCCTATGGCATGAACGAGAACTTCGAAGAGTCCGATTTGGTGGAGTAGAGAGTCACGTGGCAATGTCGCTCGTTGTCCAATCATGCAGGCCCAGTATTGTGGCTAGCGGATTACATAAGAAAACTATAGGGCCAACGTCTCGCTTAACGGAACTTTTCTGTGGGATTTCATCCACAACTTCTTGTCCGTCGAAACCGCGGCAAGCAGCACGAATCGACCCGACCACTTCCACCAAATTGCGCGGTGTGAATTACTCGTCTGTCTTCGACAATTGAAGGATAGGCCTGAGTCGCAATTATGGCTGTTGGAAAGTACGACATTCGAAACCCGAATTGGACTTGAGACCGTTGCTAATGAGCGGTAGGAACAAGCGCTTGTCCAAGGGCAAGAAGGGTATCAAGAAGAGGACTGTTGACCCCTTCACCAGGAAGGATGAGTACTCTGTGAAGGTAGGCGGCTTGCATCCAAGCGGCTCTGCCACCTCGCTAATTCGATATAGGCTCCCTCCACCTTCGCGCAGCGAGAGTGAGTTAGATACCGGGTTATTGTCAAGGGAGCGACGAAAGATGGACTGACTGAAACTCGTGAAGCGTCGGCAAGACCCTCGTCAACCGCACCAGCGGTCTCAAGAACGCCAACGATTCGCTCAAGGGCCGTATCTTCGAGGTTTCTCTTGCGGATCTCCAGAACGATGAGGACCACGCCTTCCGCAAGGTCAAGCTGCGTGTCGACGAAATCCAAGGAAAGAACTGTCTCACCAACTTCCACGGTCTGGATTTCACTACCGACAAGCTGCGATCTCTTGTGCGCAAGTGGCAGTCGCTGATCGAGGCCAACGTGACCGTCAAGACGACCGATGATTACCTCCTGCGCCTCTTTGCCATCGCTTTTACTAAGCGACGCCCCAATCAGATCAAGAAGACCACATACGCTCGTTCTTCTCAGATTCGCGCCATTCGCAAGAAGATGACCGAGATTATGCAGCGGGAGGCTTCCAGCTGCTCTCTCGCTCAGCTTACGTCGAAGCTTATTCCCGAGGTTATTGGCCGCGAAATTGAGAAGGCTACTCAGGGAATCTACCCTCTCCAGCATGTGGGTGCTGATTGAAAACTTGCGGTGATGTTGATGGTGACTAATCAATGTATAGGTCCACATCCGCAAGGTCAAGCTTCTCAAGTCGCCCAAGTTCGACCTCGGTGCCCTGCTTAACTTGCACGGCGAGTCAACGACCGACGACAAGGGCCAGAAGGTGGAGAGAGAGTTCAAGGAGCAGGTTCTGGAGAGCGTTTAAGTTACGAAAAAAAAATATCTGGCCACATCGCTATGGTTCTTATCGGATACAGCCATGGGAGTTTGTCTAGATTGTCGCGGTGTGGATATAAGCAGGAATCGGGATAGTGCTGTAACCGCCAATGATACTCTTTCCAAGTTCGTGTCCTGCTCACTGTTACACCACCCAATAACCACAGTGGTCTTGCTCTATTTTTAAACATCCACTTTCTGATGCTGATGGACTCGACGAGACGTAAAGGACAACATCAATCTCAAGATGTGGCTAGAGGATATAGTCAGGTAAACTACTGATATCGCTGCGCGGGCTCGGAAATTTCGGAACCCGCAAGCATGCCGACCCCATAAATTAGAGTGTGTTGCACCAGATCCTTTATATGTAATTCTCATTAAGGCACGAGTTAGGCCTGTTCTCCGTCAGCAAAAAATTATCCATGTCTTTTAAGTGCAACACGGGGCCGATTAGAACCAAGGACTTAGCTATACTCCGTAGACAGTGTATCTGCAAATGTTCTCGCCGCCCCTCTTCCGGCATTTCTGGATGATTTTTTTATCGATGTGCTAGATACAGGCGCAGCGTTTTGGAACGCTACCCTGGCAGAACGTCTATATTGAATGAGGTTGAATTCAACAAGTACGAAGATTACATGAAAAAAGGGATGGAGTACCCTACATCTCCCATTGGAAAACTTATAGATAACCCTCGGCCGCTGGGACTCTGACCGGTCGTAAATACGCAATCGTCGAGAATCGAGAATCGAAAGGCTGCCCCACCTCGCCCTCTCAAAAGTTTGGGAGTCTCCCTGCTCCTCCGAAGACTGACTCCGACCCCGGAGCTGGTCCGAATTACTATCCGTAAGATTGTCCATTGTTTTCTTGCCATGACCGACACTCCATCCTTAGTTTGCAGAGACTCCAGAGAGTCCATAGAGCTGTTATCTGCAATCATACTTGATTGACCATTCAGCTAGCCCGTATTGACCAGTCAAATTCTATCAGAATCAAGGTCTGCATGAGTCAATTTCATTCATGTGTTTGGACAACTACTTATAAAGGTTTTATATAACAGAAACTCGCAACAGTGCTTGCTTTCAAAAATTCAAACGCCATCTGCTCCCACACCGTATCACAACAAGCTCCTGGTGAGTGAGTCATCTGGCATCTGCTTTCTACAGTTCTGATTCTCGATTTTTTTTTTGAACACTAGAACCCATCTACACCTCCAACATGGCCTCCGCAAGGGACATCAACTCTAGCAATGCGCTGAATTTTCCTTCCTCATCACCGAACGCCTCTTTCCAGTCCGCTCCGTCCAGCCATAGTGGCTCGACTTTTGCAAACCGGCTGGTTCCCATCCTCAATGCAAAGCACCTGAAGCCATTTGCTACAGAGGACATCAAAGTCTTGCTCCTCGAAAACGTCAACCAGACAGGTCGTGATATCCTCAGCAAACAAGGCTATCAAGTCGAGTTTCTGAAGTCATCGCTTCCCGAAGATCAACTTATCGAGAAGATTCGGTCAGTGCCTCTGACACCCTTTGGCCTCATTATTCTAACTCTCTGTAGGGACGTCCATGTTATCGGAATTCGTTCAAAAACAAAGTTGACGGAGCGCGTCCTGAAGGAAGCCCGTAATCTCATTGTCATTGGCTGTTTCTGCATCGGAACCAACCAGGTCGATCTTCAGTATGCGGCGGAGCATGGTATTGCCGTTTTCAACTCCCCTTTCAGCAATTCTCGAAGTGTTGCTGAATTGGTCATCTGTGAGATCATTGCTCTTGCTCGGCAACTCGGCGATCGTTCCAACGAAATGCACAACGGCACCTGGAACAAGGTGAGCAACAAGTGCTGGGAGATTCGGGGAAAGACGCTAGGTACGTTTTTTTTTTTTTTTTTTTTTTCCATTACCTATAATTTTTCAAACACTTGCTCATTTACAGGCATCATTGGGTATGGCCACATCGGCTCTCAGTTGTCGGTTTTAGCAGAGGCTATGGGCATGTCTGTCATTTTCTATGACGTGGTAAATCTCATGGAACTGGGCACAGCGCGTCAAGTACCAACCCTGGATGCACTCTTGTCCGAGGCCGATTTCATCACCTGTCACGTACCCGAGCTTCCTGAAACAAAAAATATGCTAGGGCAAAAGCAATTTGACCTCATGAAAGATGGCAGTTACTTGATCAATGCCAGCCGAGGAACTGTCGTCGACATACCTGCCCTTATACACGCGATGCGATCCGGCAAGATCGCGGGTGCTGCCCTCGATGTTTACCCCAACGAACCGGCTGGAAATGGTGATTACTTTAACAACGATCTCAACGCCTGGGGAACTGATCTCCGCGCCCTCAAGAACCTCATCCTGAGCCCACATATTGGCGGTAGTACCGAGGAGGCACAGCGTGCCATTGGTGTTGAGGTGGCAGAGGCCTTGGTTAGATACGTCAACGAAGGTACTACTCTGGGCGCTGTCAACCTGCCGGAGGTCACTCTTCGCTCTTTAACCATGGATGAACCGGACCATGCCCGGGTGCGTAATCTCTACCAATGCAAGTTCATATACTGACAGTACAGGTTATTTATATTCATCACAATGTCCCTGGTGTTCTTCGGAAAGGTAGAGAAACAGAGTGGCCCAGTGCTGAAGCTTGGCTAACTTTTTTAGTCAATGAAATTCTCGGTGACCATAACGTCGATAAGCAAATGACAGATAGTAGGGGTGATGTAAGTTTTGTCCCTAGCACAATAATTTCCGTGCTAAGTGTATACTAGGTCGCCTACTTGATGGCTGATATTAGCAACGTCGATCATACAACAATCAAGGACTTGTACGAGAGACTGGAAAGCCTTTCCTGTATTGTCACCCCTCTACTTATTGAACATGCAGAACACTAATCGTTCATTTACTTAGCTCGAATTATGACGAGGATACTGTACTAACGAACTTAACCCTGCATAATCATTCCACATAGATTAGCCTATATTTTCCCAAGCGAATTGACTAGGTCAGGACACCCTGATCAGGTAGCAGACCCTCAACGGCACCTGTCTGCCAAAAGTTGTTTTTATGGATCCACGAACCCTGGAAAAGTTTGTCTCAATAGGAGTTTATGTGACGTGAAACAGAGGCAGATTGCTTACGCTCAGTGCAAGCAGAAACTAATGTAGTCGAGTTGTTCAAACCAAGAAAAGTGAATTTCTAGGAACTCTGTATGCTCTGAGGAAAGAGAGAGGCGTCTGTACCTTCACCGACGGTAGGAACCTCTGTCTACCCGCTCCCTGTATATAGGGCTCCGACTCCGTCTCCTGGGAGGGTTCTCTCTTGATTGCAAACTTGACTGGTAGGATTTGTCATAGTAAGATCCACGCCATTCGGGATTAGGAGGCCCATGGTCTCTCTCGCGATGCCGATCGCTTTCGTTGTACTTAGGAATGTAAGTGTCTGTTACTTTTGGGTCATTGTAGCGAGGCCCATGCAACCGATCTCGTCCTCCTTGATCGGAATGCCCTGGCGCCCAGGGCTGACTATTAGGCGCGGGAGGTTTAGGCGGCAGACCGCCATCTCTATGCAGAGGCGCGGCTTCATTACTTCTCTGCCTGGACTGCGGTGGTTCATGGTGCTGCCACTGGGGCCGGGGGCGTGCATTTCTGCTTTCCGCGCCGGTTCTATTCCCTGAATTAGTTGACCATCCCCCATTTCGACCCATGCCTACTGAGCCTCCCGCGGGTGCCGGGGGCATAGCGGCTCGCTGTCCACGGAATCGCCGCCTGTCAAGTTCGTGGGAGTCCTCAAAACTCGGAAGGTCACCCGGACGTGCTGGAAGTGGTGGGGTTGAGAAATATGGATGTTTTAGAGCATCAATCGCATTAATCCTTTTTCGCCAGTCCAACTTCAAGAGTTCGGTAAGCAAAGAAATGGCGATGGGGCCTTGACTGTCGAGACGTTAATGTCTGGTTGCATGAGAGTAAGAACAAGGTGGGTTACTTTTTGAATATTTCTGCGAGATTTCCTGGTTTGCTACCAAAGCTTTTCACACCTTCGCAACCGGGAAGGGAGCTCCATCCTGGCATGTTCTCTTCCGTAGGCGTACCCACAAGGCTGAATATCAGCTGTGCCTGGTTAAGGTCGCTGTTGCCGGCGAGAATTGGCTTTCCCTTGAACATCTCCCCGAACACGCATCTTCGAACGTTAGAAAAGTGTGACCAAGATCAGGAATTAACTCACCCAACACCCCACAGATCGATAGCAGAAGTGTAACGCCGGAGCTGAAGAAGTAGCTCTGGAGGACGATACCAGCGAGTTACAACTAACGTGGTGTAGTCTCTTTTGGCTTCCCCTCCTCCTTTGCCGGGTTGAGGGGGTGCTTCATCGAAAGGCCGTGCTAGTCCGAAATCGGCGATCTGCAAAATACCTTGATTGCTTATAAGTAGATTGGCGGCTGTATTGGTCAGCTAGATTTCTGTCAGATGTAATGCCGGACTAGCCTTTCATGTCGCGATGAAGAATACAATTCTGTACATGTTAGAGATGGCGTCTAAAGTTCATGTCCCATGTAATACCGCATGTAGATATCTCAGCCCTTCAAGAAGCTGAATCATGTAGCACTTGATTTGAGCTTCTGAGAAATGGACGGCCGGATTCTCCAAAAGCCCCGAGAGGTCGTGTTCCATGTAAGGGAAGACCATATACATGCTAGGCTTTTTGCGCCCTTCTCCTACCCGAGAGTCAGATTGTCCGTTTTCGGGTCAAGCGGCGCACCTTTACTTCGCTCAACAGCCATTTCTCGAAGCCGCATGATATTTGTGTGGGACAGCATCTTCAGTAGTTTAATTTCTCGAAGGGCCGTGATGGGAAACTTTGACAATTAGATATGCCAGATTATTGAGATAAGAATGATCTCACCCCATCTCGCTCATTGTGCATAAGTATCTTTTTCAAGGCGACGATGGAACCATCCTTTTTAGCCCGAGCTTTGTAGACCTCTCTAGAAAAGCCCGGTTAGCCGAGTTTAGCACCATTTGGAAGCACTCACCCAAAAGTACCCTCACCCAGCTTGCCCAGGAATTCAAAGTCACGGATACTGGTACATCCACTAAACCTTGAGCAGCCCCTACTGTCTCGTTCGAGTGACGCTAAGCCCATTTCCGGTCGTGTAGGTCGTTGCTTTGGAAGAGACGCCGCAGGAAAGACTGGTAGTTGATTGAATCAGTCGCTTTTTCGGCGGTGCCTGCAAAGATGCTCTCACGGTCAGTATAATAGAGGAGATATGAGAAGATATATGAAGTACTCACTCATGTAGTCAAAGTAAGCTCACGCGGGAATGACGGAGTTAAGCATCACGTGACTTTAACTTGTGAATTGGCGGCCTTAATCTGACCATCGATGCCCCAACATCAAAATCGCATCGACCTTCGCACACTGAGCAGGTGAGATAGCCATTACTCTTATCTCGCATGGCTTCTAAACGCTTTATAGACATGGCGGCAAACCATCCAATCCATATCCATCCTGCTCGACCTCTCTACCGCTTCACGGCGACTGCTCTCGGCGCGAGCATGTGGTTCTTCGTCAGTCTACGAGTACCTCTAATGTATGAACCGCGATACTAATTACTACTCTACAGTTAATGTATCGTGCCAAAAAGGACGGGCCTGCTTTGCTCGGCTGGAAGCATCCTTGGGATCATTGAGGGAAGAGCGATGAAGAATGGCTATCATAAACACCCGAGGAATTGTACTTGCACTCATGATTCGACATGTTATAGGTAATACTATAATATCCGTGTGTTTTTTGCCATTGCTATATTTATTTACCCATTTCCTCAAGCAGGATTTTATACTGACGGCGCTGCTTCGGGACACGGGAAATTGTGTACTTTAAGCGTCCAATAATGCGAGCAATTTGGGGAAACAGCTTTCGTTCAGCTAGCCAAGCCAACAAGAAGCTCCCAAGAACAAGTCCAAGTAGCCACGTATCAAACGCGTCAGACAAATAGGTTAACTGCATGACCCGCGTTATCCACGGCGATGGCCGAAAGAGCATGTAGCCTGAAAAGACCAGGTCCGTAATTACGACGGCGAGAAAGGGCACTATATCGTCAGTCAATATATATAAATATAAATCTCAAGAGTGGATGCAACGTACCATTAGACTTCATCGGTTTTCGATAAGGCGGCCCTACGCTCAGAACGACACTGGCCAATATATACTGAAAGCTCGAGGTCAGGAACAGGACAGTGTTCTCGGAGTTCTCAATATTATCTTCTCCCAAATCCACATTCGGAGCTTTGAACCTGCAAAGGTGAGCAAAGGATGCGTGACAAGGGAAAGAATAACTCACCATGGTTGTGACTGTACTGACTTGTAGGCCAGCAGTTGAACGATCACAGTTATTATGATCTGTCCGATTAATGGAGTCAAGACCTTTCGAGAGACAAGGTCCGCAGTTGGTCGCTTCCGAGAAAGTATATCATAGGGGCCGGTCCATCCCACTTAAATGGTCAGTACTGACAGCAAAAGGACAGGCGACTTACTGAATATAGCAATTGGGAGTATAAGAGCAAGATCAATGAAAAGAAACTGCACTGGTCAGCAATACACCTGATGAAGCTGCTAGAACTCACCTGAAAGTCACCTAGGTTAGATGCAGTCGTATACAGGAAGCTGACCGTCGCAAATTGAATCGCCGAATACAAGCTCATGTATTTGAAACAGCAGAAGCTTGTAACCAATGACCCTCGACCCTCTCTGTACCGGTTAGCTCCCTCTTCCAATTCCTCCTCCAATTCGTGGCTTAACAAACCTGATCAATGTCGGAACACAAGAGACATCAAACTGACGACTGGTGAAGGGCGCAGCTACAGAAGCCTCGGCTTCTGACAAGGATATGCCAACGTCTGCAGCCTTTAGTGCTCCACAATCATTGGCACCATCGCCGCAGAATCCACAGCAGTAATCAAGTGATTGAAGTTTTTCAACAAGTTCATGTTTTTCATCTGGTGACATTCTTGCAAACACATTTCCACGGACAAGCATCTATAGTGTCAGTCAAAGGTAACTGAAAGCCTGTGGCTTGCTTACTCTTTTCACAAGGGTTTCATCCCCGTAATCCAGAATCCATCTGAATATGTCACCACTGACTGCAAGCGAGTACATGTGAGCATCACAAGCATTCCCAGGAACAGACAAGTCAACACCTGACGAAGGCTGAACAAAGGTATTAGCTTCCTCCAGCTTCTCTTGGGTTTAGCATACCATTAATGTCCGTGGGTCCAAGGTGATGTTAGAATTATCAACACATTCCCAGTAAATAGACGCCGCTAGAGTGTCCCACCGCGGTATGAAACAGGGTTCCTTGATACCTAGAATACCACACTCCCGTGCCACGCTTACTGCGGTAAGAATATTATCACCTGTGCACATAACAGTTCGTATGTTTGCCCGATTCAGCTCAGCAATAGTTTCCGAAGACTTCGGTTTTAGTTTGTTTTCGAAGATGATAAAACCGATAAACATCAGATTCGACTCTGTGTCTGCGCGTGCCATTTTCTGGATTTTCATCCAACTCAGCCTTTGCTCATATCTAGCTGCACAAGCAATGACACGATAGCCGTTGTGCGTATACTGCTCCAAAATGTCCTCAAAGTCCGACGGTACTGTACAGTTAGGCTTTGAAACATAATTGTAGGAAAAGAACTTACAGCTTTCGGGCAGACAGATGTCTTTCACACTTTCTGGCGCGCCCTTTACAAAAATAGTGGCACCCATATCACCAAATTGTCTCACAATCACACTTGCGCGACGAAGTTGGGAGACGAATTCGAAACTGCGAAGAATGCCGAGCTCCACGGCCTGGCCCCCCGATGGAGGCCGGGCAATAGACGGCACAATTGTTTCGTTGTCGAGATTCGGATGCTCGTGCGAGTGACCTCCACCTTCTTGGAAAGACCATCCCGTAAACTGAAACATCTTCACATCCAATGGATCGCCTAGAATCTCATTATCCACTACTCTCAGGGAGTGGCAGGTTGCCATTATGCGGATAATAGCGTCTGCGGCGGAAACACTGGGTAGAGTTTGTGCGTCCGACAAGAGTTCAGATAGCCTTCATAATCAGAACATGATCTTTGAGATGTTGCGATCAAACATACCTTTGATCCAGAGTCATTATCCGAATTCCAAGGACATCCAGGCCATCTTCGGTGAGGGTTCCGGTTTTATCGAAGCAAACCACGTCAAGTTTACCACCCACATTGACTCTGCCGTTGTCAGCAACTGACCCAAGAGTAGAAAAGAAAGGTTATTGACCTTTGAGGGCTAATGCAAAAGATGTTTTTGCGTTTCAGCCGAGATAGGGCAAAATTGGTGCCAATCGTCAATGTAGCGGGCAGTGCCGGAGGCACAACAATGGTAATCAGATCCAGAGCTCTGACAATAATCAATCCCCACGAAAGCTGCTGAGTTAGTAAGATTCATGGGCCAGGTGGGAGACTTACCCCCAGTCGCACAAAGTTAACAAAAGATACAACGAATCCTAGCATAGCGATGATCCCCATAACAGATATATACCGAAAAGAGTCCCGATAGAACTTAAACCCCGATGGTTTGGGAAATAGCATTGAGCGAATGAGGGCTCCTTTCGTGGTCAAGAACCCTGTCCTCATGACAATTGCCAGCGCGATAGCCTCATCGTCGTCAACGCCTTGTGGGCGCCGTGCTCTAATAATCTTGGTTCCATTGAATAGGAAATGCTTCGCCACATTCGGATGGACGGAAGGGGCACTGAGGCTGAGATAATCAAGAGCATCGTCTGTCAAAGGGAATTTTGAAACCGGAACGGATTCACCTGTGCCATTAGTATACGTCGAGAGCATCGAGGATATGCCCACCTGTGAGCATGCTTTCGTTCACAATACAGTCCCCTGATAGTAAGATACAGTCACATGGAACCTGGTTTAGAGACGGATCAGAAACCTCGAATACGTCACCAGGAACAAGTTCCTGGGACGTAACAGATCTCCCTGAAGGTGTTAGCGCGTTGAGGTAATGCCATTGGCATACTCACAAAACCCGTTTCTAAGAACCCGAATATCGCATTCAAAATGGGACATATCCTTTAACCGTCTTGTAGTCTGGAAGGTCAGCCCCGAGAAATAGAAGTGGCGGTGGAAAACATACAGCAGTTGTCTCAACAACTGTGGTTCCTATGCTAAACACAGAAATGATAAAAATGCAAGCCGCATAATAATAGTACGTGTCGAGGGACCAGAGCACAAGGCTAGCAAGCTGAAAGATGTAGAACGGGTGGAAGGCCTGCCATTAGCTGAGAAAGTTGAGTAGCAGAGAGAAAACATACTTCATCTATTAGGAGCTGAAATAATGATTTTTGTTGGATATCAATGGCGTTTCTGCCAAAAATCTGTTCACGGCTGTCGCGGTCGTCGGCATTGAGACCGACTCTCATAGATTTTGCGTTCGTCCATGATGGATCTTTCCAGCCACTGATCAAGAGGAATTGGTCTTCCAAAGGATGATAGAAAAAACGTAGATACCTGTAGTCTAGATGCCGCAGTAGCTCAATTGTGGGATCGCCATCCTCATCGTGTGTATATTTATAAGAGTCCGCAAAAATTGTAGAAAGTGGCCGTTCGTACGCTTGTTCGCAGACTTCACATATGCTGAGTTGCTTCCATTGGTCCTGCTAACTTAGTATTCATGCATGCTTGAGGTTTAGGTGCATACCTCAACCACCGCCCACTGACAAACACCCAAAGGGGAAGGCCTTCCCAATAATCTAATTTTCCATTTTGGAAGCCATCTGAACAACAGGAATGCAAAACCGAAGGTCACGGTGCATAAGAAGTAGTACAGAACAGCTCCGGTCATGGCGGTTTTGAAACCTGCAATGACGATAGTCGAGTCCTCCGAGGCAATGTGGATTTCTTGCGACACTCTAACTCCAGAAGTAGAGCCGACAGATAACGACCGCCGCGGCAGAAGTGGATCTTCAACAGAGCTTCGACGGTAAGGTGATTGCCTCGACCTGTACGAATATTTCGTGGACTCGGCGTCATCCTCGACACCGTTCTCAAAGTCGTCTTCAAAGTCCACGGATCTCCGATGCGGCCATTCAATCGCATCCTCCTGCTCTTGATTGTGTGAGAAACTGATAGTCGAATCTCTTCTGGCGCACCGGCGAGAGAACGACGCAACACTGGATGGGATACTTTCTGATACTGGCCCGTCAAATATCTATGCAACAGTCAGAATTGCTTAAGGGCCAGGAGACTAGCGTACCTCGCTGCGAGCCATCCCGACATCTGTTATAACACTGTAGCTAAACTGAAATCAGACGACTGAGAATGTATAAATTCACAAGGCTTCTAACCTGCTCTTCACTGAGTCGCGTCGCCGTGGCACTGAGATGGCAGCCGGCTCTCGCGACTGGGCGTCACCTGCTGTATATGCGGAGTGCTCCATTTGGCGATATGAATACAGTATCGTTCCTTGCTAATCCAACCACCTATTTTCGAGAATACGCAGCTTGCAATATCACGACGCGCATAACTGCAACAAGGTATATTCTCGAGAATGCATGGACCGCATGCCGCGCAGCTGTCGCAGTTTCCCAAGCACGTCCGGACTTGCCTGCACGGTATCGGACCTCTAGTGGCACGTGATGAGCCTAGAGAAATGGGGTAGGCTCAACATAGGAAATGGATAGTTCAACACGCTTTACTACCTTGACGGCTATAGTCCCCTTGGTTTTGAGCGAAAGCTAGACTTCAGAAACACCAAGTATATTAAAGACTTCGAAAGGTTGATGAGGACATTGTTACAAGTTACTTTCGATGACGTAAGTTCCAGATGGATGGCTCAAGATCTCTCCTCTTCATGCCAAATCATGCTGCCAAAAAGTATCACTTGTGGGCTCACAATGATCAGTAAGCTATATATATCATCCCTTTTTGCCTATGAGTCATGCTAAATCGAGCGACACAATCTTTGATGCTCAGACAGAAAGTACAACCTTGATTACCTTAATGTTGAGGATAAACATGCGCGGGCGAAATTTAATCCGTATCCAGAGTAGTCGCTCATACTTCATGAGCAGAAAGAAAGGCGCCTTCAATTCTCAAGCACAGTTAGTGTAACTTGGTGAATGCTCCTTCTAATTACATGGCATTGCAAGTGTGCGATCTAATTCCGAGATTCCTTTCTGTTGTTGGTGACTATTTTATACTGTGGGTGCTTCTCAACAGGCTGTCCCGCCAAGCCCCTCGGCCCAAAGGCGCTAAGATCCCACCAAGCCAGGATTCCAGACCAAAATCTCAGCGTATCAAAATCTTTCAACCCTTAACCTTCCTCTCCGCAACAACCCCTCAACGGATTCTGTCTTCTCAAGGCCTCCGTATATTTTTTCGAGTGAATCTTCACAATGTCTGAACCCATCAGGAACAAAAAGGCGGACTTTCCTGTTGCCCCGTATGCAACTGAGCACTTCCCAACACATTTATCACCTCTAACAGTTGCCCGCAGGACGCCGCAAAACACGCCAGCCAACAACGCACCTATCTCTTCGCATGCTCAGCAACCTGGAGTCTCCAGCATCAAAGAAGGTAATCTCTCTTTTCAACCATAGAAATTGTTCTAACGGAGTAGAATCCCTTGACCATGCTACCGCAGCTTCGCTCTTCGCGAGAAATCCTGGTCTTGTCTCCATGATTCAAGGAAAACTCGGCTCGCTTGTTGGCCGGTCATCGGGTTACATCGAATCTTTACCCGTCTCCGTCCGTCGCCGCGTGGCCGGGCTGAAAGGTATTCAGAAAGAGCATGCCAAGCTTGAGGCCCAGTTCCAGGAGGAGGTTCTAGAGCTTGAGAAGAAGTATTTTGCGAAGTTTACCCCCCTCTATGAGAGACGCGCCACGATTGTCAATGGTGCTAGCGAGCCAACCGACACGGAAATCGAAGCTGGTAAAGAAGAGGAAGAAGAAATCGACGCCAAGGACGAAGAATCCAAAAAGGACGACTCGGAAGTTGCCACCCGCGGAATCCCCGAATTCTGGCTTTCCGCAATGAAGAACCAGATTTCGCTTGCCGAGATGATTACTGACAAGGATGAAGAGGCTCTTAAGCATCTGGTTGACATTCGTATGGAGTACCTTGATCGCCCCGGATTTCGGCTCATTTTTGAGTTCTCCGAAAACGAATTCTTCACCAACAAGACAATTTCAAAAACATACTTCTACAAGGAAGAAAACGGTTATGGGGGCGACTTCATCTATGACCATGCCGAGGGCACCAAGATCGATTGGAAGGATGAAAAGGACCTCACCGTTCGTGTGGAAAGCAAGAAACAGAGGAACAAGAGTGCGTATGCATCTACATCAGTGGCAACCGGCGCTAACGATATTAGACACGAAGCAAACCCGCGTTGTCAAGATCACCGTGCCAACGGAGTCTTTTTTCAACTTTTTCGCTCCCCCCCAACCTCCGTCAGATGACGATGATACCGTTGCTACGGATATCGAGGAACGCCTAGAACTAGACTACCAGCTTGGGGAAGATATCAAGGAGAAACTCATACCCAGAGCAATCGATTGGTTTACCGGGGAGGCTCTGCAATTCGAAGAGCTCGGTGATGATATGGATCCCGATGAGTTCGATGAGTTTGACGACGAGGATGATGAGGATGATGACGACGACGAAAATGGAAGGGGTTCCGATCGGGACGTTGATGACTCTGACGAAGAGGTGCGGCTTACTCATTCTGTGCAGTTCCAAGACTAACGCTCTGTAGGATGGTACTTCCAAGCCAAAGAAAGAGGCGGCTGAGTGCAAGCAAAGTTAATACAGCGGACACCAATCTTTGACTACTTGTTTTGCGGCTTGTTCTCCAGAATGTTTTTTTCTTTCGACATTATCTAGCAAGGCTATTTGATGACCCTCCGTCGAGAAGTCAAGTGTGTGCACAGCATACAGTTTCCTAGCCTGATGGTCCTTACATTGACGAGTGTGTCACGTTACTTGCTTGGCAGGTAGCGTTTTTTTATTCTTTTATATCTTAATGTCGAGTCATTAGTGGCGCGTGGAGTAGGTACACTTTCATCTAATTGTTCTTGAACATGCGTGTTGTTAGCACAAATATTATGAAAATGCATGATAAACAGTTTTAATTGTCACAACCCCTGCTTAATAATCCTAATACTCTAAAGTACACAACTGTAATTGAAAACAAGTCCCCCAGATCAACCACTGACTACGGAAGGTCAAAACGTGCTGCTTACTAGCACAGTTTTCCACAAATACAATACAACTGTCATGTACTACTTACTATGAACAATCCACAAGTGGCATATCATAAAACATTAGCAATAAAACAATGAAACATGCTAATATAAACGCTGCATAAAGGGTGCCATATAATCATCACAAGGTCATCGTAAGATCATAACAATGTCAGTCAAAAGTCAAACCCAACACCCAACCTTGCATCCGCCCAAAACTCCTGGGGAAACGATGTGAAAACGGCCAAAATGAATGGAAATAGAGAAGGAACCCCGTGAACACCAAATCGGCGATCTTGAACCCAATTGGGTAATAGGTCTTAGAGCATATGGCCGCGAAACCCTAGAGGAAACTCCGGTTGCGGAAAGGAATAAACTCGAAATATGACTAGCGTGAGCGAGGTGGTTTTCATAGCCAGCGTAGATCCGTGTAGGAAAAAAAACAAACAAAAAAAAAAAAAAACAGAGGAAGATGAGAAGGAATACGTAAAGGGCCTCAAGGCCGCAAGTTATTCCCTCGCGAAAATGGTGGCCGCGAAACTGGCCGGCTACCTGTACGTGCTTCACCTCCACCAATCTTCTGGAAACCTTGCAAAAGGTCGACACCATCCACTTCCTGTGGACTGTCATCAAGAAGATGCCATGAGAAGAAGTCGTCATGCGCAGCATCAACGAAGTGCCCAGACTCCGGTAATTTTGATGGGGAGTCCGGGAAAAGGAGTCTTTTCTTCGACTTGTTGGGAGATATTGGTTTCAGCCGGTTGTTAGCACTCATAGCAGTGATGTCTGCCAGGACATTCCTCGATCCAGTTGTGTTAGTACGAGACGAGCGTTTCTCGGGGGAGCCGTATGCTGGGTTTGACACGAGGTCGACCGTTTGATCGGCGAATACGTCGAAGGAAACGTGAAGAGTATCGTGAGGAGTGTAAGCTTCATCCTGTATATTAAAGGCAGGGCTCCATGGAAGATCCTCGTCCAAACCTAAATGCTTGATGGGAGAATTGACCATTTGCTGAATCTTCTTACGGTGATTTCGAAGATTCGTGTTCGGGGAAACTGATGGTGGAGGTTTCGTAGGTTTCTTGAACTTGAACACAGGCGTAAGAGGGCCTGCCACCCTCCATGTTGGGGGCGGCGACAGTGTCCCAGTTTCCTTTAGGTATCCCGACTGACTCGGGCTGATATCATGGGAAGAGCTTCTGATGCGCGCTATCTCTTCCTCGGCACGCCCACGCTTCATACGAGGAGGCTCGATATCTATGTCGGAGGTTGGGAGGTGTCGAGCCTTATTTGACCGCATCGCAGAGGATTCTAGCGAAGAGAAATACCCGCTGTCGTTCATTGTACTCAACTTTCGTTTACGATGACGTGGTCCATTGCTAGGAACAGCGGGATGAGAAGGGGTGGGAGGAGTCCCTGGACGGGCAAATCGTGTTGGTTGTGCAACAGGGGGAGAGGAATGGATTGGTTGGAGAGGAGAAGAGTGAGGAGGGATCTCGCCACAGATGGTGGTGGCCGAATCTTCCTGAAAGGCCGGATCAGATGCGGGAAGTGTAGCATCAGAGGACAGATCGACGTGTCTGGAGCTTTGGACGACGGATTGTTGTTGAGCAACCGGCGGTACAGGCGGTGGTGGTGGTACAGCCCAGCTCGCAGGTTCTCGCTGTGGTGCCGCAGAAAGTACAGTTGAAAGTTGCTTGCGCACTGGTTTATCCTTGATGAACTGTACTTCCATTCCTGGTTCAATAGCCCAGTAATTTCCTTTACCGGGATCGTCCTTGGGCCGTTCTTGTTTTACAAACGCTTTGTTCAGACTGAGGTTATGTCGAATGCTGTTTTGCCACCCCGGATCACTGTTCTTGTAATACGAAAACGTATCTGATATCCACCTATAGATTTGCGCTAGTGTCAATCTCCTGTTAGGAGCGCGCAGTATAGACATTCCGATCAGCGTCGCATAACTGTATGGGGGTTTCGCGCCATCATCCTCGATTGGTGGCAATTCGTGGGGCTCTGGCAGTTGCATTGTGATCTCGTTCCCCTTTTGTTTTTTAAACCGCTCTTTTAATGGCGCCGCATCCAGAAGTGATCGTTTAAGAGACGGCTTAGCAAGCTGAGATGGCTCAGGAAAGTCAGCAAAGGTCTCTGCTGATGCACTTTCCGACGGGTACTTGACGGTGCTGGCAGTGCTAACACTGGAAAATGTTGTGAACAAGGTGGACTGCGGCAGTGAAGCGGATGACGAAGCGGTAGGGTGGATTTGAGGATCGGAAGGTATCTTTTTGATGGGAGAGTCGGTAGTAAATGTCGGCGTCGCAGGAGCAATCATTGGAACATATCCCAGTCTTCCTTCAACAAAGTCTAATTGCGACTTGCGACCGAATTTAGTCGGCGACACCTTGTTGGTCAAGGTAGATGTTGGGTTGAGGACATAATCCCGAGTTGTAGGGAGGTTCTCGATAGGTTGGAGAGACAATGGTGATGGTTCTAATCGAGGCCGTCCGGCTGCAGCATGTCGCTGTCCTTGAGATAGCTCGGCGGGTGGTTTCGGACTCATAATGATGCTGCCAGCCTAGATATGTCTCGGGCCGACTTGACTGCGCCCGTTGACGCGCTGCGACCGAGTGTGTTGAATATACGATGGTTGTCTTGGTCGACAGCTATCTTCGTCGGAATGCGTTTGAACGGCTCGGGAAAATTGCAATGTGATGTCAAAAGCTTCCGGAGACACGGAACAGCGTGTTCAGTGAGACTAGGGCAGTAGGTAAGGTGATCGCGGCGATGGAGAAAGGAAGGAGTAGATTCGAAATCTGGAACACGGGCGGGGAGCGAAGAGCTTTTAATCAAAATCACCCTTGCCTTGGTAAAGTTGGTATGCGCAGCCCAAGTGGGGTGTTGCAAGATACTTTCTGAATAATTAGAGTAATGATTTATTTCAATCGGGTTGGAAGAAGTGATGGGAGCCTGATCCAGGCGAGGTGCCTGACCTGGCTTATTGTTATCAAACGCGTCGCTGTCGCGTCTTTTGATACACGGCTAGTATTATCGTTACGCTGAGCTCGGCAAGGCTCACTGCTGAAACCGCCGCCAGCCATTTGAGTCTCCGGTTGTGTTACAGGTTGCTGTAACACTGTAACAGAGATACGTCAGCGCTTGCCACCTTACTCGAAGCAGCAGTTGGAGATTGGGCTAACAGCATCGGGTGGCTCTCCTTGAACTGAGAGCCGCCGCCAAGGGTCATCAGGTGGGCGATCGCGGCAGATCAGATGGGCCCATAGATATACAGTCATACGGAGTAGATCACGCTGGGGCATTGTTAAAGGCGGGGACGCAAGGCTCCTACCTCGCCAGGAAGGGTTTCACACCTTCTTCAACCTCAACAAGGAGTCACGCAGACGCCTCCTGAGACCCCTCTACAAGTGATCAAGGGTCTTTCTCCTTTCGAATAGATGTTACTCTATGGCAGACATTAGCGATCATGGACGGAGCGCCAAGCCACTGAGGAAGATATAGGTCAAAATGAATTTGTATGTCAAATCCCGGCCCCTTCGAGGCGGCAAGCATGCGTCAAGAAAATGCTTCGCGTAAGTGAAGGCTGGCTGATTCACCAAATATGTCGCCAGACTCTTGTCCAACAATGCAAATGACATACCGTAGGCCAAATACATAGAACATACTCCGTACAATCTATAAAACAAGCTTACCACTCGTAAGCAAAGAAATCTATCCAAAAGAGTCATCAGAGACAAAAAAAAGCATACCCGGAGAGCCGGAATGAATCGCCAGGAAGAAAGAAAGCCAAGAACGCCGTCATGCAGAACCCGGAGAGTATGCTTGTTAACAAGGTCAAAGCCGCAGGATTTTCAAGGCAAAAGATGTGGTGGATATCCTAGAATACGAATAATGTTCGCTGAACTGCACAAACCGATAAGCAAGCGGGGACAGACGCCCTCTAATCTAAAAAGGTGAATAAGCTGGTATGTATGATGTTGAGAGCACGGTCTGCATCTCGTTCTTCAATAACACACGAAATGTTGATCTCGCTGGCGCCTAAACAGGGTTCATTAGTTCGGTAAACCCACCGACCCAAGTATAGTCAGTCTTACCTTGAGAGATCATCTCAATATTAACGTTGTTCTCTCCCAAAGTAGAGAACATACGCCCAGCCACTCCGACCATGTTTTTCATTTGCTTCCCTACGAGGCTGAGAATGGCCATTCCAGGGATTATATCGACGGTACCATATCTCTGCAGGTCACTCAAAGCTCCCTTCAAATCCTCGTCGATGATCTGGTACTCGTCCCTTCCCACACCATTCAGAAGCGGCCTCTCCGAATGAAGAGCAAGAGAAACATGAACTTCGCTGGTGGATATCAAATCAATGGACAGCTTCCAGCGATCAAGAACCGAAAATATCCCCGCAAAGAATCCGTGAGAAAGAGAGCGTTTGTTGGAATGGACATTGATAACGAGAATGTTATGCTTAATGGTAACAGCGGTTGGGCGCTTCGGTCGTTGAAGAAGGCTCGGGCTCCTCGTACGAAATAGTCTCGGGTCATGGCCTGGTGTTGTCCTTTCCAACTCGTAGGTAGAATCCGGGAATATCACAGTTCCATTTCCTTTTGGGTTCATGACGTTTTTTATACGAATCGGAATTTTGGCACGAATGACTTGTTCCATAGTAAAAGGATGAATCACCTCCGAGCCATAGAATGTCAATTCAGCGGCTTCGGCGGGGGTAATTGCTGGTAGAAGACGAGCGGTAGGAACCTTCCGGGGATCCGCAGTGAATATGCCGTCGACCTCCTTCCATACTTGAAGTTCCTTGGCATGTACCCCAACGGCAACCAAAGCCGCACACAAATCAGTATAACCACGCCCAATCTGATCAAGAAGACCCCCGGGTATTGTTCCAAAGTATCCCGTGATCACTGGTACCTTATCACCAGTAACTCTGCGGCCTAGCGCAGCCGCAAGATTGTCATAGAATCCCTGGTCGAGGCCCTGACCCGAGATATGGAAATCAATGATCTCGGACAGATCGACGTATTGCGAATCAACCCCGCGATCTTGAAGAAATGCGGCCATCAGACGGCAACTCAGCTTCTCCCCTGTGCTAATGACTTTATCCACACAACGTGCACTAATCTCGCCGAGCGTCTGAGCGGCTTCCAGGACCTTCAAAACCCGATCGCATTCGTCATTGATCTCCGAGGTGAGCCGTGTCCTGAGTTCATCAGACTTTATCTGCGTTTCGACGACATTGACATGCTCCAGCCGGACGGCCTCGACAAAAGAGAGGTATTGTTTGGATTGAGAGTTTTCTGCATCGCGAGCGGCTCGGAGTAACCTGTTCAGGTAAGCAAATTTGTGTACATTTGCTGGGAGAGTCGCACCGGGTGACTCACCGATTCGTAGTGCCCTCGGCTTTCGTAGAACTGCTCCTTGCAGAGCATACTACAGCAACTCTATGTTGTGAGAGACTCGGACTGAAATGAGTAGGATAATTAGCGACATCTCGACTATAGGCGCCGGTCAGGAGACTTACAGGACGACCTGGTCGATAATATTGTGAGCAAACTTGCCGACGCTCGTGCCTCCAAACTTCTGTACGACCCAATTGTTGTTGGTGGAGGTTGTGGGTGCACCTTTTAATGTGGATATTATATCGGCATTGGATGGCAGTTGGCCGCTCATCTTGAAATGCCTATATGACAGGTGTTTCTTCTGGAGGGACTGGGAGTATGAATGTCCGGCAACGGAATCTTTTATGTGGCCCGCGGGGTTGCGAAAGCGGAGGGCATGATTTTTCTTCTTTCTTTTTCCGCCTTTCATGTGGGGAACGATAGTCTTCGATATTAATACGTAATTTGCGTATTATTAATAAGGAACGCAAGTGGTCTGCCTGCCAGTGCCTGGCTCTATGCCCCACGGCGACGATGTCGGGGCTTTTCTCCGTTCCTTATTGGCCAAGAATGGAATATGTATGTACTGCAGTCTGCATATTCCAATTTCCAAGGCTGAAGTAGTAGTGGCTGCTTGAACATCCCGTACGTGGGATTTGGAAAAACTGGCCAGGTCTGCGTCCAGGGCTGCACTGATCCTGATTCCCTAACCCTGGTTTACGGACTCGGAGTCTCGGACAGGGTTCCCTCAGCCCTGCAACCTGCCAGTATCAATAACTTTCGATAAGATCTGCCTGGCAGATTAGCAAATCGTGGCGAAAACTCAAGGAGTCCTGCAGATCACCCCAGTAAATATCATTGGCCAACGGCCATGCTTACGGAGACGGAGTACTCTTTCAGCCTGGTCCGTGGTGAGGCTCAAACTGCATCCTTGCAAACGCAGCAGCCTGAAGCTGCAAATCGCATCTAATCGAGACTTCCTCCACTCCCACCCACCTCACTTAGCAGCAAGAACAGGCAAGGAGCAGACCGCGTCAGTGACGTATAATCCTTCATCCTACCATTGACTTGCCTTCGATTCCCTGCATCATAAACAAGTTGTAACTCAAACCACCCGTGCTTGCAAGAATGGAAGCGAAAAACGCTGATGACTCGACATGCCCATTTTGTCCTTTCTTTGACCCTGACAGCAATTTCGTCACTCAGCACGTGCAATACTGTCACCCTGAAAATGAATCATCTGCAGAGCCGCAGGAACTATTCCAAGCCGCTTCCAGGGCAGGTCTAGAGTCTCAACTCTCCACTTCTTCTGAACTAGGAGTCGGAGACGACTGTGGATCTCTACGCCCAATTCATGCGAAGCCGGGAGATCCTGCTGTCTCTAGACATGCATCCTTCTCTCAGGCCGTCGAAACCACTTCATTGCTCATCGCTTCAAACAATGGTCAAGTCGAACACCGTATAAGCACGAAGAAGTTGCCCAACGGAAGCATAAAGAAACTCGGCGTAGGTGACACCTCTACAGTTGTTCATGTCAATACTAATATTACGACAGCGTGCGGAGCTGGGACCATACGCCCACGAGAAGAAGATGCCTTCGTGGCTCTTCCGGATGCTAGACAAGGAGACCGCCACTGTCAAATTCAACAAGATCGCATCAGATGGCAAGCTTTCAAGACATGTAATCATTGCGAATGAAACACCTAATATCGTGTCCGCGCTTGCTCAGCTATGCGGACAGGATAAGTCTGTTCAGCGTGCATTTCTCTGCAGCCCCCATGTTCACCACATCTCCAAGATGCCAAGGGAGGGAGGGTTTTGTGGATATAGGAACATTCAAATGTTGGTGTCTTATATCAGAGGGTCCGATGCTCGCAACCTTTTCCCGAGCTTGCCCACGATTCTGGAACTCCAGGACATGATAGAGCGTGCATGGGATATGGGATACAATGCTATAGGTAGGACCGAAACCGGGGGTATCAAGGGAACCAGAAAGTATATTGGCACCTCCGAGGTAAGACTACTATAATCCGTTCGGACTGAAACTCGCTCATTCATCTACAGGCCCAGGCTTTTTTTTTAAGCCTTGGAATCCAGTAAGTTCAGCCCAACACTACGTCCACTAGCGAATACTGACGCCAACAGATGTGAGGCTCAAAGTATCGGGAAGACAAAAGAAATGTCCGCTCATAGCTCTCTACTCTCCCACATCGCCGCTTATTTCAAAATGGGCTTAAATGAGCAGACCGAGAAAGTGGTCTTGACGGATCTGCCGCCTATCTATTTTCAACACCATGGTTCGGCTTCACCAGTAACTAGCGGGGTTAAGCTGACAAGAATAGGGCATTCTATGACGATCGTTGGTTTTGAGATTCGGGAACAAGGAAGTGGAAATCTCCTCGTCTTGGATCCGGGCGTGAAGACACCCTCCGTAATCAAGCATGCCATGACTGCCAATATCAAGACCACGGACCCGGCTCGCGTACTGAAGGGGTTCAGGAAGGGCATGACCTATTTACAGAAGTATCAGGCTTTTGAGCTCCTCAGGTATTCCATGAAGTCAACATCACTATTGCCAGCTTGTCTATCTAACCCTACAGGCTATTACCTCCCAGGTTCCCGCCAGAGACTTGAATTATGCCAAACGAACACTATGTATGGAGCTTATAGACTGCAGTTATATGTACTCGAGTATGTCGTCACATTTCAAGTGTACTCCCCGCCCGAGGTACTCTGTACCTAGTGCCTGAGGACTTCCACCCCACCGACTTTTTCTCTTGGCATCTAAAATATCGAGCTCAAGGAATCAACTCCCGAATGCTATCGTTCGGTTCTTGACCGTTCTAATACCTTATCGATAATCATAAATCGAAATGCGGACCTCACCTAACATTATCATCACAGGAACTCCGGGTGTTGGAAAGACAGTGCATTGCGAGCAGCTCGCCCAAGATACAGGCTTGCGGCATTTATCGATAAACCGGATTGCAAAAGACCGAGGCTGCTATGATACCTATGACGAAGAGCTGAAAACTTGGGTAGTGGATGAAGACAAGGTATGTCTTTCTCGCTCCTAACTCCCGTGTCGGCTTGCTGTTCTATTTCTCTTCCACCTGCTTACTTAGCAACCCACGTACAGCTTTTAGATGCCATTGAGGATGAGGTCCTCCAAGGCGGCTTCCTAATAGACTGGCATGCCTGTGACCTATTCCCTAAATCCTGGATTGACCTTGTTGTGGTATTGCGCTGCCCTTCAACATCTACTCTATATGACCGCCTCAACTCCAGGTAATGACATCTTTATTATCTGCCTCCTTCAGAGAGGGGACTAACTTATGTTACAGAGGATACCATGAAACTAAGCTACAAGAAAATCTAGATGCGGAGATCTTTGGGGTCCTTATCGAAGAGGCTCGCGAGGGCTTTGATGAAGAGATCGTGGTTGAACTTAGTAGTGAAGAGGACGGCGATGTGGAGGCTAATTGCGCTAGGATAGCCTCCTGGATAGAGAACTGGAAGACCGACCAGTCGGGACGTTGACAATATGTGATACCATCCCGCAGCGCTGCCTTGCCTTACGGTTGCTCGTCGGCCAGCCACTGCTGAAGCTTGACAAGAGCTTTGTATCTGTGGGAGATTTTATTCTGCTCGTATGTTAATCACTTGTAAATGGTCAGTAGGATGAGGGATCACACTACCTTCTCCTCCTTGGTCATCTCTGCAAATGTCTTGCCTTCATGCTCGAATATAGGATCCCAACCTGTAGAACGACCAGGTCAGTTGTCGTCTCTTTCAGACCAGCAAAAACGTACCAAAATTGGTTGGCCCTCTGGGTCTCACAATAGCGCCCTTGACAGGAGATTTTAGCTCTGTTATCATCAAGAATGACATGCTACTGCCATACCTCTGTTCTTCCCTGGAAAAGGATTGGCTCCGACCCAGGACCAGAAGAAAATGCAAAAGTACACACAGCCTCTGCGCCCCTCGATTCGAATGAGTCAAGCATCTTGTTTAGCCCCTCATGTCCCAAGGCTTCGAGGAAGGATTTGCTGCGCGGAATCGTGTCAGCTCCTAGCCGGTCAGACGTATACATGGGTGTATCACATGTACGGGCCAGGCAGGCCTTCAAACGCATGAAACTCTAAAGCCGTATCCTCGGTCAATACCGGCCCTCTCACCTGTAGCAGTTAGCCAGTCGGCAGGATTACATGCGTTAACGCTCTAAGCCTGCTTTCATCACTTACTGCACATGCTGCATGTCTGCACTTTGCCTTCGCTATCTCTTCAATTGTGCCTTGTATCTCGGGCACGTCGACTGCCTGGCTCTGGATATCGACCACATTGCCTAGTATAGCTCTAACCTCCGCTAACTTATTTTTGTTGCTGGTAATAAAATTCAGAGACTTCATCTTCGATGGAGCAAGTTGTTGATAGGCAATTGGATTGAGAACAGCAGTCACTAGTGGTACTAGACTGTTATCTTTGGTTGTATGTGCTGTACTAGGTTTTGTGTGCGGCAGTATGTGGGGAAGTGAGGTGTGGCGGAATTCTCTTTCCCTCCCATAAGATATTATATAGATGGCGATTGGTCTGTACAAACTCTATAGCATTAGAGAGTGTCTGCCACGGGAGCGCTCGGCGCAACTCATTAAATTCGTAGTGCCGGCAGTTCCAAATTAGGCAATATTACGTAACCCCAACGCGGCGTGCCAAGTACGCTAAATTATTAAATTGGGTGCAATATTCGCAACGCCATACAATTTTATATGGAAACGCGAATGTTATATACAACGCGTTAATTAACAAGAAGTGTCCCAATGGACGAACTTTAGGTGTCGTCCATAATACGGAAGTCGCTTTATATACAAATTTTGGTGTAAAGTGACCTTTTTAAAATGTTAAAACGCGTCGCGAGGCCCCGACGGACATCACTTACTTGACCGCGCTAGCGCCGCGCTAAGCCTATTTAAATTAAGCAGACGGCAAGCTTAACAAGCTTGCTGCGTGCTTAATTTTTTGGACCGCCTTCCCAATTGGGACGGCGCTCGGGCGCGCTAAGCCTAATTAAATTAAGCATGCCGTTAAGCCTACGTGGCAGACACTCTCTATTAAGGTACCCCCTGCCAACAAGTCTATAGACCACGGTCTTCTCTATCAGCTGTCAGGTATTGACTAACTAACAATGACCTTTTAGCGTATCACGTAGCACCGGTCTGACAAGGATTCTAAGTGTTAGCTAGTATACTTGCCTGAAAATTACCTCGTATGATGTCAGAAGCTATTCGCCAAGCAGTGACAATAGATAGGTCATGGGTCATATTGAGACATCTAGTACTTCCAATATATATTAACATAATCTAACCCTTAACTCGGGCCGGAGGCTCTTTATCCATCATCCCAAAAATTATGGCAGTGGCTACATGCAATTGCAGAACTACTCGACAGAGATCGCGCCAATCTCCAGATTCTCCGGTTTGTCTTGCTGTGCCATTGCCTGCGCCGAGACAATTTCGGCGAGTCGTTTCAACCGTGGTGTTTGAAGCCCTTGATAGGAGGATAGTTAGCCAGCAGAACGACTATGGCAATGGGCAGGCACTCACAAGACGGGGTGTAGGTTTCCAAAGCAGTAATGACACGAGGCTCGGCGATCTCATACGGCCCGCTATCCTCCATGTCGACTGGAGTAAGGAGGAGCACGTCGCTCTTCTCAGTAACACGAGAGGCCACAGCCTTCATGATCTCGCCGTTGATGGGTTGCTCGTAGTCTGCCACGAGATACTGGTTCAACAGCTTTTGGATCTGGTTTGGAGAGAGCCTGAACATGATTAGCATGGCCAATTAGGGATAATAGACGGTGACTGTCTTACATCCAACAAATGTCTTGGATAATCTCGATATCGTTCAAAGTGGCCTTTTTCAATTGGAGAAGCTTGGTCGCTTGCTATAATCCTTGTTAACTTTGATCAGTACCAAATGCTAGGTTGCCTTACCATCAGATGCTCCAACTGCAGTGTTCCTTCCGGCATATCGTGACTCTTACACCATTCCTCGATACGGGTTATGTTGTAATTGATCTGGAGGCCTCGTTTCCAAGAAAGGAAGTTTCTTCTCATCAGGAGGTCATTAAAAGCCGTGACGCCGACGAGACGCAGAAGCTCCGTGACGGTCTGTGTAATAATTGAATCTTCGAGATAGAAAGCTTTCATCGCCTTGTAAGCGTTGTTCAGGAGACTCAGAAGATTGTCCATGCTGAAGGCTGGATTGTTATTCGACGGCAAAAGCTTTCCGAGGAATCGATTCGTCTCGTTTGTGACGAAGCCGGGAAGCGACTGCGATTCAATGATGGCTGGAACGATCATTTTGTAAAGTTTCTTCTTCAGCAACTTCATCCAAGTGTGATAAATGTTGAATTCCAAGCTCTCCAAATCATGCTTTACAATCTCCAGAAGACGGTCATATTCATAATTATCAGTCTTCTGTGCTTCGTACCAATCCTCGGCCAAGAACACAAAGGAAAGCATCTCATGCACGTTGGAAAGCCAGAAGGCCCCTGGACTAATGGTATCTTCGCCATCATGTTGCATGACCTCCTGTTGAATTGACTGCATGACGTTGGCTAGGAAGCGCTCAGACTCTTTCACGAACCCGTTATTCCACATTTCAGATGTGACGAGGTTGATGAGGTAGGCGGGGAACAGAACCTCCTTCTCCGTGGGCGGAGGGGTGGAATTGGGCGCTGGAATCTTGAGGTTGCGGATCAAACCTATTGTGACTTCTTCGTTAAGATCCTCCTCTTCGGAAAGCAAAGTCTCAAGTTCGGCCTCTACCGAGTCAAGTCCGGAGGAAAGCGCAGTAACCGAGTAATTCTGGCGGCCTAATGCACTCGGGATTGCCATTGACACGGGTCGAGGATTATAGGCCCCGCTAAACCGATCGGTATCAATTCTCTCCGCGCCGGCACTGCGCCTCTTAGGCTTCGTCTTTTTAGAGGAGACCAGGTTGATAAGACCATTGGCGGGTGCCGGCTGGCCTATACCTGGCGTGGCTTCCGTTTGAAGGGGCAAAGTCCTCTTTGCGACCTCTAGTTGTTCTTCAAGGTCAATTACTTGTTGCCGAAGGGAAGATCTCTCGCTCTCGGACTCTGCGTTGATTTGCTTGAGCTTTTCAAGTTCCTGGTTCGCGGAACGAATCGCTTCTCGAGAAACTCGTTCTTCTTCCTGAAGACGCTTGACAGTGGCCTGAGCATCGGCATGGTTCTGCTGCAATGTGCTCATTTCTTCCTCCAGGACGGTGAGCCGAGCTGCACTGATGCCCGCCTGGTTGGCCTCGGCTTGGAGTTCCCGGGATCGATTTTCCAGTGCGTTATGACGAGTCCTCCAAGATTTCAACTGAGTCTCATAATTCTCAAGTTGAGAGTTGAGCGATTTGTTCTCCCGTTTCAAGGATTCCAAGTACTGCGTCAACTCAACCACCTTATTTTCCAACTTGTACGAAATTTGTTTCAGATCTCTCGCTTCTTCCCTAAGGGTCTTGTACTCTTTTCTCGCCTGTTTACCCCTCCAGAGGTTTTGGACGATAACAACCTGTCGGCGGTATTGCCGCCATGCACGCAGTTGACGCCAAGAACGGAAAGCGCGTTGTATGGTCTTCGCCGCATTGCCGTGAATGGAGTTCAGAATATTCCGCCGACAGAGGAAACCCTTTGACAGCGACTGCAGAAGGATGACATTATTGCGAATCTGGTTGTACTTCTTTCTCTCCTTCTGACCCCTCCACACCCTCTGGATGGTTGTGGCAGATTTAACCCGACGTATATCGGCGGCGCGCTGCCTCGCAAGGAATCCTCGAATTAAAGACTGGGTTGCGAGAACAGACGACCGCGCCTCGAGATACCTACGTCGGTAGTACTTGCACCGCAGGTTCTTCTGTATCATGATCGCGCATTCGTTTAACCTCGAGGTTCGTAAGTTTTCCAAAAACGCGAGCATACCCGCGCGGAAGAAAATCTTGCTCAAACCCAGTTGATACTTGTCGTGCTTTTGCTGGTCACCCAGTGCCTTGCGCAGAATGGCATGGCACATATCCTTGATTTCCGAAGTCCACTGCGACGAGTGGCAAAGCATGTAATAACGAATAGCAAACTCCTCATAAGTCCATCGGGTAGGATATCCGGCCGTACTGATGCGAACTGTTTCCAAAACACCACAAGCCCTGAGCTGGTTCAGCACCATTGGTCCCTCAAACACCCAGGCCTCTTTCGCTTCGTTCGGCTTGATACATCGAATGTAGTGTACATCGGTGGAGTTAATTGTGCTCATCAACTCAATCAGTGATGATTTGAAAATTCCACCTAGCGTTGGCTTGCGGTTGATCGCGACACCAATTTTCCGGCCTGGAGCCGTCACTGGCTTGGAGGAGACGGCGGCTGAATCCTTCTCGCGCACAGAGGCTGCGGTATCTAGTATCTCTTTCACGAAGTAATTGGAGGAGTTGCGCAAGATTTCCATATGCTCATCTGGAACAGTATCCCGGTTCTTCTCAATGAAGCCATCTGACTCGTAGGTAACGTCAACAGCATAATGGCAGATCGTGAACGCAGACTTTCCAAACCTGGGTTTCTTGTAGAACTTTTGCTTATCGGCAGCAAAATTGTGATGAAGCTTGGTCACGAATTGCTCGTCAGAGCCCATTGGCAATCGCGACTCTTCGTCCAGAAGAGATAAAATACCCAACTTTGCCTCGATAAGGTCGATGCAGGGCTGGTTATCCGAGAAGTCAATAAAGGTCCAATCAATCTGTTCTCGTACATATTCTTCCTGCTCAAGCTTGAAGACATGTTGATTGAACTCTTGTTGCAATTTCTCGTTGGCATAATTGATACAAAACTGCTCAAAGGAGTTTTTGGCGAAATGCTCGAATCCGTAAATATCCAAGACACCAATGAATGATTTGAACTTGCTGAGAACTTCCTCTGTTGCTAGACCGCTATTGATTTTATCAACAAGCCAATCGAACAAGCTGGAATAGATGAATTTGGCGACGGAGTCCCGAACAACGATTGCTTGTTGCTGCGTCAGGTTGGACGTTATCTTTTCTCCTCTTGTGATTAGTTGTTTCTTCACTATCCATTTTGCAAACTCGTTGGCGTCAATTCCAAAGATTTCGCAGGCTCGGGCAAGCGACGGCTCGGAGGGTGAAAGGGTAGAATCGGTCCTCGTGGCAGTGATCTTGACATTCCCAAGGTGCAGCAAGGCTGCAAGAATACGGAAAATTTCTGATTGCGTGGGCTCGGGTACGCCGATTGTTCCCAATGACTTCTTTGTCGCGGTGAATTCAGCCTTGTCGTCAACTCCATCGATAACCGGTGTCCCGCCCTGATTAAGGTAGTCGAAGTCTTCGACCGATGTAAGACCAAGCTCTTGCCTCTCCGCATCAGTGGCTCCGGCAACAAGCTGGTAGAAAATGTGATAATTCCGTTCTTTGAGCGGCTGAAAGACAAGGCGCGACCTCTCTAAAAGGTAAGTTCGTATCTTGGCACCAACGATATTGGTCTTGTCGTCAAACATAATCTCAATGTATTTCCCAAACCGCGAGGAATTGTCATTACGCGTAGTTTTGGCATTACCAAAGGCTTCCATAACCGGATTTGTGGCCAAAATCTGTTCTTCGGTTTCGCTGATTGCGTCGGCTCTGCTTGTGGTGTACTTTCCAGGCTGATCAGAAGACTCGCGAGTCGCGAAATACCGCATGATGTACTTCGCGCTGACGGTTTTTCCAGCGCCGGATTCGCCCGAGACAACGATTGTTTGGTTCTTGCCATCCCGTAACATGTCTCTATTGCAAAAATTAGTGGTGGCCCCTGAAAGCACTGCTAGGACTTACCCGAATGCTTCTTCCGCGATGGCGAATAAGTGCGGTGCCTGCGATGCGCGGTGCTTTCCCGCATAAACCTGGACCATTTGCGGCACATACAGGGAGTCCACACGAGCGAACGGGTTCGTCGCGATAAGAACAATGCCGCTGTACGTATATATCTCTTTCTGCGCATAGCGTAGCTTGATGGCTTGCAAGACTGCATAGCATTAGCTCAGTTTCCCTACAAGCTCGGAAAAGGACGGCGGTACCCGCTGGCTCGTTCAGATGAGATAGATTCGTAAGATCCTCACTAGCTTCAAGCATAGCAGGATTCATCAACGGCGGCAATTTCGAATTGTTATCAACTTGTAGTTCCGCTTGGGTGGTTTCTATCTCTTTGCACTGTACAGGTCAGTGTTAATCATACTGACTTGAACTGGCACTAACCTCGCCATTCTCTAGGACAAAAACAAGCCGAACTTTGTCACCATCAACGAGTTTCTCTTTGACCTCAGAGGCTACCCAGCCCTCAGTTGCGTCGGGTTGCCAGGCCCTCGTTCCAACCTCATAATTATGCGCCATCGTTCACTCCGATACTGCAGTTGAATAGATATTTCACAGGATAAGGGAATGGTCGTCGCTCTCAAGTTGTTGCTCAATTCGTTGCTCAAAATAAGTCTAGGAAAGGCATCTAAAAAAGAAGCATAAACAAAAAAAGCACAACCCGGCCTGGAAAGGAAAACTGGAAAGAAAGAAAGAAAGAGCTGCCTTCCAGGGCACCGGCTAACAAGCTGTTAGTTAGGAGAAAAGAGCTCCCATGCTTCACTGAAGCAGAAATTCCGAGAATGATGGATGACCGACTGGCCGCTCCAACGCAGCCCCTGAGGAGTATCAGGGACCGCCATTTGCTGAGCCGTTCCCCACTCAACTGCCCACGCCAAGAGACAGTACTCTTTCTCTTTTCTACTCCGTCCTACTATGGTACTGTACCAGGTTTCATGCTTTATCAGCTGTCCAAAGTTGTCGTCTTATTCTCTTATAATCACAATAACATAATGTGAATGCCTTGGATAGAGTAACGCTTCTCGGCCTCTCGCCGTTCCATACGCTTTAAGTGACTCGAAGTGAACCCGATCTCGGGATACGGTGTACACTGTAGTCCAAAGTGGTGGGCTTACATTCTAACCACATTTTCATGCTCCCAAGTATAAACTTATCGGCTCCTCCCAAGGTCTGACTCCTGCGGAAGACATACGCCGGGAGAACCACAAGGCCAACTGCTCACCAGCGGAATGTTGTGTCGACGAGTAGGAACGAACTATTGACGGTCGATCGGTTAGTTTCACTCGGTGTCGAGCGTCTCTCTCGCCGGAACGCAAATTCAAAGTTTCAGGACGGAAACCCGAGCCATTTATCATGTGCGCAGCTGGGTGGCTATGGAAGAGATATACACCGCAACCTCGGTGCTAGTCTTCAGTAGATAGGTATCCGATATAAGGCACGGTGCCGGTCATTGAGAAGGTATTAATCACTGCTCGCGCAACCACGGCATCCACAGCTGACACACTGTATAATCTGATCCTCCTTTAGTTGGGCCTTGGGAACCCTGCAGATGCAAGTGGCGTTAAAATTGGTTTCCCTAGTCTGGATGCAGCGTAGGCAGCAAAGCTAGATAGAACGTCAGTCAGCCCGTCAAGGTAGACTTTTATTTCTGGCCTTACCTTTTCATATCCCTGCTTCTTCCACTTTGCAATCAGGTTCGCATCTGCGTACCCATTCTTTAAGAGCCAGTCGTAGAGCTGCTTCGATATGGCCTCTTTTTCGTAGTAAAGGTCATAGATGTACCTTGAGCCTGTGATGATAACGATCAGGTTGGGTGAGCTGGACGGAAGGTCCGCCTTAGATTTGGATGGTCCGCGGCGGTTACTCACGTTGATGACTGATCTGAAATATAGGCCACAAAACCTCATGTTTCTTCTTTCCCTCGTGTGGCGCATTTTCAGCATCTTTCATTTTATTGCTGAACTCTAAAAGAGTGTCTTCGATGTCGTCAAAGCCCGCTGGGGGTGGTTTGCGGTTGCGGGATGTGCGGACTGGAGGCATCCTTTCGATAGTGTTGCAGAATGGAGAGAAGTCAAGTGAAGCCGGGTATACAAAGGTAGTGCGAAGATTAGACGCAGGTGCCTGCGGGCAGAAATAGATCACTGGAAAATAAAAGAAGCTTCGAAGCACAAGAAGAATTGAGGCATGTTATCGGATACCGTACATTAGGTACCTCTCACCGCCCTCAGGCTCCGGGGCCGATGTCATTTTTTCCCTCTCATAGCTCGACAACCAGTCTTAGCCTGTCCACCCAGACCAACCTCACAATTCTGTACAATCCCACCGACGAAAATGGACCAAACCCTCGATCTCAGCAAGCTCAGTGAAGCCGACCAGAAAGAGTTGACTCAGACTCTCAATCACCAATCGCAGAAGGTCCTTATCCAGCAAAGTATACCATCCTTGATCTCTCTCAGATACCTCTTCACCGCGCTTTCTCCATTGCTCAGATATACCTGCTAACAACCCTATTATCTAGATGTCCACCATCTCGCCGACCTCTGTTGGAAGAAGTGTATTACCTCGAAAGCTAGCTCCGGTCGTTTGGACAAGAACGAAGAGACCTGCGCAATGAACTGCGTTGAGAGGTGGATTGATACCAACAATTCCGTACTCAAGCATTTGCAGGCTATCCAGAAACAATAGATAAGCATGCGCCTTCGGCTGGAATGATCTGCGAGGCTTCGATGTTAGGGTACCAGCTTGATACTTCAAATCTAGTGATGCCCGTGCTTGGAATTATTTGCTAGTTTTTATGGCTCGATAGACCTTGGACTGGGTTTTCCATGGATAAAATGTCGGACAGTCATATGTACTATAATATTTCAAATGTATTCTGGGCCCAAGCTCAGTCTAGAATCTCTTTCGAGATTGCATCCAATTATTGTTATGTCGATAACGCCGTACTACCATTGGCTCTCAAGCGGCTTGTAGATTCAACCTAACTGGAATCTACACAGGGTATACTCGTGCATCAGATTCTTTTGTTTATTCATTCAGCCATTGGTTATCGGACAACAGCAGCTAACTGTAGGGCTGATATTTAAGCCACCGCGCAAAAGAAAACCATTTCCCAGACCCAAAAGAAAATCAATCACTTAGACAATAGCAAGCTTGGTAGCAGCAATGTCAAGAGCGTCAACATCAGGGGTAAGACGAGCGAAGGCCTTCTTCAGTCCATCGGGCCTACAAAGTTGGTTAGAGTCTGCTTCGTTCACTTGTTCTTGACTGGGGCATGCTGCAGCGTACCTGACGAGAGTGTTGACCTTAACGGTCTCGACATCGTACAGCTTCTTGAGGGCAGCCTTAATCTGACGCTTGTTGGCCTTAACATCGACGATGAAGACAAGGGTGTTGTTCTCCTCAATCTTTTTCATGGCGCTCTCGGTGTTCAGAGGGTAAAGGATGATCTTGGCGGCATCGAGGCGAGGAAGGTGAGGGACGGACACGYGGGGGTACTTAGGAGACCGGGACAGCTGGAGGGTCTTGGGGCGGTGGAAAGTGGTGGAGGTGCGGATCTTGCGAGTCTTGTGCGCCTGGTTGTATCGAATAACATTTAGCCACGGAAGATCTCAAAGAGGGCTTTGAAATCGAGGTCGGTATAAACGTACGCCTGCACCCTTCAAGACTGCCTTGGCAGCAGCGCCAGCCTTGTCGCTGGGCTTCGACTTGCCTATTGATGAAACGAAATGTAAGCGACTTGTATGGAGAACTCCAGGTTCAAATCATGATCCCGTGTAATTGTCGAGCAAAACCATAAAATCGAAAAAGCGCAACGCAGAATCGAGATGTGGTGTTTCCAGTCCCTTCATCTTAGAAAATTCAGCGGGACGAAGATTTCCCGCATCTCACCACACCGTGTCTTCGCACATATCTCAAAACTGACAGCACGATATCGAGAAAAAAGGAGCTGAATCGCTGAGGGTTGCATACCTGTCTTCTTCTGAACGGGGGCCATGGCTGTCGTTTGGCGCTGTTGTCGTGATTGTCGCAGTGTCGAAAGTCGAATTGTTCGGAGTGTCTTCGCTTAGCAAAAGCCCTCGCGCCGCTCTGTGGGTCACATGACCAGCCCTCTTAAAATCTTGGCACAGTCTCCACTAACCACCGCCCTTCGCGGTAGGCAGTAAAATAAAGCGGTCTGCTTGCCATAAACGAACTACGTCCATGTCTTGTAGTAATTCATCTTTTGTTCTATCCCGTGGTTTGTTTTTAGGATGATTATGCGAATCCTAGAGCATATATTATGACAGCAAAGAAGCAAAAAAACAAACGCCCTGCCCTACTCTTCCGCACCCGCCCACCGACCGTTCAGAAGAAGCATGCAGCCTTATCAGCCAAAGCAACTCGGACTCTCATACGTTCTCACCATAAACTTCTCAAACAGCGAGCCCAGGCACTAAAACTAGGCGACCAAGCTACAGCAGACAAGCTTGATGCGGAGATTAAAGCAAATGGTGGTTTGGAAAGCTATCAGATCGCAAGCAAGCTCGGTCAATCGCTAGACCGAGGCGGAGATTCTAGCAAAGTCCTTGTTGACTGGATGGGTCCTCATTTGGGTGCTTTGAGAAACACGTCTTTCAGACTCCGGATGCTCGAGATTGGTGCACTCAGCACGAAGAATGCATGCTCTCGAAACGAACACCTTGATGTCACAAGAATTGATTTGAACTCTCAGGAACCTGGGATCTTGAAACAAGATTTTATGGAACGGCCGCTTCCTTTCGGCGACGACGATCGATTCCACCTCATCAGCCTCTCTTTAGTGTTGAACTACGTTGCAGATCCAGCCGGTCGAGGGGAAATGTTGAAACGCTGTGTGGCCTTTTTGACGAAAGAACCACCGGCGGGTTCGTTTATACCCGTCGTGCCGAGGTTGTTCCTTGTGCTCCCTGCTCCCTGCATCATGAATTCTCGCTATCTCACCCAACACAGGCTGCAAGAAATCCTTACCAGTCTCGGATTCTCCTTGGAAGAGCACAAGCAAACGTCAAAATTAATATACCAGCTTTGGGAGCACCACGAAACTTGCCAGCCCAAGCAGTTCAAGAAGGAAATCCTGAACCCGGGCAGAACGAGGAATAACTTTGCGATTGTCGTCAAAGATGGAAGCAAATAAGTATTCCTGACCAGCGCTCACAGCGAAGCAATCATTTCTTGGGGCAAAAATGCCCAAATCGTCCCAATGACTGCTAGCAATGAGGATATGATCAGAAGGAACCAATCCAGCATTCGCTCCCTTGGCTTGATCTCTTTGCCAAATATTTTCAGATAAAACGCGAGCGGCAAGATGATGCATATGGTGAAGCACAGCACGGAGCCCATCAACGCCATTATTCTATCAAAGGAGGGGAAGATGATCGCCATAAGAACAATACTGGTCACAACTATGATGCGGATCAGCGCCCTCAATGTTTGGCGAGCGAGTGTCTCTCGATCTGCACGATCCGTAGTTGATTCATTGCGCGCTTCCAGGCCACATACAACCTCGACTGTGGCAACAAGTGGCCGGCAGCTGTGCTCTGCGTTAGCGATCTAGAATCCAACATGCGAAAGCCTAGAGAGGGTGGACCAAACTTACTTGAGAGGCACTTTCGTTATGGGAATTATAGCAATAGAGATTATGATGCAAACAGACAAAAATTGCGGATAGTCGTCCATGGTCAGTACATTTGCTGTAACTTCGTCTCGAATCGTGTTCCCGAACATCATCCAGCCTAGCACGGCCATTGTACAGTCCAGGGAATACTAGCACAGACTGTTCGTTAGCACAAAGTAGAGGAGCAACAACTAAGCTTACGTACCGTAAAGATATAGGTTGCCCAGAGACTTCGTCCGTATTTGTGCGGGTGCCTCATATCTCTGTAAATATTAGGAAACACGCCATGTCCGCCCCAGGGCGCTAGAAATGATCAGTCAAGAATTTCGTCGGGAGACCATGAACGACTTACACATGATAAGCCCGAAGCTCAGAGGAAGTGTGCCCCAGTTCCTAGGAAATAAATAGGTCTGCGCTGGTTCTCGAAGTGAACCAGGTGCATGGGGTTTCATGAAACCATCAATGCATGTTAAAGCCACAACTACGGCAGTCAGTTGGTGTCCGTGTCCCGCAGGGGAAATGGATATTGACATACTAGTGGTACAGGAGAGTATACCAAGGATACTCGTCACACTCAAAAGTCGAAGTGGCACAAAGCTGAGTGGCACCAACATTAGCCCACATATAATCTGCCATTGTATGATGCTTAGTGCTGGGGAAAGGACATGTAGACTGTCAGCGAAGAGTACAACAAGGGCAACACATGCCCCTAGAAGCTCCAGACAGAATAGAAAGCTTATGACAATTCGGGCGCGGTGCCCAAAGCTTATATACGCAAGGTCCGCATATGTCACTAAACTTCGGTCAACGTCAAGACATTTGGCCAGGATTTTAGCGGTATAAGAGGTGACGATCGCTGCGAAAAGAAGAAAGGTGAGACCAAACAACCATCCAGCGTGTTTCATTGCCAGTGGCAAACTCAGGAGGCCGACGCCGATCAGCACGTTGACTGAGTTGAACACCGTCTGCGGCACAGTCGACTGACCGACGACAATGCTTTCGCGCGTACCGTCCTCGTGTTGTACTTGCTTCACGAGCAGGGGCTCTCCGTCAAGTCCAACAGCAGGTTCGCTGTGTATTTGTTGCTGCCTGTGAAACTCGATAACGTGCTTTCTGGCTGACTCGCTAACGCGCGAGGATATCGAGCCATATGAGGTGCCGAGGGCCGGCTCTAAGTGGCTGGCATTCGGAATACCGTCTCTTTGGTCATGACCAACTCCGTCATCATTGAGAAGAGGCCGAGTAAGAGCAGGGTCCAGATCAGCGTGTGTCAATGACGATCCTAGTGATCTGATAAAGTTGCCGCTTGGCGGTCGCCATTCTTCATCCGAGTCGGCTATCGCGAAGGAAGAACGTCGAGTAAATACCTCAGGAAAGCACGCAGCTCTCTGCCACGACCGAGCGAAGTTGTCAATGCTGTTGACACCACCCGCTTGTCTGACTCGCATCGAAAAAGACGCCGATCTGCAGAGAATATTAATATAGGGCGAAAATGGCGCTTGCACGACGGAAAGCTTACCTCGTCCGTTGCGCAAAATAATTATTAATACTATGTTGACGGTCAGGGGACTCTCTGGAATCTAGTGGCGAGCCTGTGGATGGTGTTGTGTATGCCTCTGCATGCCGGCTCTCAGGAAGCTCCGAATCGTCCCCAGGCATCATTTCCCCCCCGCTCGCTAAGTACTACCGGGCAGTGGACGAGGTTTGGTGGACAGACAGAGGCAGTAGCGAAGGAGGAAAAGACTTCCAGTTGAAGTAGGAGCTTGCTCTAGCCCTGGAGAATTGTTCTTCTTGTGCTCTTAGAACGGGCCTCGGCTTTTCAAGATCTTGGATGCGTCCCAACTTTGACAGAGACGAAGGCAACAGCTTCGCAAACCCCTTGACAGTGGGATACTTCTCTTATTTAATGGCAGCCACGAGCAGCAATCTATACTGGCTAACGACATTGGCACAAAAACAATGACATAACCCCAGAGACAAGGGACCGAGAAGCGATATCAGACTGGTGGAGGTCCAGCCTCCTCCGAGTTTCGGGCAAGAAAAATTGTGGAGATCCCGGATAGCAGACTATCTACGTGCTCCGTAGGGTATATCCGTAGATAAGCAGGTAGCTTGTTACCAGAAAGACTGAGAAGGGTGGAGTTCAGAGGCGTTTTCAGATTTACATAACCTATCGAGTAAAGGGTCAACATAGTCAGAGTGATGGAATCTGGTTCAGGTGTTGACAGTGACACTTGTATGATTTTTGTTTCCATGTCGTTCCAGATTCACGCCTGGCTTCCTCCTGGCTCTGGAGACTCGCCGTTAGTACTACTATACGGGTGCTCCGTATGCTCGGTTAAATCGTTACCCTATCCGTAATTGGTCTAGTCTGTCCATGATCCGACTCATACTCGGAGCATGCTCCTGTAAACAATGCACCTAGTATTGAACAAACACTTTGACATGTTCAGCAGTAGTCGAATCAACCACAGTGCAATATAGTTACGCAATGCCCATCTATATATCATACCTTATATCTATATGGGTGCCCATAGTCGACGACGGGACAGTCAACAGCCAAACGGCCCAAACCAGACGGGATCTCAGTCTGACTTGCGAGTCGAGACCCGGCTCGAATGATTGTCTCTTTGACGCAACACTAGTAAGTCTAGTATCTATCCACGAGTATGGTCATCTCGTAGCGTTAGTGTTAATAGTCCGACACCTTTACATTATTATGATTCGGCTGACCGTGGTTGTCCTCGACGCCAGACAAATCGCCGAAAAAGATATTCTTGAGAAAGCAGATGGTCTAGAATATTTTTTTATCCGTAGAACTACATAGTTATGGCAGGTTATGCGAGGTAGAGATCCCACAAAAAGTACAGAGTACCTGGGACTGGATCAAGTAGCAGCTGACTATTGCCCAGAGCACAGGCATGTGCAACCTGTGGCGTCTGGTTTGCACGTATAAATGAACTCGGGGGTTGGATTGGAGACACGCCGACCCTTGATGCCGCCGACCTCTACTCCGTAGGTCATCTCTGCCAATTGAGACGCATTGATGATTGATGACTTAGAAGAGCCTCCAAAGTCAACTATGAATGGTTGGCATTCGACACTAGATGACAGGTATAAAGTAAGTCCAGCAAGTGGTGTCTCTGTTCTAGCGAGGGCTTACATCATCAGCCACAGCCACCCTCTCATAATGCGGCCACCCCACGGTGCCTGACGAATTTTAAACACCCCGCTGGACTTGGACGGCAAATTGACCAGCCTCGAGGTATGTGGCATCTCACTTATATATCGTCACTCTCCCATTATTTCTATATTACAGAAAGCGCCTCTGAGCCCGACTATATATTTCACATCTTTCTGGCGGGCTTGGATCTCAAAATCGTTTCTTCTTCTTTTTCAAGGTCACGGTACTGACGTCGTTCAAGAACCAGGTGGCCAATCTATAATTTCTCGACGAATAGGGTCATACAGCACTGCCCCCCTGGCCCAAAATGAGCGCGGTTCAGCAGGCGAACGAAGCGGAGAAGAACATTGAGATATGGAAGATCAAGAAGCTCATCAAGCGGCTTGAGGCTGCGCGAGGAAACGGAACGTCCATGATCTCTCTCATCATTCGTATGTCTGTGAAATCGAGCATTCGATGGGCAAACATCACTAATCTCGTTGCGTTAGCTCCCAAGGATCAGGTCTCCCGAGCAGCGAAGATGTTGGCCGAAGAATTTGTAAGTCGTATTCTCGATTCACAAGTTATACTAACCGCCGTTCACAGGGAACCGCGTCCAACATCAAATCGCGCGTCAACCGTCTTTCTGTGCTTTCCGCCATTACATCCACCCAACAACGTCTCAAGCTCTACAACAAGGTTCCTCCGAATGGCTTGGTTGTGTACTGTGGTGAAATCATAACGTCCGAAGGAAAGGAACGTAAGATTAATATCGACTTCGAGCCATTCAAGCCCATCAATACATCACTATACCTTTGTGACAACAAATTTCACACCGAAGCCTTGAGCGAACTGCTCGAGTCCGACCAGAAGTTTGGTTTTATCATCATGGACGGTAACGGGGCGCTCTTTGGTACATTGAGTGGTAATACAAGAGAAATTCTCCAGAAGCTCAGCGTCGATCTACCCAAGAAGCACGGCCGTGGTGGTCAGTCCGCCCTTCGTTTTGCACGTCTACGAGAGGAAAAGCGTCACAACTATGTGCGAAAGATTGCCGAGTTGGCTGTGCAAAACTATATCACCAATGACAGAGTCAATGTCGCCGGTATCATCCTCGCCGGTTCTGCCGATTTCAAAAACGACTTGAACCAGTCGGATATGTTCGACCAGCGACTCCAGGCAAAGGTCATCAAGGTCGTTGACGTCTCATATGGTGGTGAGAATGGTTTCAACCAGGCCATTGAGCTTTCGGCCGAGACTTTGAGCAATGTGAAGTTCGTCCAGGAGAAAAAGCTCATTGGGAAGTATTTCGAGGAAATCAGTCAAGACACAGGAAAAGTCTGCTACGGTGTTGAAGATACCCTAAAGGCATTGGAACTTGGAGCATGCGAGACGCTGATCGTATATGAGAATCTGGACGTCACCAGATGGGTTCTCAAGAACTCCGAGGGTGCCGAAGTTGTCGTCCACACGACCAAAGCTCAAGAGGAAAATAAGGAGTTTTTCCTGGACAAGGAAACCGGCACCGAAATGGAGGTTGTGGATCAAGGCTCCTTCCTTGAATGGCTTGCTGAAGGCTACAAGGACTTTGGAGCCACCCTGGAGTTCGTTTCGGACAAGTCGAGCGAAGGCAACCAGTTTGTCAAGGGCTTCGGTGGTATTGGAGCAATCCTCCGGTACAAAGTCAATTTTGAACAACTTGCTGATTATTCTGACGAAGATGAATTCTACGACGGTAGGTCTATGAACTGCACAATACTTTTCTTCCAGGCTAATCTCTTAACTTCTCTCCAGATTGACGGTTTAGCGGCCTCGCAGGGAGCGAGGATGAAAAGCCAGAAGTTCCCAATTCGGGTCTTTTGACGGCTCGCCCGATGCACCACCAAGGCGGCTCCGAAGGCGAAACCGTCGCTTTCACGGTAGATACCGTGATGCGACCTGGACAAAGCTTTGTGCAGATGCTCAGAGGTTTGATTTCCTGTTTTGAGCAGTTTAAGATGGTTGGCTAACATGATCTGCAATGCAGGGCCATCCCAGCTCCGTAAAATGGTCACCGAAGTTGCCTAGGAGATCTAGGACGACTTCTATGTGTGATTCGCATAAGGGTGGTGGATTCGTTACGCATCAATCGACGGCCATCACACACAGCGAATTGTTGATCTTTGCGTTTTGAACTGGCAGTTAAGTTGTTCTGATCTGGCAATTTCTGAGACCAGAGTTGCTCTCGTGTTTATGTTAAACATCCGTCAATTATACAATTCTTTATCCCTGGAAAATATTTGGGTCTACCATAAGTTCTTATTTAACGACTCGTGATGAGGAGGCGGTTGATATTTCTCCATCCTTCTAGGAATGCGCATGCATTGTTTCTGTATAGGTCATCGTTTCCACAAAGGTTATAGGACAGCTTGCATATAGATATTAATTCCATGCCGTGCATAGTCCGTTCTATAAAGAATTTCGAGTCTTGTCAAACAAGCACAAGTTGATTGGCCCAAGTTCCCAGATGTTTGCAATTTTCTGTGACTTCCTTCAGTTTAATCATAATGTCAGGCACGATTTCCTCATTTTGATAAGTCTCGCTTTCCACTAAAAACACATACTTCCAGGCCTGTATTTGGCTCGGCCGCGTGCTTATACTCGTGAGATTCATCCCCCCGTCCTTAAAGGTCAACAGAGCATCCGCCAGGGTTCCGAGGGTATCCTGCCGAATCATGAAGGCGAATAGCGACTTCTTCGCCCTTGAAACATTCAGGGGCTTTTCCTGGGTAGAAAATTCTCGGTCAGATTCAGGTTGGAGGCGAGCACGTTGATCTGAATTGACATTTCTCAGAACCAAGAAGCGTGTGGTATTATTGGCCGTGTCCTCGATGTTCTCCTCAAGGATATCCAAGCCATAATGCTCCCCTGCGAAGCGACTAGCTATGGCGGCATTGGCCTCGGATGTTGTGTTGAGCACGGTCTCGCCCGCTTTAGACGTAGATGAAACATCTTGTCGTTCCACGCCTTTGAAATTCTTCGCTAGGAATTTCTCGCATTGTCCCCACGCCTGCGGATGTGTGTATAGCTTGGTGATGGTGCTGTACTCTCGTTGCCCGATTGGGATGAGCCCCTTTCGAGCTAAAAGGCAGTGGTGTACTGTTAGGTAATATTCACTGCACACCCTCACATCATTATAAATATCATTTCGATCCACCAGGAGGTCCAGAGTTTGCACAACTGATCCATTTGTTGAATTCTCAAATGGAACAATGGCATAGTCTGCGCTTTTCTTTTGGACAGCAGCGATAGCATCTGCAAAAGATAGGCAGGGTATAAGCTCAGACAAGCGCCCGAATGTCTCAACAGCAGCCTGAAATACTTGGTTAACCACACTGGAAAGCTCAATTGTGGACTAGTGGGCTCTGACCTGGTGCGAAAACGAGGCCGTGGGGCCTAGAAATGTCACTTTGAGAGGTGCCATGAGTTCGTATAAGAGCAGAAAGACCTAAGGCTTGGCTTAGTCCTAGACGGATATGCGTCCTGACGCATTGGAGCTTCAATCCCAACCTTCCCTGGAGATCATTTGTGGGTGCACCCGGGGTAACGTTAAACAAACAAGCCAAACTTCTACCTACCTACGGCACCTCGGCCTCGGTGGAGCATGGTGCGCCATGTGCAAAGGCTGCCACGAGATCATGCTACGAATTCTGCACTCCTCAACACTGCCAATGAAGAAGGCATCACACATCTACAGCTTGGGCAACTCGCTGGGTAACGCTAGTGCAGTACAGGGTTACGCTTCGTTTCCGGAGCGCCTACATCATGAATTGACATCTCGTCAACTTCCGTTGTTTTTTGATTATCTCCAGCCTCAGCAGTCACACCTCCTCAATCTAACCTTGACAGATCTTTTTCCCAAATCAGATCTATTATCTCCGAGAACAACTCTCCCAACAATCGCGCGACCGTCACATTTACCGCCGGCCCACCATCTTGTCTACTTCCCCCCTCAAGTCACCCTCTCCCAGCTCCTAGCCGACGGAACCGACACCCTACATACACCTGGGGCGCCTTTTAATAGGCGTTTATGGGCGGGCGGCGGTATCAAGTTTGCAGTTACGAATAAGCTGCGGCTTGACGGCGGCCGCGCCGTATGCATTGAACGAATTCGTGATGTCATGATCAAAGGGCAAACTGGAGAAGAAAAAATAATAGTCAGGATCGAGAGACAGATAGGCACCGTGCAGGAAGAAGAAACAGAACATGAGATTAGAAAGCGGGTATGGAGTGATGGCGAAAACATGGAAGCGCATACATCGATCCTCGAGAACAGGGACCTGGTGTTTATGCGCGACAAAACTGCCGATCAGCTGGTCCAGGACAAGGCGAGCTTTTCGCAAACCCGCAGGATGATTAAATGTGTGTAGAGCTCACTTATATCTCTGAGTGCAGTAGCCCCAGCTAACCCTAATTACAACCATAAAGCTCCTACGAACCCGGTGTTCCGTTATCAGATGCAGCCCACAAGAGCCCTACTCTTTCGCTTCTCCGCGCTCACTTTCAATGCTCATTCCATTCATCTTGACAATGGATACACCAGCAACATCGAAGGCTACCGCAACCTCCTTGTTCATGGGCCCCTAACGTTGACATTGCTTGTTACAGCCCTTCGACATCATCTACATGGCGGAAGTCTTGATATTATCGACATCAAGTACAAGAACCTTGCTCCACTTTTTGTTGAGGAGCAGTTAGTCATCTGTGGTAAACCAAAACCTACCAAAGATTCAGTATGGGATTTGTGGATCGAGGGAAAAGACGGGGGTGTGGCTGTCCGGGGCACTGCTCACCTTGGGAGCGCTTCCGACAACTGATATCGCGCTTCTGTTCCACCTGAGGCTGCCTATTATACTGCTGCTGTAAGGTTGCTCTGAGTGCACTTCTGGCCTCCACCCTTGCGCGCGCCATGCAAATAGAACGGTCTGTACATGGCATGGCAATTCCTGAAAATTCTATGAGCCTAACAAGATGATCATAGGGTGACTTTATCTAATACGCATCTAATGTCTCATTATCACCATTCTATGCTCAGTACTGAGATATCCATTGTACAGTGATTTAGCCGGCAGTACGGACTACTGGAGGTTGTGCATATAATGCAGATTTATGTACCTGTGGGTCAACGGGGCTCTACCGTAACGGAACGGAAGAATGTTGCACCCATGCCAAAAGGCCAGGCAGTCGCTTAAATATTCATGTCCAACCTCAAATTATTAATAATTCTTTCCCTTCCTTCCTCCCTTCCAAGCATCAATTGAACTCCCACAAACTCTCCAGTTGGTACTCGGACAAATAATGCATTGTCGCCAATTTGAGTGATCTTACATCTGCAACACCTACTTCCACATCGAAGATTGTGATCTTCTGGATCTCCCACGTGTCCACAGCAATGGATGACTTTTGGGCTCTTCCTCCTGTTGCCAGGTATGTCTCTTCCCTACCTAACAATTGGCCCAGATCTAACTGCACATCAGGACACTTACTGCACTCACTTTCATCCAGTCAGCATTGGTTCACAGCCACACGCTTAATTACTACTTTATCCCCTTCTTCCCTCAACTTATCTTCAAACTTCGACCTGAACTATGGAGATTGTTTACTCCGTATCTTTTGACCGATCCAAAGTTGAATGTTATTTTTGACCTTTATTTCAGTATGCTGAATATGGTGCAGCCACTCATCGCTTTGCTAATAATGTACCTCAGTGTACACATATTCAAGCAGACTGGAATCCGGTTCGCCTCGATTCAGCACCCCTGGAAGCTTTTTCATCTATGTGCTATTCGTCGCGCTGGTCATCATGGTAAGTCTTGTCCGAACTTATGGATGTATCTACCAGATGAAATTTCTACTTCTCGCCCTACTATATTTTCCCCTTTTTTTGCTCCATTTTTCATACCTTCCTGAACCTCGCATTATCTGCCCGCCCAGCCACATTCTAGCTGAAGCGGTTCCTGGAAACGAGGGAGATCACCCCTGCATCGCACATGGTGCCTACTCTTGATCCTTAAAGGGCCATGTACGTGTGGACATGATGGGACTACCAGTGAGATAGCCTGCGTAATGAATGTTTACGCAGGTGATTTTGGTGCCCTACATTATTCTAGATCTTGTTTTGCATAGCCATGTACCTGGGTTTTCTGTAAATCATATACCTTCTTGCTCTCAATTGCATGCGAAAACGCCAGTGTAAACCGGTCAATGCTAACAACCTGCAGCTTACCGCAGGGTTTTATTTGGGAGCCGGGGTATTCACAAACGGTGAGCCGAGTACGAGGTTTGGGTCTAGTCGCGTGCTAATTCCTAGCAGCTTTGATCCTGGCATTCGCATACACATATTCTCAAGATAACAAGGGTACCAAGACCATGTTCTTCGTAGTCGAGATACCGACGCTTCTTTTGCCGTGGGCAAGGCTTGCCTTGACCTTTGTCATGAAGGGATGGCACCGCGCATCGGTCGAGTTGACGGGGATAGTGGCCGCTCATTTGTATGACTTCCTGACTCGTATCTATCCAACTTTTGGTGGAGGGAAAAACTACATTGTCACGCCAACGTTTGTTCGGAGATGCTTTACCAAATCTTTGCGCGAGGGGCAAGAACGCGTATATGGGCAAGCGTACCGACCCCCTGCCGAAAGCGAGAACTCCTCAAGCGGCTGGACATCGTCTATCCGGAATACTTGGGATAGCAGAGGCTCGGGACGTCGGCTTGGAGGAAACTAGAGCATATTCTCTCATCATCAGGATTTCAGCAAATCCGCAGGGCTTTATATAGCGTGATTACCTTTAATCAGGCCTTATAGGTGTATTTTACATGTATCTTAAAACAGATCAAAATTCATATCCCTTTACGCATTTTCATGATTGTAGATGTTTTCTTTCTTGGAACTTTGAAATCCTACGGTAAACACGTGACTTGCGGGAATCCGTTCGCTAACCCGATTGGTCGCTGTAGCTCTCGCCGCACTCGAAATTTTTCTGGATCTTCTTCGCTCACGGCAGAACAAAACCCTGGGGCCAGGAGTGCATCTTCTCGTACTTTTCCTCGACATACATACCCGGCCATCTTTCTTACACCAGTTAGCCTGCCTGTTCACAATAACAGTCGCAGTGGCCAAGGAAATGGACTACACGATTAAGCCCGAGGCTACGGCCTCGAACATCAACACAGAAGACTGGCCGCTTCTGCTCAAAAACTACGACAAGCGTATGTTAGCCTTCTCCTTCATCATGGATCGCGCACGAGAGCAAGACCTTGTGCTCTATCCATGCAAAATAGCCATCACTAACCACGTTATACAGTGATGGTCAGGACTGGACATTTCACGCCCATTCCGGCCGGTTCCTCTCCCCTCAAGCGAGATCTCAAGTCATACATCAACTCCGGTGTTATCAACCTCGACAAGCCCTCGAACCCCTCTAGTCACGAAGTCGTTGCTTGGATGAAGCGAATTCTCAGGTAAACAGCGTCTTAAGAGTCTCTGACGCGTACCGAATGCTAAATTCTTGGTTTGTGAAACAGGGCGGAAAAGACCGGTCACAGTGGTACTCTTGATCCCAAGGTTACCGGTTGCTTGATTGTTTGTATCGATCGGGCTACCCGTTTGGTCAAGTCCCAACAAGGTGCCGGAAAGGAGTATGTATGCGTCATCCGCCTTCACGACAAAATCCCTGGTGGGGAGGCCCAGTTCAAGCGGGCTCTTGAAACTCTTACCGGCGCTCTTTTCCAGCGTCCTCCGTTGATTTCCGCTGTCAAGCGCCAGCTTCGTATCCGAACAATTCACGAGAGCAAGCTCTATGAGTTTGACAATGAGAGGCATCTGGGTGTGTTCTGGGTTAGCTGTGAGGCTGGTACATACATCCGTACGCTCTGCGTTCACCTCGGTCTTCTTCTTGGTGTAGGCGCGCACATGCAGGAACTGAGACGTGTGCGAAGTGGAGCTATGGATGAGAACAAGGGTATGGTTACCCTGCACGACGTCCTTGATGCGCAGTGGCTATACGACAACCAGCGGGATGAGAGCTACCTACGCAAGGTTATCAAGCCCCTGGAGTCTCTCCTCACAACGTACAAGCGTATTGTTGTCAAGGACAGCGCAGTTAACGCTGTCTGTTACGGTGCAAAGCTCATGATCCCCGGTCTTCTTCGCTTCGGTAAGTTGTCTGCTTTCAGGAACCATGTACGTCAACATTCCTGACCTGAATGTCTAGAGGCCGGTATTGAACTTGGTGAGGAGGTTGTGCTCATGACCACCAAGGGTGAGGCTATCGCAATCGGTATTGCGCAGATGTCTACTGTGGAACTTTCCACCTGCGACCACGGTGTTGTTGCCAAGGTCAAGCGTTGTATCATGGAGCGTGACCTGTACCCCCGCAGATGGGGATTGGGCCCTGTTGCTCTGGAAAAGAAGAAGCTCAAGTCATCTGGAAAGCTTGACGTAAGCTTTTATTTTTCCAATGATATGCGATTTGGTTTTGCTAACCTTTGCTGTAGAAATACGGACGCGCCAACGAGGCCACTCCCGCCAAGTGGAAGTCCGAGTACAAGGACTACAACGCACCTGAAGAAGACTCTGCACAGCCAGCAGCTCAAGCAGCTCCTCAGGAAGAAGCAGCCACTAAAGAAGAACCATCTCCGGATGCGAACGAGTCCAAGATGGACATTGATGACGCCCAGGATGACGACGACAAGAAGAAGCGCAAGCGACATGAAGGCGAGACCGCTGAAGAGCGTGCTGAGCGTAAGCGCAAGAAGAAGGAGAAGAAAGAAAAGAAGGAGCGAAGGAAGTCTAAGCAGAAGGATGACAGCGAAGACAGTGATTAGGCCAATCCAGGAAACCAGTTGTCTACCCCGGGCCTGCGCCTCTCCGCAAGAGACACGCCATTGCACTTCCAGCAGAGCGAATGCCGGGCAAGTTTCCTGTAATATATCTATTTCTTTTATTGGAGTCTTGGGTTGAAAACATAATGAGTGCAATTTGTTTGATGTTCTACACCAATCCTTGTTTGATAGTCATGCAGCTAGTTCTGAGACATGTACCAGGATCTGTTCTAAAACAAAAATTTAATTGAGAAAGTAGAGCTTAGGATGGACTAAGGAAACAGATACATATATATTATATATGTAGAAAGTGATAAAGTTGGGTTGGGAGTCAGGTGGTGTGACCTTATTATCTTCTCCGCATCAGGTAGGTATCACAAGCCCCACAGCAGCAACTGCTTCCCATCAATTTTGTGGGAACTCTATAATCATAACAGTGATTAAAACTTATATAACATCACCCAAAAAACAGCTTCCACATCTTTATTGCCCCTCACACGCCACCAAAGCTTCCGCAATGGCCGCAGAACTCACTTCAACCAAGCTCAATGCGGAGAATCACCTCCTCTTAGTACAGTCCCATCCAACACCGCCTTAGCACTTCCCTTGAATACTAATACAGTAAACTTTTGGCAGGATCAACCCCTCCTTCGGCTGCCTCATGAACTCGCTCGTAGAAATCTCAAATCCTTCCAGCGGATTGTTGAGCGGGAGAAGGAGTATGTTCTCCCCGCACTTAAAGAGGCGGCCAAAGCCTCAATGTCCGACAACCAGCCGCCTGATCAAACTCTCGCCTCGCTAGACGCTATGATATCGCGCATGCAAGGTTTGAAGCGCAAAATGGAGAATTTGCACATTGAAGAAAAGAAGATTCACCACCAGTCGAATAAGCGCATACAGCATCTAGATCAGCTGTACCAGATCCCTAGCTTGACTGACGTCAAGTACGACCAGTGGTCAAGAGTCAGATTAGACAGGCTCGTGATTGACCATATGCTACGCTCGGGATACACGGAGAGTGCCCAGCAGCTTGCCCGTGAGAAGAATATCGAGGAGCTTGTGGATCTAAACGTCTTTGTACAATGTCAGCGCATTGCCAACAGTCTCCGCCGTGGAGAAACCAAAGATGCTCTGCAGTGGTGTAATGAGAACAAAGCTGCCTTGAAGAAGAGTCAAGTAAGTAGAGATACTCTCCTATCTCAACTATTCATGGCTTAATGCGGCGGCTAGTACAATTTGGAGTTTGAGTTACGGCTGCAACAGTATATTGAGATGATCAGGACGAGGGACAAAGCCAAGTTCGTGGATGCAATGGTGCATGCAAGAAAGTATCTGGCACCCTATGACGAAACACAGTCAGTAGATATTCATCGAGCTGCTGGTCTGCTTGCTTTTCCCCCAGACACCAAAGCCGAGCCCTACAAGGTAGTTTGACCCAAGCTTATGAGGAATAGATCTCTAACGTGTAGTAGTCAATGTATGCCGCCGAGCGATGGATGTACCTTTCTGAATTGTTTATCCGCACGCATCACGAACTTCTCTCGTTGCCTTCTCGACCATTGATACATATTGCCCTATCTGCCGGCCTCTCTGCGCTGAAAACCCCTGCATGTCATTCGGCTTACACCTCTTCAAGCTCCAACTCACACTCGACCACCACATCTGTCTGTCCCATTTGTTCAACGGAATTGAATGAGCTTGCTCGAAATCTACCCTATGCCAATCACACAAAGAGCTCTGTCGAGAATGATCCAGTTGTTTTGCCAAACGGCAGAGTGTACGGCCTGCATCGGTTGCTGGATATGAGCAAAAAGCTCAGCTCACTGGAGGTAGGCAAGGTTAGGGATCCGACAACAGGCGAGATCTTCAATGAGAGTGAGCTGAAGAAAGTGTACATCATGTAACGGCCTGCATGATGCTCGAACGTGATCTTTGGTGTATTTCATGGTTTTATATGGATCATCTGACGCAGCACATCGCGGGCATCGTCTTGGCTGTTGTACATATAATTTACATATTCTAATCACTATCCGAGTCATCCGTGGCCGCTGATCTCTTCCTCCTCTTTCCACTGGTCCCAGGCGGATTGTCATCCTTCTTGGCCTCGAACACGTACATCCTCGCCTCTCTATCCTCACCGCGCCATCCCCCTCTTCCACCATCTTTCCCTTCAATCTCCCCCAAAGTTCGCGCATGCGAGTATCCACGGTAACACGCCCAGGGAAATCTAAAGCTCGTCACAACCCTTAAACCAGCATGTCGTGCGAGGTCCCTAATATTCCACAGCGTGTAAGGCTCTCCTTCAAACAGCGTAACCACAATCTGGCCAGGTTCCGTCCTTCGCTCGGTTCCCGCCTTGACGGTGCCCTTCTCATCATTATTGCCGTCATCCTCATCAGACTCATCCTCGTCAACTGTTTCGGACCCCCACTCCTCATCAGACTCATCCTCGTTCAACTCTTTGGGTCTCCCCGCCAAAAGTGGCATACACGCCTTGAAGAACGCAACCAGAAGCTCCTGGTTTGCTCTAACCTGCCGATTCACATCCGTCGAAATCCCACCCACATGCGGGAAATTGAAACAGATCATATCCCACGGCCCATCCTTTCTTTTGTCCTTGTCTGAGTCCTGATCCTTGTGATTCGCCTTGTCTCCACTGGCTTTCGCTGACCGGGTACTCCTCTTATTCCCCTCATCTTTCTTCCAAACAGGTCTCTTGCGCTCCTTTTTGGGGAAGCCAACACGAATATCCTTCCCACCCCCAGGTACAGAACCCAGCTTCTTCGCGTCGACGGAGAAGAGCACCTTCGGGCTTGTTGGGCTCTTGGGCTCGGTGGCATCATCGCTCGACTTCGATTTTGCATTCATCTTCGTCTTTGAGGAGTCGATAATCTCAGCGATGTTCTTCTCTGCTTGCGGGTACTTGGCGTAGAGAGCTTCCTTGGAGTCGTAGCATGTGGCGACTAGGTTTCTGCAGCGGTGATGCGTGGCTAGGGAGTGCGCGAAGGAGAAATCGCCTGTTTTGGGTTCGAGCGTTAGTCTCGCAATCCTTGGATGCGGTAGTCACGTAGATGATCAGTATATACGGGCTCTCGGAGATAAAAGACTTGGTATAGTGGAGGTTGCACTTCGTGTATATCTTTGCGCTATTCCAGGCAGTTCCGTGCACCAGGATGCAAGCAGATCCTAGTTAACAAGGAACAACTCACCCTCTCCAATCAACAATATACGATCCTTCCTCCGAAACGGCACAATCGGCCGCCTGTTCTGCTTCTGCTGGGGGTTCTCATGCTTGCGCGCCGGCGCATTGTTCTCCTTGTTCTCCTTGTTCGCATTGCTGCTGTAATTATTCTTCGTGGAGAGTTTCGCAAACGAGCTCATCTTGCGATGTTTCTTGCCTGTGCCATGGCTTGTGTTGGGGTTTGGGTGCGTAGTTTTATGTTGATGCAGCACTCGAGCTCTTTTTGGTCTAGTCATGGCTGCTAGTTGATTTGTCGGTTTGTAAAGATGAAACTGATCTGAAAGTAAGTGGGAGGGGGGGTTGGGAGATTGTTGTATGCAGGTTGTTGATACAGAAAAAAAAAATAAAAAATACCACAATAAAGATGTTAAAAGATCTTATTGCTGTTAATATAAAAATTTAAGATGGGTCCGTCACTCCAGCCGGGCCGATCCCGCAATATATATTTTTGGACTTGGTAAGTTGTTGCTTATTGAATCGTTCCCCCAAAACCAGAACGCTTTCTATACATAATTGAATAATAAGAATAATACCCATATATACAACATCTATAACTAAATAGCGGACGCCACTTTGGTTTGGCGACCAACAGGTGAACGCCATGCCTGCCTGAACATCAAAATGCACAAGCATAATGATAAGAGAGTGCCCAATTATTACCAGCACGTTTTTGTAACAAGAGTCCAGTGAGTGCTGCAGGAAGAAAAAAACATTATTGGTAGAAGGAGGCGCGGCGCAGGCTAAAGGTGAAAGGTAAAAGAGGCTGCGTCATGGCTTGATCCATGCGAGATACATTATACAAGTCCACCAACGCCTGCAGACGTGGAAGCGGTCGTGAACTGGCTGGGCCTTCTGCAAAGCCGCCTTCGCAATCACAAAACGTGATCACATATCATATGAGCAAGAAGAAGATTGTTGGCGATTATTCATCTGAATCCAGACGTCCCGGATCGTGATTCACGGGCGCAGCGAGTCCCTCATACTCTGGCTGCTGGCGCTGACCGGATTAGAGGTAGGAAGAATTCCGACTTTGGGTTGCGCGTTTTGCTTGATTTTTGCGACGGCATAGACAATGCCACTCACAAAGCCGACCATAATGGCAGAAACGCTAGGGAACGTAACGGGAGCGTCGAAGAATATCAATCCAGACAGCGCAATAGGAAGTTTGTTGAGAGCGCCAACCATTGAATACGTGGTCGACGATGTGACGCGAACGCACCAGGCAGAAGTGTACGAAATGAAGACCGTCGATGCTCCGGACATGATCATCGCAAAGATAATGCCGTTGCGGTCAGCAGGCGGGAAGTTACGGGTGACATTAGCGGGAGACCAGTCCTCCAAGAAGCCGGAGCAGACGATGAGGACGGGGATAGAGAGAAGGTTGTTGTAGAACATGGCTGCATTGGCAAGATTAGAAAGAGAATCAGGTATTGTAAGACTCAGGTTACTTACTGTCGAAATCCTTGAAGTTGGTCAACTTGATTCGCTTGCGCATTCCCAAAACATAAGATGACGTGCAGAGACAGTTGACCAACATCCAGATGTAGCCGGCATTTAAAGTGGAAACCTTTGAGGTCGCATCGCCACTGCTTTCAACTGCATGCTTGATATCAGCCCAGGCAGCGATGATGGAGCTGAAAACCATAAGCCCGAAAGAGAAGAGAGTCAAGTTTGTCACCGAGCCGCCAAACCATAAGACTTCGCCGTAGGCAATGAGAATGATAGTCAAGTTCTTGAAGATCGTGTACACGGGAATAGAGAGAAACTGCAGTGCCTTCGACCCGGTGTAAATCATGCCGATAAGAAGAAGAGTGATGGGGAACCCTGTGCGAGGGACGAGAGAGCTGTTAGTCGTGTCAATTGAAACAGCCAATTGCGATATACGCACACTTCCGAGCCTCATCCAGATTAAAGTCGCGGTACGTGATAAGGCCACATGTCTTGCAAGTTTGGATAGCGATGATACAGACAAGAGACTATATTCGTCGCATAATAGTCAACGACTGACAAATCGGCAATTTTGGATAAAACGGATCATACCTGCACACAGAGGAGGAAGAAGTTGAGGTTGAAGTCCGAGGAGAGGACATATTTGTTCATCACAGTCATCAAAATGGACGAGCCGCAGTACGCCAGGACGGAGAGAGCGGCATTATTGGAAACCGAGCTCGACGGGGAACTTCTGGGCTGGGGCGGAGGCGGCGGCGCCTGGAAATTTTTGTTCTGCTCCAACTTGTCCATCTCAATTGTAAAGTCGTCGGGCTTCCTGTTGTCCGCCATGCTGACAGTATCGGCGAGGTGTATGGAGCTGAGTGCAGCGATGTGAAACGAATCCAGTCAAATAGCGATCGAAGACACGCGGCAGGCGGAAGAAGGAAAGAATGGAATTCCAGAGAATTCCAGCTGAAAGAAAGGACAACACAATAATAACAACGACCAGCAAAGCGGAAGGTGGAAGGAAGATAAAGAAACGAAGTCGAGGGATAGAGCCGCGTTAAAGGGGAGCGAGCGGAGGAGGGCAAGGAAAAGTTCCTGGCGTAACGTGACAATACGTCGTACGCTTCTTTGGGCTTGGCGCTCCTCCGGATGCGTCGCGAGGCTTGTGCTTATGTCCGCCTACCGTATCCCTCCTGCTGGAGTACAGTTGGAGAGCAACTAATAATACACCAGTATCGGGCTGTAATTGGAGGGGCCGCAGTTAGCAATTATTCTGACATGACCACTTAATAATGAACTTACCGGAGTGATGCGACCGGTTACGTGAAGTATAAAAATATTCTGGTCCCTGAATCGGCGATGCACCGTCTTCTCGAAGCTCAGTCTTCACTCTTCATTCCCAAATTCCCCGCCATTATATTCTACGCCCTACTTTAGAACATTTCTTCGCATAAATGTCAAATCGATTAGTGGCAACTTTTCATCGTCGGCCATCCATACGCTCAAAGCAATATACTAGCGAAGTGCGAACCCCACAATGCCTCAAGACACTACTCAATCCCTCCAACGGGACATAGACGAGTACGATTTGTCCGACGATGACGCCCTATTCAAAGCCCTGGAAGAAGAAGACGACTCCGGCTACCGCGCCCACCGCATTGAACAACTGAACGCCGAATTTGCGACTGCGCAAAAACCCCATAACCAGAGAACAACGCTCGTCGAAGACTCGCTCTACCCAACCTTAAAAAGTGACCAAGCCCTCCTAGACTATACGACCCAGACGCAACGATGCGTTATCCACTTTGCTCACCCAGACTTTGCCCGCTGCACTACCATGGATGAACATATTCGGGCGCTTGCAGCACGTCACCAGGATGTGCGGTTCGCGAGGGTCGATGTCCGCGAAACTCCCTTTGTCGTTGAGAAGCTGAAGATTAGAGTCCTCCCCTGTGTGATTGGGTTCTTGGATGGGGTGGCTGCGGAGAGAGTCCTTGGGTTTGAAGGCCTGGGACCTGGGGGTAGCGCCGGACTTGAAGGGTTCAATACGGCGAGTCTGGAGAAGAGACTTCTGGCGCCGGGTATCTTGTCCCAGGCAAGGTTTAACGCCGATGACGTGGAGGGGTCTGATAAAGATAATGACGAGGAGGAGGATGGCGATGATAGGAAAGGACGACGGAGCATTCGGACTGGGACCACGCGAGCCTTCAAGGAGGACGATGACGACGATTGGGATTGAAACAAACAAGCTGCGGTGCCAGAGTTGCAGTCTACCTTTTACCTGGCCATGGCCATGCGTACAGACGGTCAGTGAGCTTAAAGGAGATTCGCCCTTGGCTGGTGAGCAGCCACTCTCAAGCCCAGTGCGTCTTGATCCAAGAACGTCAAGGGGCCAGTTACTCAATCCCAGTAACAAGAATCTGATTGGTCTCAAGACATGTTTGTCTCGAGGAGAGACTGCTACTGGGTTAACCAGCAGCCTACCTAGATACCATTGCCCGTTGCCTGCACGCAAATGGCCCGTCAAAACAGAAAATCACCGACATATCGCAAGTTCTCTAAATGACAGTGAGGAAGACTCTCAGGCTTGTAGACATAGTCACCGAGACTTACACTGCATGCGATTTCCACCATTGGACAACGGCGTCTCAGGGTCATAAACATTATAGATCTAACGTGCTGCTAAGACAACATAAACTGGTTAGAGTCTGTGTAGGCGCTTAGTGTCCTGGGCCGCGATATGCATCGTAAATTACTAGCAATATGGGAACAAGTTAAGCTACGAAACCCTTCGAAGGTATTATGCCTGCTAAGCATTCTAGAAGAAAATCCTTAACAGCGAGTCTAAGGTAGCAGCTGTAAGACAACAGTTAGAAACAAAGGACTAAACAACTACCTAGTACTGCATGATCGTAGAGATAAAGTTACACGGAATGTAGGAGAACAGCACATCAAGCCGAAGACCACAACGGGCGCCGAGCATGATCACTGGGAAACACAACAATGGTGGGAATTTATACAAGGTTATCGAAAAAGAGAATCTTGAAGGACCCCGTGGTTTCACCGATTGCGCCGGATACACTTCAGCTGATTATAGAATGAACCCCCCCTGCAATAACAGTGAAATGAAGCTGTTCATGATATGCAGACCCAAAATATAAAGAGAACACACATACAACCACGGCTTAGATGGCGACATTCTTCATTTCGCCCAGGACCTCGTTATCCAAGCCAGGCGTGGAAACTCCCTGGTCCGACTCGCATTGTTGCAGCTTTTCGGAGTCCGCGTTGCTTGCCGGCGGCTGCTCTTCGAACCCCTCATTCTCCTTCCCGGACGCTTGAGGAGGCACGACCTCTAGTAGGTCTTCAGCCCGAGGATCTTTTGTGCCAGAATTGCTGTTGTCTTCCACAGGTTCGCTTCCAGCACCTCCGTGGACTGGACTCGAAACCTCCTCCGTAACTCGGGCGAGTGGACTAGATATACCAAACTGCGTCTTGGGGCTTTGGGCAGAGCCGCGATTAGGAAACCGGTGTGGTGACCTTCCACGTTCTTCACTAGGCCCCGGGCTCCCGTAAGGCGACTCCTTTCCTGATCTGCTGCCGGTGTTGAGACCCAAACCGGCCGGAGCCTTGCGGCGAGGTGCCTTCCTGCCGTATTTTTGATCTGTCCTCCAACGCATGATTTCTAGGTAGGGAGGCTCCACATTCTGAGCCTTGAACTCCAGGAGCTTCAGCTCGTTCGAATCCTCGTCTACCACAGCCTTCCCACTGCAGAGGTCGTCCGAGAAAACGGCGAGAAAAGCGGCCCAGGACCGGGCGATCACATACTTACAATCGTAGTCTCGACCAAAAATAATGACCTGGCCCCATTTCCCCGCGGGTCCTGGAGCTAGATCGATCGCGATGCAGTTACCACCCCAGTCACGAGCAAGCGGAATCCAAGCGGGATGGGCATAGGCCTTTTGAACTGCGCCAGGAGGTTGTGAATCCTGTCGTTCGAGCAAGTCCTGTCTCCACATTGGGTTTGACGCCTGGGCGGGTGGTGGAGCGGAGGATGAGCTGGCCGTAGCTTTTGGAATGGGAGCATTGACCATGGCCGGGGAAGCGAGAAACTCCTCGTTCACCGTCCTCCAATTCTTCCACTCCTGGACAATTTCCTCACAGTCAAGAAGCATGCAGCCGAAAATAATACCAGTAGGCAGACCCGGCCGCTCCTGACCATCGTGATTCATCAGGGATTCCCGAACTTCCAATGGTAGGCTGCAGTCTAGTTCATGTTCTAGCTCGTTGATATCATTCTGAGTACACCCCTCGCAAAGATTGTCAAAGAGTTCCTCATAATGGTTCTCTAACCAGCGCTCTATCTTCTTCCACGAATGGGTCACGGGGGGAGGAGGTGGCGCCCCATCATGGAAGCTTTGCATTTGAATCTCCGGAACCCCCTCCGCTCCGTGATCTGCGGACCGTCGGGCTTGAGAAGACATCGATCGCATCCCAGGCGAATAAGGCCGACTCGGAGAACTGACTCCGTTCGTTTGCTCGTCCTCGTAGGGGTTGGTAAGATCCGGTCGGGACTCGATGGCGCTTGTCGCGATGGATGTGAGAGGCTCATGCCGGCTTTGACTGAGCGGTACATGTCTACCTGTTCGATAAGGAGAGTCGTGGGACGCGTGCCGGTCGTAGGAAGTCATCGTGTGCCAAAATGAGCGCCATGCCGAGCCGAAGCTGTCACCGGAGAACAAGGCATTAGAATTGATAAACAGCATAGAAAGAAACCAGCCAATTTGCGAGATACTCACGGGTTTGACATGGTGGTAGATTAACAGGAGAAGGCGAGCGACAGTAAACACAAAAGGGTTCACTTTCAACTTCTTATGCAAAGCGCCTGCGGATCATTGGATAATGAGTATACAAGAAGGGGTAGAAGATGACAGGCGGCTAGAAGACCGAAGAAAGGGAGGATCGAAGGCTTGACGGGGACCGGAAGATGGATACAAGGACTGAGAAAAAGAGTGTGCTAAAATTGCAGTTGACTGCTTCTTTAGAGGAGAGAGAGTAGGGAGTGAGGAGGTGGTTCCAGGACGGAGAGGGGAGAGGAAAAGAGAAGTTAAAGAAGTGTTGGGCTGGAATGGGATGCGATAGAAATGATGTCGGCTTGCACTCAGAAAAGAGAGGTGGGAAAAGAACACAGTCAAGCAGCGATGATCAATGCCTCTTCTTCCGCCTTGTCAGGTCTCCTGGGCTTAATTCTACTCTGTGGTGTACGGAGCAATTATTATAACGGTCCTTCTGCTTGATGATTTAATTTTATTCTCTTCCCTTTACTTAACCCCTGGGAAGGAGCCCCGGCACTGGATCTCTCCACAGCTCTCGCCGCCGTTTCGCTCTACGTAGTCCGTACCCCCGAGGTAAGTCTAAAATCTAGAGTAGATACCGCATCCTCGAGATCCTCACTCCTGAGTAGATGAATAATAATATTATCACGCTTAATTGATTTGTTCAGTTTAGGTTAGCAACCCCAGGAGCGGGTAACCTCGAAGTCGTCCTGTGTCACTATCACTACTGAATGCCGAGTGCAACTCTGCTTTTCAAACGGAAACATACGCATTCCTGCCTTCCTGCCCACAGATAGCTATCTGTGCCAACGGGCGCAGCATGATCTCGAGAATAATGCATCTAGAATTGCTGCCGTCTTTATCAGTAATTGCACTGAGGAAGTATTTTCTGTGTTTGTTACAATAGCTGAGTAGAAGCTTGCGGAGAAGAATGGGCTATAATAAGTGTGAAAGATACGATAGAGGGTTGGTTAAAGCTCAACTTGAACAACCTGAAAATAGGCGGTCGAAGCATGCAGAAGTCACAAAAAGACAATGAAAACAATCAATACCATAGGCCAAACACGCCTACTGCCACGGGGGCTTCCAGAGCAGCGGCAAGTGGTTGGGGCTGTAGGAGGCGAGGTATATCGGAAGGGCAACGAAACATAAATCAACGAGTGTGGCGTCGTACTAGGACGGCAGAGTAGAGGTAAGAATAGAGGGAACCGGGAGCCAAAAAGAGACGCCACGGAGGAGTAGGAAATGGACTCGATAATATCCACGCACAAAATATGTCCTTGAAACAACGCTCAAAACATAACCGGACTCCAGGCCTGATGCAACCAGGGGTATACATGCGTTCCTCGTTGACGAACTAAGCAACCTCGCCAAGCAATAATCCAGCCGCTAGTAAGATCACCCGAACCAAAACATCGGAACCCTGTCGCAAAAGACACCGATGGATCTAGCTACTGGAGGAGTAGTAACAAAGGAGAAAGCATTGGGACGCAGGACGACGGAATTCAGAACAACTCAGATAGAATGATAGATTATCGACATGTAGGAACTCCGAAACGTGTACGTAAAGGAAAGGATGATTGCTCACCGCAATCGTGGCGATGCCACATAATATCGGAAGAAGAGCTGCGTGGACGACATGACCAGTGATGAAGCATGATTAATGTTGCTATGCAAGCGAGCTCTGAATGCCACTCGATGGGATACTTGAATTGACATCAAGCTTCAGTATCCGCCGCAAATCATCCTCCATCTTCTTCGTGTCAACGGTAGGGGAGTTTGCATTGACTGGAAGGTTCTGGAAAGCAGGTTTAGAATCGAGAGTAGGATAGTCGTTTGAATGCTGCTGATGAGCTGACAATTTGGAAGAAGGATAGGTCAGGGATGGTGAGCCGTATAATTGTCTTGGAGTTTTTGTTGTATTTCCCGGGTTGGAAGCAAGTACCCCGTTTCCTAAGGTAGTAGGGTCCGGGAGATGCTGACGCTGCGGGGAATTAAGGTTAACATGGTGAGGGCCTGAGCGTGTACTGAACCCAGATGGAGGCGGTCCTTTGCTTGGCGGTTCGCCACAAGAGGCCATGACCGGCGGGCCTGAACTAGTTCTTAAGGGAGTAGCAAAATGCGGCACCATCGGACTCAGGATTGGCCGCTCTTGCTTTTGGCTGAAGTGGTCATGGTTCAACTGGGAGATAGACGATGGCCGTTGCGGACGAGGGTTGAGTAGTAAGATTTTCAGCGCTTCCGTCTTAGCCTTTCGTTGGTTCTCATCAAGGTCCTGCAAATTTGGTGACGGAGAGCTAGCCGATCGTAGAGCATTCATACGATCCTTGTAAGACGGCGCGAAAGAAGGCCCGATCTGAGCTTGATTAGAATCTGAGCCTCCTATTTCTAGTGTGAACATTCCACTAGTATCATTATTGAATTTGCGTTGGTGAATTGCCTTGGAGTCGGTTTGTGGTGATCTAACACGAGGACTCTCTTCAGGATTTTGCTGAGCTGGGGCCTTCCTAGCTTCGACAGCAGCTTTGAAAAGAAAGTCTAGTGGCGTGGACTCTCGTTGTTCCTGTGAAACATGCGGGCGCAATTTGGGCTTCGAAGGAGTATTCTCGAAATCAGCATCAGCATCAAGATGGTCGCTATCTTGTTCCAGCGTAGGTGCAAGATCAGATTCCGGAAATGACTCGGAGAAAAAACTAGGTATTGGTAGAGCTGAGGGCGCAGGCGATGCGTGGAAGGTCGGACCAGCATAATGCGTATCCTTCAACTGAGGAGTGGCGATGATGTTATTTGATTGCGACGACGTATGGCGATGGCCGGACCTGCTAACGGGGGACGTTTTAGATCCATCATGGGGCTTTCTAGCAGATCTAGATCCCTTTTTCTTCGAAAAGGCGATAGTGCCTGAAGAATCAGTTGCGGCTTCTCTGGGGCTGACGGCCCTAGGTGGCGATGATGGAGGTGTTGCGAGTGTCGATACATGCCCGGCCGAGGGAGTTGTGAATCTCTTCTGATTGCGGCGATTGTTTCGAGGACCCTTAGGCGTTAATGGTGTGGGAGATTGGGTCGACATTGCGACAGGTCGGCTTAATAAATAAACAGCCTTATTTCAAAGATGGATGACGCAGCAGAAGAGGAACTCCGAAACAGAAAACGATAATAGGAATAGTAGTGACACACGGAGCAGTAAAAGATTAGAAGCAACTTTCCGGTAGCCCGTACCGAAGGAATACTTCAACGCTGAAATACTACCAGGAGATGCCGAATCCTAGCAACTGTGTGATGATAGCGGCTAATGGAAGGGAAGCGGTTCGGTCTAATTAAACGATCGAGGAATGGCTGATGAACGGATGGGAGGTCGTAAAGACAGTTGCATGTATGATATGTGAACAACAAGGCGGTTGGGTAGAAAGAGGCGTCGAGGCATTATTGTATAACTATTGGCGACATGGTGAATGGGTAAGTCCAATAAAGTCAGGAAGAATTGGAAGTCTTACGCAGTCAGTTTGAGGCTGGGCCGGGTTGGGGTTGATCAGTCGGGCGGGGATCTGGCTAGTATGACTAAGTCATTATTGCACGCCACTTCAACCATTCGCAGTTCAAGGTTGATCGGGAAGCTGTCACGAGCCCCCGATTCAACATTGCAAACAAGACAAACCTAGGCCAGGTACCTTCTGCAAGAGCCTTGATCAGAAGCCTTCTGTCCTGCTTCCACAACATAACTAAAGCTTCACAAGGTATCTAAGCTTGCCATCCGCCGCTCAAAATATTTATCTCAGGCTTCTAACTAACGCGCATTGATAGGTCCCATCCGTTACTGGTGACCCCGCGGTTCCGATAACACGCTCCGGATTACTACGTAATCCGTCCGCCTCATTCTGCCTCTCCCCATTTTCCACTCCAAGGGTCTCGATATTGACTGGATTTGTTTACAAAATGGCGGACGTTGAAATGAAGGAGGCTTCGTCCTCCAAAGCAAAGGCCATATCCAAGGCAGAGGGATCCAGCGACGGCAAGAAGAAGTTTGAGGTCAAGAAGGTACAATCACGCTGCATCACCTGCAATCCATTGGAGGAATGGTCTTGCTGATTTATATTTCACTAGTGGAATGCCGTTGCCCTATGGGCGTGGGATATTGTTGTTGATAACTGTGCTATTTGCCGTAACCACATCATGGATCTTTGTATGTTGGAACCACGCCTGCACACTTGACCGCTTGGCCGCTTGAGCGTCTGCAGAACTAATATCTTTGGCACAGGCATTGAGTGTCAAGCAAACCAAGGCTCGTCCACTACAGAGGAGTGCACAGTTGCCTGGGGAATCTGCAATGTTGGTGCTGCCCAGGGAACATTGATTTTAACTGCTGACTGACAATGAACTAGCACGCATTCCATTTTCACTGCATCTCTCGCTGGCTGAAGACACGCCAGGTGTGCCCTCTTGATAACAAAGACTGGGAGTTCCAGAAATATGGCCGGTAAATACTTACATTTCAGGGTTGAGGAGGAGGCAGTCTGCTGTGCAGCTAAATGTTCTTGGGGCGGCGTTCACGGTCATTGCTTTTTTTTTCTTTCAGTAATTTGAATCCCTTTATACAATCTCGATCGGAAGCATTGGACATGTAGACATGAAAATATGATGCTGTTCCAAAAAAAAAAAGCCTCCATGCATCTTACGCGACTTTGACTCCATCTACAACAACTCCTGCACCGCCAGCGAACGGTACCAGCCAATTTTCGGGATGTTTATTGTAAAAAGGCCATGGAGGAATAACGATGAGTCCGGTTACGAGAGTACCGGCCAGACCGGCCCAGAGCGTTAGATGGATATCTTGCAAGACGTAACCGACGAAGAAAGCGGCCACCTTGATAACATCAACCGCAGTTAGTAAGGCACGTTATACTGATGAACAAAAAAAAGATGTTATGAACTCACGCCTGAGATCACCAAAAGCGCCGTAGATAGAAGTTCAGTAATTTGCTGTCCATGGAAGTCCTGCACAAGCAGAAGTGGCCAGGTTAGCGTTGGAGTCATAATGATAAAAGGACAGCGTCCAGCGCCAAAGGGCCTACGACTGACAATTTGACCCTCGAAGGCATTTTGGATAGGCACTAGTATATCATCCATAACGGAGAGATTGGCATCAAATGAGGGCGATTTCGTTTACCGGTGGCTCTGATGATGATGGTGGTTGCGGCTCCCCGTGAAGATACCTCGTCCTGATAACCATCCAGTCTTATCGATAGGGCGCCTTGGCATTATTGATATTCACTCCCATGCATGTACTCTCTAGAGGCCCTTGATATGATTGCTGTGATGTTGTTTCTTCAGTAGCATGTCGAACGCTGGTAGTGATTTTGAGAATACACATGATAGAACTCTATACGACCCAGTATCTATGGCTGAAAAAAAGTCATTATGATGGTTCAGTGCTGCACTATGGCCCCATCATGAGCAGGTTCAAGAAGCTTCCACTGGCAGGAGATGTTCTGCGAAGTAAAACGAGCAATGATGAGTTCCGCAATCTCGGAGAATCTATCGGTGGCCAACGCCAGAATAGTCGGTCCGGCTCCAGACAAGCAGATTCCGAGAAGACCAGGCTGTGTGCTTGGCGTCATAGAACGGAGAATCTCTGTAAGGCCAGGGATGAGTGTCTGACGGTAAGGCTGGTGGACCTTGTCCTGCATAGCCAGATAGATCATATCTGGATCAGGCGGGGAGGAGCCCAAGGCTGCTGGAAGTAGAGCAGCTCGTTGCAGATTGAAGACCTGGAGGGTTTGATGGTTAGACATGCCTAGGCGAAAAGCAGACGGATAGACCTACCACGTCAGCGCGTGAATAGCTTGTAGGTAGGACGTTTCGAGCATTGGCAGTGGGCACCACAAAGTCAGGAATGATGGCAATTGCTTTGATTTCCTTGGCCCAGTGGAACTTCCTGTAATGACCGATCCCGAGAGGCGGCTCTGGTGGTTGTTTACCCGTGTCGATGCCACCAGCTGGGGCGGGAAGCACTTCACTGAGAGGAATCTCCTTGCGTGCTACGTCTTCCGGCTTCAGCTCATTTAGGTATGTTCCGACAAAACCTCCAAATAGCGAAGCAGCGACGTTATCCGGATGACGCTCTGTTCACGGGTTAGCGTGCTGGAGCGTCTATGCATGACCAATGACTTACCAATCATCAAGCAGTAGTCAAGCAGTCGATCCTTGCTTAGCCCAAGCTGACCTACTTCGTTTCCCAGCATGACACCCGCAACCACTGCGGTTCCTGATGAACCAAGACCCCGACCCAGCGGGATGGGATTTACGATGTGAACCCGGGTCTCAACAGGGAATGCTCTCTGGTCATGGCATCTAAGTACGTACAGGGCTACACGTGTGATCAAGTTGACCTCCGGGTCCAGACTGATGTTCTCGGAGCTGTTGCTCTGGTCGTCATATGTGATAGCACAGTTGAGTGGCTGTTGCGACGACGTCTTTGATGAGTCGATGATCACCTTTAGCTCGAGGTAGAGAGACAATGCCAGTCCAATGACATCGAAGCCAGGACCGATGTTTGCGGACGAGCAGGGAGTCCGAATGACAAACGATTTCGAAGACATGCGGGGAAATGATTCGGAGTTGGAGGGGCAAGAAAGATGGCGGGAGTGAGGAAACAAGACACAAGAGGAAGTCAATGCTGGACCAATCGCTGACCGGGTAGGGAAATTGCTTTTGCGAGAAGATGCGTCGTCTCCTGTGCTACCTCAAGTGATCTGGCGCGATTATGGGGTTGATATGCGATCGGGAGCTATGACTACTATGACTTGGCACACCGAAAAATTGAAAAAAATCCATCGGACTCAGGCCGACTTCGGGGCACGCCGAGGATGCAAATAATAATTGCAAAATAAAATAATGAATGCCCTGGGAGGCGGGATCTTTGGTCTCACAGCCAAGGCGACACTTTATATTTTCTGCATCATCAAAGTTGATCCATTTTTTCTGCGAACAAATGATTATTGACCTGTTTCAGATAGGGTGTTCGTATACGAACTTCCATCAGATAGGGAGCGTTTGATATCATGGTCTGGCCTGAGCCGCCTGACTCTTGAGCTCATGCAACATCCATGATCAAATTGATCAATTGTTGCCTTTGGCACGTTGGGAAATTACTCCGTCCGGCCAAAGAAACTCTACTTTGTAGACGTACACAAGTGCCTTGAATGCTCAGAATGGTGCGACAATGTCAGCAGAGCTTCAATTTTTTGAAGATAATTATAGACCTTGGGGGAGTGGTGCTCAGATGGATCAAAGACGGCTCTCCCTTGTTGGGTGCCCATTTTAACATCATTGGTAGCCAACCACTCGGCAGTTTCGGAGGCTCTGACCGTGACACTAATCCTAGCTCTTTATGCTTTAATCCCTCAATGCAGAAATCTCTGCCCGCTACGCCCCTCTTTTTAGGTGCTTTTTCCTTGATTCCTTCGCTCTCTGACATATCTTCTATTCTACTTGCTTGCATATACAGACTCTCTTCCACTTGAGTTTGTGATTTCATCCTGCTCTTCCAGAACAACTCTTTTGAGTTACATTTTCAGCACGAACTTTCTTTATTGCACGGGGTTGTGGCAATAATACCTAGCTTTGCCTATCACCCTCTCTACTACCGTACTTACGGAGTAGCTGAATCCTGAACCTCACCTAGGATCCTCAAGGTTTCCTCCCAGCTTGACAACCCACACCTATACTCGAGACCAGAGCGGATACTTCAGTCAGCCCTAGAAGTCCGGAAATCGACTGGTTGACATTTGTTTTGATATTATCAAGCCACCATCGGTTACGTCAAACGAACAATTCTGCGGTGAACTGATCGTAGAATTCGCCTCGAGGAGTCTTTCCTGACGAAACCTCCCCGCTGCAACAACGGAGCGCCAGCGCTCCTTTCCACTTCACTCAGTCAAGTTGGCGGGACTTCGCTACTCTCAGTCCTCTTTCTTGCACCCTCTCCTGGGCCCCAAGTTCAGGGTCTTCTGCGGGGGAGACACCAGACCCCCCTAACTAGGCTTTCGTCAACACCTCGAATCTGGCACACGGACGCGCATCGGTAATGCCAGGCCCTTGCGAGGGGTCTGGCTAATGGATGGAGGAGCAACAATTCCGGGACTAGTTAACTCATCCTCGTTCTTTTGATTGGACACTGGACACGATACACCAATACTGGCGACTGTCGACAACATTAATAGTTTGTGAACAGCCTGCGCAGGCGCAGCGGCAATCTTTATCACGTACCCATTACCCTCTCACGGCAAATCACTTGAAAATGTCCGAGTCCGCCAAATCAGAGAAGTACATGGACCTTACCAGGTTCAGCACCCCGGTGCCTGAACTAGATGACCATCGATATCACTTGGATAATCAGCCTCGCATCGAAGCGACGCCAGATGTGGCACTGAGCCGTCAAAATACAGCCCAGCAGGGTATAATGGACGTACCACAGCGCCCTGACCTACTGCAAATTCAAGATGTTTACAGGGACTCTGGGCCATTCTCACGGGACTTTGAGCAAGCAATACTGGATGATGATCGATCCGCGAATGATTTGAACGCTATGGGACGCCGCATTTCCGTTGATCCCGCTGGAAATGCGCGCCACGGTCGGACATATAGTCGTACGCATCAAGACGTTGGAAACAGGTCGCGGGAAAGTTCGGTTTCGGCCAGATCATCGTCGCCGCCCAATTCCGTCGACGCCTTTGCAGACCCCCGTCGCCGTGAGCGCGCAAATACCCTAGAAAGCCATGGACCCCCTGATCTCGAGGCCATTCTCCAGCGCACCGTCTCCGGAGGCACAAGACGACCGACTTTCAGCAATGCTAGTGTCATTCGACCACAACCAGGCGACCTAGATTCCCCAGAAGACACATGCGTGCCGCCGTTCGAAGAACCTGGAAGGATTCCGGTCATCGACTACGAAGAATTGGAGGAGTTTGTAGCTTTGAATCAGAAGGCGAAACTGCCAATCAACCGGCGCAATCATAGCGTCAGTTCACAAGACAAATACTCGCGAATTTTCCATGACCTTCGTCCTAGCGCCGAAGTCACTAATGAGATTGATGAGAAGCGCTCCTCAAGGGTTGATTTTTCATCTGAGGTTTCGACGCCGCCCAAGTTAAACGAAAAGATCTTCGACCAAGCGAACGAGAGGGAGCTCTTGGATAAATTGAAGAACGAGAATGAGCCGACTCGGTTTGGCTTCTTCTCCTCTGAATCACAGAGCACCGTGCACGCAGCGGAATTAGGAGACCTTGTCCTACCTGGGGACACTTTTCGAGATCTCTTCCAGCTTGGACCAGATGGCGGTGTTTGGTGGCTGGACGTTCTGAATCCAACCGAGGCAGAAGTGAGCGCAATCTCAAGGGCGTTTTCTATTCACCCTTTGACAACAGAAGATATTCTGACTCAGGAATCGCGTGAGAAAGTTGAACTTTTCAAGCAGTATTATTTTGTCTGTTTCCGGACATTCTACCAACTTGACAAGACTAGTGAACAGTTTATGGACCCCGTGAACTTTTACATGGTTGTCTTCCGCGATGGTGTTCTGTCTTTCTCATTTACCGAGAACCCTCACGCCGCAAATGTCCGGAAAAGAATTGGAAAGCTTCGCGATTACGTATCGCTCAGCAGTGATTGGATCTGTTATGCTATGATGTAAGTTGGCCCTTATAGACCTTGTATTGGCTACAGGCACGAACGTTGATGCTGATTGTATATAAAGCGACGACATTGTGGATAGTTTTGGCCCTGCGATTCGGGAAATCGAGATTGAAACCGAGGCAATCGAAGACTTGGTGTTCATTGCGCGCATGGACGACTTCGAATCATTCTTACCTCGCATTGGAAATTTGCGGAAAAAGGTCATGAGCTTGATGCGCCTCTTGGGCGGTAAAGCTGATGTCATTCGCGGTTTCTCGAAGCGCTGCAACGAGCAATACTCTGTAACCCCTCGTGGTGACATTGGGCTTTACTTGGGTGATATTCAGGACCACGTTGTGACCATGATGTCTAACTTGGCGCATTTTGAGAAGATGCTCAGTCGGTCTCATACCAACTATCTTGCTCAGTTGAACGTGACAAACCTGGTTCTAGGGAACCACGCCAACAAGGTTTTGAGTAAGGTGACGCTTATCGCTACAATACTAGTCCCGATGAACCTTATTTGCGGTTTGTTCGGAATGAATGTTCAGGTGCCCGGGCAAGATGTGCCAGGATATGGATGGTTCTTTGGCATTATCGGGGTCCTTGCTGCGGTGGTTGTTATAAGTGGCCTAGCTGCGAGGTTTTATAAGCTTGTATAAGGGAGGCAGGCTGTTGGCAGGTTATACATTGGTTGATGTTGGCATATATTTCCTGTTCTTGTCCTTGAATTCTGGTGATTTGAGGATTATCTAGTTTGTATATTACACATCTTTGGAATAGGTTGTACGCAAAAGGCCGCATCTTTTCGCCGTACCCTACTCTCCGTACGTGCTATTTTTGGCAGTGGAGACGTGGCGGTGCAGACTTACGGAGCATCAGTCTGTGGCAGAGTGTCCAGGCAGAAAAGATTCCATGCTCAGATCATCGGGCGCGAGGTAAAGGTTGGATATGGACCATGGTGTCACTCTGCTCGGTCAGAGATGATACTCCTGCATATTCCAGCTTGATAGTCCAATTGCGCTTGCCTAGAGCCCCGTGTATGGCTTGGTTTCTCCCCCATCCACCTCCGCCTTCACGAATCGGTTGTTCCGCTCGGTCGTGAGAGGGGAACCGTCGCTATCCCACACCATTTGACCATCTATACGTGCTACTGATGGCCCAAGGCCGGGCTGGAGCATTTAAACGTCCTATGCGACGGAGGTCCGCGCACCGACAACGCCGCCTTGGTGCGACAGTGAGCCTCACTATCCTCTTCGCACTACTTTTCATCGCCATCTGTCCCGCGTTTGTTACTGGCACAGATCCTGGACACCTTCCTTCAGAAAATGGGCTTGACCATTTGCTCGCTAAAGACGAGAATCGTGTGGACTTTCCTTATCTTCTTCGCTCGTTCAACGGCCTGTTCATAGATCGCGACGATGTGAGTAGCGCTGGACATGCGCGGGGCTTGGATATTGTGAGTCGGGCGTCTGATGACAGACGCTCACTTGAGAACAATAGATTTGAGACGAGGGAGATTTTGATGGGCGAGCTTCAGCAATGGTCGTTTTCGCCAGGCTCTGCGGCCAGCAACAGCTCTAGCACGCGAAGCGGTAACAGTTCGAAACGCGCGACTACCACCGTCTATATCTCTCTCACGATCTGCTCGGGGCCGATACTCAACGAGTCGGTCTCAAACAGTTTCCAGAGATTACCTCAGTTGACTATTTATGCCTCGACTTCCGATTCCCTTCAGGACCCAGGGCCGCATCGTGGGGCCGATAGTGGCCAAGTCGTCTTTAACTCAACAGAGGGATATATGAGCGCGGCTATGACAGTGGAATCCCATCTATACATTGCTGTAGCCGCGCCAAAAAGTGGAAACTATTCCGGATCCTATTCTTATCAGATGGCGGCCTCCACGGATGCTTTCTTCCACAATGTCGATGATCAGGCTGATCCGCTTTCTTTTATTGATTCGGGTTCGGAGACGGCCCTTCTCACTACAGACAAGCCTGCCGATCAGATGCTCAGCGAGGCCCAGCAGACACAATGGGAAAACAACACCGTGGTCTACAAATTCTTTGTCAACAACGCGGATAGCGCCGTTGGATCTGGCTTATCGCGATCCTTTTGCGCCCTCGAGCAGCATTCAGAAGCCAGCAAGGGGCATAATGTACAAGCAGACATGTCCACGCGCAGCAGCCGTGGAGCCGACAGCCCCCTGGAGCAGTTCTACGTCACGGGCCTCAACCGCAGCGCGACCTATGTGGGCTCACTAGCACTGGGCAACTCAACTAATTCTGGGAATGGGATAATTGGTGGAGGAGGGAAGGTTTGGAAAGCGAAGGAGTTTTCCACGAAATCTGGTTTGTTCCTATACTTGCCGGTGAATATAAACACAACTAACAGAATAAGATGGCAATTGCGACGTGATCTACGACCTCAATTTCTGCTCAGATGTAGCCTACTCAGTCCCTTCCAATCCATCATTAAACATGTCCGACATCCGCACCAAGTACGACAACTACGCGGCCAACCTCTACAAAAACTTCAACTACTCCCTTCAACAGATTCAATGCAACACTTCCAACGAAACCATCTTCTCCATGGCCGTGGGGTGCCATGACTGCGCAGCCGCCTACAAATCCTGGCTCTGCGCCGTCACCATCCCTCGGTGTGATGACTACTCCAGCACGTCCAACAAGACCGCCGTCATGGTTCGCAACGCCGCCCAACCCTTTCCAAATGGCACCGAAATCGCCAATCAGACGCTCCGCGATAGCCCCGTCACCAAAGGCCCTAGAAACAGCGGGCTAATCGACAAAGAAATCAACCCTGGCCCATACAAGGAAGTTCTTCCCCACGTCAGTGTCTGCCATGAACTGGTGCGGAGCTGTCCTATGTCCCTTGGGTTCTCGTGTCCAAGCGGGAAATACTTGGCTTATGCGTACGATACCAGCGCGGCGCCAGGCCTGCGGGTACCTTGTCCTTCATGGACCGCTGTGATGGCGTGTTATATGATCGCGACTGTATTATGGCCTTCCTAGGGTAAAGTCTCATCACGTTTTGTGCTACGCCTTATGCATGAAGGCTCACATGCGCTACATATACCCCTCCCGTTTGTACTGTTACACTTCTCGCGGATAATCCTGATTTAGACCATGGTTCTGAGCGTATCCTTTAGTGTTATGACTTTAATTTTCAATGGTTGTTATTCGGAGCGACATACTTCGTAGGTACCTTGCGCTTTAAATCACGTGTCAATAATGTGGCGCTGGGCAGTATAGTATGCATATCAAACACAAAAATAATTACTCACTTTGTACCAAGTAAAATGTAATTTGTGTCCCTGGAATAATGAAATGATGGCAATGGTATCATAACTAATTCAGGATGTCGTCCGTGAAGCCAATCTTTGACGCCCCTTAGGATTCGGCTAGAACGCAAGCACAAAAAAAAAAAACAAGTTTGATGAAGCAAGCAGACTCACTTCTGCTTCCTCGGCGTCGGAGTCCACATATTCTTCAGCGCAGACGAGGATGACGGCATCTCCCGCTTAGGTGTCCCCATCCGGGATAGGAGCTTCTGGGCCGCGGGCGTAAGTGTTGTGGAGCCCGGGGTGCGAAGCCCAAATTCCAATCTCGGGCTGCTGGCAAAACGCGGCGTAACAGTGAGGGACGTTTTGGTGGTCTGGGCGGTCTTCTCGACACGCTTTGTGCGGGCCACGCGGTCGACCATGCGGTGGTGGAGATCCTCGCGACGGCGGTTTCGCTTAATCTCGAATGGGTTGGGTGTGGTGTCGCTGGCGCCTAGAATGCCGAGGTCATTGAATTCAGAGTCCGCCTCAGAGGCGGTTAGGAATGCAGTGGGTTCGGGCTCGGGTTCGTCTTCGTCGACGAAGGCGTAACCGTTTACTCGTGGTGTTTCGCCGCCGGTGTAGCCTGCTTCTGTCTCTGTTTGGCGTGGTCTGCCGGCGATGGCGTCTTGGATAGCTGATATTGATGGGGATGGCGGTACTGTGTTGCTGGCTTCTGAAGAAGATTCCTCGGCGAGCCTGGTATTCTGATATACTACCCGCTTTGGACCAGCGCGCGAAGCAGCTTCGGCTCTCTGCTGGATAGTTTCATACGAATCCTCGATGGACGAAGGCAGGAACATCAGCGAGTTTTCCGCCTGGGGTTTCCACCCGTCCGGTTTAGCAGGCCGGGCATCCAAGTCTGTCTTGAAGGCAACTCGCCTCTGCTGATCCGGGTCACCACCCTGAGCTTCAAGGCGTTTAGTTTCCCGCTGAGGATGCGTAATCTGCCGCGCAGCCGGAATCTTATTCTCACTCCAGAGCCAAGCATGTTTCTCACGACGCTTGGTGTTTTGCGTATCCAACAGCTTATTGAATGACTCATTGTCCTCGCTGGTGTATTTCGCCTGGAAATCAAGAAGGCCCATTTTCGAGACGTCCGGCCCCTTTTCCCTTTGTGTGGTATCCGTAGCTGCTGTTGTCGCCGATACAATGGAAATGGGTGTCTCCCCTCCCCAGCCTGCTGGGGTATCTCTAGGTGCACCGGCACTTCTAAAATGTGACGCCGTACTTCCGGAGTCAAGCTGTGGCCGAGAACGCCTAGGAGTCATTATCAAATCCGTAAGCTTCTTTCGTGAAGTCATAATCCATTCTTTGTCTTTTGAGTCCAGTGCTTCAAGGTACTCCTGTTTGACCTGGGACTCTAATAAGCCAGGGAAATAGTCTCGGGCGATAATATGCGACAGAGCATCGGTGTAAATATCTTCATCGAGAATGGTGGCAGGGCGTTTGATGCGCTTCGGCGGTGGAGGAGGCGGCATTAGGCTCATTCCGTTATCGCGTTTCGTAAGCACCTGCGAAGGAGGCATTTTGGAGTAGTTATGCGATTGTGCTTAGACTCTAAAGAAGAGCAAGATAAAGAAAGTCATACTATCTCGAGGCCATTGATGATGTGCGGCAGAATACCCTCACCGCCAGGGCGGTGTGTTTTGTTGAAGTGAGAGTCAAATGACATTATAGTAGTACGCCAGGATGAATAGCGTTGACGCTCGCGGCTCCACGCATGAGTGAAAAGAATCAACTCGGTACTTAGATTCCGTGACTTTCGAGTTCCCATCGAAGCACTAAAAGATGAAACGTGGCTGACCATTTCGATGATTCTATGTATAATGAAATAGTTCCAGGCCCGGGACACTCAGAGAAAACCAAAGCGAAAAGAAATCCGAATAATGACAGATATGAATATGTAGATAAGTCCTATGCAGCCCTTTTCCGGTCCACCCATGCACAAGAGAAACAAACACTATGTAATACCCCTTCATGTTTGAACCCTTTTTAGAAACAGCCGCTGAGAAATGCTAGGATAAATGCAACAAAAGATCTTCATAAACGACCATAAAAATGAGATATGACAATGAAATTCATCGCAAAAGATGGTGTAATAACTGATTGTATGGTGATTCATAAAGTCGTGGAGAAAGGTCTATGACCGGTTGCTGGAGGTTGAGGTCTTCTGATCAGAGAATATTATAGATCGAAGAATAATAAGAAAGCGAAAAACAGACGCATGGTTGCTGGGCCGAAGCAGAGTCCAGAGGTATGCGACTTATGAGTTTGCAGGTGAGGGAAGAGTCGGCGAAGGAAAAAGTGAGTAGGATGTTGTGCGACCTTTCTTTCGAAGTGCGCTCTTTGAAGGAAGTTCAGGTCTCATGGCCTTGCTCACCAAGGGAGCGGCCTCCACTTCAGAGGTAGATTTTGCGCGATCGTGAGGGTATACGCCCATCAGCTTGGTGGAATCGGTGCTGCCATTGCCATCCGGCCGAGACATGATTTGGGTTTCAAGTTCTCGTGCTAAGCTTTTAGTCTGCCGGTGATTAGACGAGCGGGAGGAATCGTTGCGCACTAACTCGGACTGTTCGCCAGGAAGCATAAGGTCTGAGGAGGAAAAGTCGCGGCTACTCGCCAGGCTATGTACCAATTCAGGCACGCTCGTAGTCGAAACGGACGATCGATGCTTCCGTACAATCGAGGCAGCACGGGATAAGATTAGGCTTTCTTGTGAGTTGTATTTGCTTATGGGGGAAAAGCTGCTCCGAGGAGAGACGGGCTGGTCTATAGCCTGAAGCCCGCTCTGTGAATAGAATGAGAAATGTCGATCTGATTCTCCATCAGTCGCGAGGTAATCCTCGTACAGAGCATCTTGGGGGATGTGTTTAGTCAAAGCTCCTGACAACATTGAGGAACTGACTGATTGGAAGAAGTCTCCATTCTTCTCTCCCTCATAGGCATTACCCGAAGGCGCTATGGCTAGGCGTGAGCTGGGCGCTGACTGCAAACAGCTGGAGTTCAAGTCAGGAGTGGACAGGTCCGACGTGCCAAGGCACCTTGAGTTAGACGAAGACACCGGGTGATGCGCTGACGAGGTAGCAGGATTGGAGGCGGTAATAGTGACTGCAACCCTATTCGATTCTTCGAACGAAGTCCGTGCCCAGTCAAAGTCCGAACTTGATTCCGCTGCGTGCTCGTAACAGTAGTCAATATCGTCATCCCAAGACTCGTAGATGGTCTCGTGGATGGTTTTATGAACCGATGGTTGCCTGCGAAGGGACGATTGAGCGCGGTGTTCGTCGACGGGCATGACCGCCCGATCTGCAAGATATTGAGGAAGAGTAGGCGACCCTAGTGCTTCCGTAAATTTTTTCGAGAGTTCCTTGGCCACGTCAATCGACAAGTGGGACTTTGGGGCGACAATGGCTTTGGGAGACACTTGGCTCCCAAGAGATGCCGGGTATTCTGATTGCTGAGATTGGGGACTATCATGCCAGTGCGTTGCTTCGTCCTCCTCCGGAACATCCTCCAATTCGGATGTCGGACTTGCGAGTGCTGACGCAGTTCTCGTTTCTCTATTATCATTGTCGACACCGGTGGTAATGGCATGACCTAGGCTTGACCGCATCATCTCCTCCAAATTGCGGCTCTTTGGTGAAATGTCGTGCGCCGAATCGTCATCCGCGTAGTAGGCATGTTCGGGGTATTGTTGCCGGGAGTCCAAGTCCAGAATCTCATCGATCACTCGACGCGAAGGCTCCGGTATCTCGGGAGAAGACGCCAATCTAGGCGAAGAAGCACGCGGTGGTGACGATGCAGCATCGCCGCGAGGATACCTTGGTACAGGCCGCGAAAAATTCTCGAACACCCGGGACTCTCGCAAAGGCCGATACTCTAAAACTTGTGGACTGGTAGATCTCGCCCCAGGGGAACGTGGTGGACTAATAGGCAACGGGCCCTCGTTAATGTCTTCGGGCACGCAGTGACAAAAATCTTCCGTTGAAAGGCTGCGCATTTGTATATCTTCTGCTCGAATGCCCTTCAGATTTGTGACGGGCTTTTGGGAAGCTCGAATGGCAGAAAATTCGGTAACCAGTTCATTCTCACGGGTCTTGCCCAGCGCCTCGAATTGAGCAGGGCTGGTATGAGTCAGGTGGTGGAAATCGAAGGGATCTGAGATCATGCGCTTCATATGCTCATCTATATCACGCCAATAAGAGACGGGTCATTCAAGGGTCGCCAGGAGGAGACACATATGCTTCTCCGCGAAGTTCCTGGGACTCTTTGGAAAAGAAACTTACGGCTGTCATTCGACCGTGACTTGCGACGGCTGAAATCGAAACGGGATTTATCGCGTTCTGCATCCTCTTCTTCGTCTAAGGGACCGACCATGGTGACCTTGCTTCCTTGACGGCGCAGAATGCGGCTTCCACGTAAGAAGAGTGACTTTGTTGTACTTTCATGCCGGTCGTGGCGCACGCCGGCTGCAGGAGTTATCCGGTCCTCATGCGCGAAGGGCATAGGGACGTTCTCGTTGGAGGCCATTGATGAGACCTGTGAACGGCGCGAAGAGGTGATAGAGGGAGTGGAAGTTGTGGTATTGCTTCGAGAACGGCCACTGAAGACGGATAGTCTTTTAGGGCTCTGGGTATGAGCGGTCGACCTTGACCGCATATGAACCGAATGATCGGGGGTGTCACTGCTGGATGCACCGGTGGAAGGACGGTCGAGATCCTGCGCCATTGGGCGAGGGGCTGAAACAGAGAAGTGAGGGCTCAATGGCATGGTGGAACAACGTCTGTACCACGCAGCACGCACACAAGGTGCAAATGAACGGGGACAATTTGAGGGTCTTCCTTAAGAGTCGGTCCAAATCTCGCGGAGCAAGGCCGGCTTTTAGTAGGGGCGGTTACGCCTTGGATGGGACTGACCGGGCCCTGGCCTGGACCATGGTAGGAGAATGAAAATGAGACAATGGGATTGTCGTGGGGGAGCTAAGTATATAGTGGGATAGGAGAACAGAAATAGGGACGAGAAGAAGATCAAAATTGGCGTGTGAAACTGAAGGAATGGAACGACGATTGTCACAGACGCAGCAGCGAGCGCAAAGTCGCGATCAGAAACAATTCGAATCTGGCGGAGGGAGCGCACTAGCGGCAGTGTGGGCTGGAAAGTATACTCTGGATCTTGAATGAGTGAACACAATGAAGCGAGATCTGGGACTGCAATGAGAAGAAATGAAAAGGAAAGTGTAGGAAAGAAGAGGCAGACAGACAAACAGGAAGACAATGTGGGATATTCCAGGATGAAGAGCACCGTGAGGGAATATTGTTGGAATAATAATAATTGCTGGAGAGGCAGGGGAAATAAAACTCCTATAGTCCAGCCTATAATATTAATAGAATACTGTAATTTCTTTAATTCTTAGTACTAATGTATGATATGCGTAAGGAATTATGGGGATGCTCCGAGGCTCCCACTCCAGCCTCCGACGCCGTCAACCACCTCCATTTCTTGTATACACACCCTACTCCAGTACTATCCTACCAGAATCATATCAAAACCCCTGCCAGCGCCACAGGATATCTTCCCAACATGTGCTAGGGAGGAGAAGCCAGGGACACGCGACGGCAAGCTCCTGCATGCGACGTACCTACATGAGTATGGTCTCAGGCGACAAGGGGGAGACGCCGATGCCGTGTGTACGGCGCAGGGACCATGAGAACCAGGAGCAATACGGTCCGGCGTTGGTGGTCGACTATTTAGTATTTGACGATTGTTATCATCAAGTTCCACGGTAGCGACGGCGTGCCCCGTAGGTTGAGCGCTGATCGATCCGATCCCACCTATCTATCTATTTATCCTGACAAGATAGGTAGACTAGGCGTTCTAACCATACAGTATAGAAGAAAAAGGAGACGGCAGGGATGTGACGTGGGAATCCGGCCCCAGCCTCAAGTGCGAATAAGCTAGGAAGTATCTAGTCGTACGGAGTAGTCGGGCTGGATGTGGCTACAAACCGTTGCATCGCGCTTGCTCCTTTGTTGTTGAAGAGTGGAGACTGAGAGTCAGAGAAGATGATCCTGTTCCAGACTCGTTTTGCATGATTGCATCCCACACTACACTGACAACCGATGAACCGAGTGCGGCAGGTATCGGCGGGTGGGTTCTGCCTCGTCTGGATCGCGTTTTCAGGAGAGTCGGAAAAGGAAAAAGCACGTTCTTTGGGTCGAAAATATGAAATGAGGTCGACCGAAGCGGGAAGCAGCGAACGAAGCTAGAAAGGAGATCGTTAGTCTGTTTTCTAGCGAGGAGAGGAGGCATCGAAAGCCTATGGAAGGCTCGCACTATCGGATTGTGTCACCTCAGGCAGAACGGGTCCCTGAGCATCAGGAGGCAGGAATCTTACGGAGTAGCTTGTTACAGCCTTCGAACTCCCTCTGTCGGAGACTCACAGTCCCCAGGTTGTCAACAAACAGGTGGACAGTGAACACTGAACACACTGAACAGTTGAGAAGACTGAATGAAACTGGAGCCCGAGGTCCGCCAAAAATAAGGAAGACGAGATGTCAACTCAACCCGAAAGTCAAATCCAGGAACAGTCAACGCTCTCCCCACATGGTTGAGCCCCGTGAGTGGCCGGCCACCGTGGCACCGATCCTGTGCCTTGGGCCGATGTCACGGCGCATCCTTCTTTCAGTTACCGTTGGTTACAAGCCTCTGGATCTCTTGGATGGGACAGTGATCGTCATGCCATCTCGAGAGTCGAGAGTCGAGAGTCAAAATACTCAATCTTGAATCATCGAAATCATATGGCAGTTATGAAGATGCATAGCATTACCTGATGGAGCTGAGGCGGGCACTTTGTGCTCGGCAGTTCATAGTTGATCCCCGTGGGATGAAGGCGCACAGTCTTGCTCCAGATTCACTACTGATTCAGAAATAGAACATGAGGCTTCAAGCAAACAGTAAACCCCAAACATCCTGGAGACAAATACATGCAGGATGACGCAGTGTCACCATTTATGCTGCCTGATCACACCGCCAGTACCTGCATTCAGCACGAGTGGCTTCTGTGACCCGTCACCTGCATCCAAAGCTATTGCTTTGTCTATTTCTTCGTGCCGTCCTGCTGGGTTCTTGAAGAGACGGTCGACAGATACCGACAACCGACTCACTCAAGACTCAAGAGTCAAGACTCGATAGTCCATTATAGCCCGAAGAATATTAAATTGTGTGGAATGTCAGACTCAGGCTTCGACTTGGGCCTCGGCCGGAATTTGATCGAAATATCCTGGTTGATCCACCCTGTTTCAGCGTGTCGCTCCATCACGATGGGGCGAGGTCTGGAATCTGGACATAGCATATGATAGCAAACATGTCTGTCGGTGTCCTCGTCACCTCACTCCTCTGGAGTCTCGGTGCAGCTGCATCGAAGCTTGCGTTTAGGCTACAAGATGTAGACCTTGGAGCCGACAACACGACCGCGCGGTCCTACAAGAGCGGCACAAGCTACAGCCAACCACCATTCCGATATGCCACTCAGGCTCATCACCTGTAGCACAAGATAGACATGGTCCTCTTGACAAGGAAGCCTCCCAAAATCTCGATATAAAAACTCTGTCGCCAGGGGCTGTTACGTCCGGCGTCCAGGGATGGTGTCGCCTCCGTCTGAGCAAAAGGGGAGCGCCAACTATCACGGAACCCAGCATGACAAGCCTTTTCTTAAGTTAATCTTAACATGATCTGAAGGGGAGATCTTCCTTGTTGGTTTCCTGAATCCTCTTCCTTCTATCCTGATCCCTTAATGACCCATGAACTCCTTCAGGAATCAAGATTCGAGTAGAACCGACAATTATCCGACCAGTTCACTCCCGTACGGAGTAGAACTATGGAGTAAACATCGCCTCAGATATGAACCTTGATGACGCCTTTGCCCGTTCTTTCGACGAAATGAAATCGGAATGGCTTGAATCTTGTAGGTTATGGTAGAATTTTATTGTCGTGTATTGAGTATCTACTTCCGAGGATAACTTCTTTTGGAGCACCTACTACGGTTACGCAATTGTTTAGATCTCGAAGCCCAGGGATGAAGATGTAAAAACCAATGACTTCCATCACCATGACAATCTGTCAGAAATGCTTATTCTCCAAGTGTCTCCTCTATATTCTCGAGTTTCAGTAGAATCTCAACATATGACGACGAGTCAGAGGCATTGACGTCTCGCATTTATTACCGAAATACTCCATACGGAGTACTCTGTAGATAGATTATAAATAAACCAATTCAAGTGTATTGCACGCAGCAAAAAAAAAGCTCAAGTCTGAATACATCCATCCCAACGCCAAATATACATCGTTTGGGATCAAAGAGTAAGAAAAGTTCAAGGAGAAATGTAAACTACATCGTGGTAATTATGATGACGCAGCGAGACTACTCATCCTCGCCATCCTTCATCTCTGTGTCTTCCTCCTTTTCACTGAACAAGTCCCCATCGTCATCGTCATCACCACCAGCCGCGGGAGCAGCCTCATCTTCCTCCTCGTCATCGTCGTCAGCAACCCGCCTCGTCACTTTGGCTCTGCGCCGTTGTACAACGTCCTCCTCTTCCTCTTCATCAGCCCCTCCGGCGAGCGTAGCAGCGGGTTCTTCATCGTCATCTGAATCAACCACCATTTCTGAGCTCTTGTACTTGCTCGAGGACCTTACACTACCAGAAGCAGCACCCCTCGACCTCCTCTCCAAGCGTCTCCGCTTCTTTGGTGCACCCTCCTCCTTGCCACTCTCATCGAGTTCAGAGCTACGGCTTGCCCCCGCGTCTCCATCATCATCATTGATAAAGTCATCCTCAAGGCGCTGCTTCTTCCGCTTGGACGAGCCAGCCTTCTTCTTCCGCTTGACCTTCTCGCCGGTTTCGGACTCGGTAGTCATTTCCGCTTCTTCGCGGGCTCGTTCCTCTTCTGCACGCTGAGCGGCCAGCCGTTGAGCCTCCTCAACGAGCTGCTGGCGTTCCTCTGCGATTCGCTGTTTCCTCTCGCGCTCGGCCTCTTGCGCCTTGCGGACTTCTTCCTCCCGGCGACGAATCTCAGCCTCGCGGGCTTCGCGGGCCTGCTGCAGCTTAGCGGCATTTTTCTCCTCGTATTCCTTCTGGCTTTGGAGGGCTCGCTCAAGCTGCTTGATGATCGTCTTGGACATGTTGGCGCGCTGCTCGAGAGACTCAGCAGGGTAAGGCGGGTTTTTGACCTGGGCGATACGTCCAAAGGTCCCAACTGCGGTACGGAGGCCATCTGCTGCGTCCTGTACGTCTTGCACAGACCGCTGTGTTTCCGGGAGACTGTAGGTGAGAGAGGCGACTTGGTTTTGGACGAAGGCGACGTTGAATTCGAGGTGGGATTGGCTGGGAGCGACGGAGTGTGCGCGCTGGGCGTAGTCTAGGGCCGTCTTCATGGCGGCGAGGCTCATCTCCTGCTTTCCCTTCAAGTGCCAGACGCGGCCGAGACAGGCGAGGATTTGGGCGTCGCGGGCCCGGTCCTTGGATAGTGCGGCCTCGTAGTGCTCGATGGAGCGCGTGTACTGGCGTAGCTCTGCATAGACGTGTCCTAAGTTCAGGTAAACGCTAGCATCTTTCAACGAGTCGCGGATCTTAGAGAATATTTGCACCGCTGTGCTCAAGTCTTTCTTATCATCCACTAGGGCGATGGCAATACCTTGCGCTGCATATACGTTCCGCGGGTCCAGTTGAAGAGCTTTGTCAAAAAATTCAACGGCCCGCTCGTACATTTTGCGCCGCTTCTCCTTCTCTTGGTCTGTATCACGTCGCATGTCTCTGGCAAACAGGAGGTGGACGTTACCCATGCCCGTTAGTGAGTACCGGTCATGCTTGTCAAAATATTGCAGTGTATGCTTGTGATGGCGCTGCTCATGGTCTTCTGCAATGTTTGCAGCCCGTTTCTTGGACTTGCTGAGATACCACCCGAACAGAGCCCGAACTTCGAGATTGGTTGAATCAGTCTCATACAGCTTTGCCATCTTCTTGGGCCCTTCGTCCGTCGGGCTACGGCGAAGAGCAAGGTATGTTAAACGTGCGCTCGCCTCTGTGTAGTCGCTATGTCGTTCCAAAAGACCTTCGTAGACCTTCTTTGCTTCGTCAGGCATATCGGACGCCTCGTACGCCCGGCCAAGGTTGTAGCTTACCGTTGTAACAAGCGCATCTGGGTCGATTCCACCCTCTTTCTCTTGCGAGCGTACGCAGGAGTCTAGCGCTGCTTGAAACATGGTGCGGGCCAAGTTGAGTTGCGAGCTCTGGTATAGAAAGCAACCCATGTTGTTGAGAAGCTGCGGTGGGAGATGCAATCGGAGTGCAGCCTTGATTTCTTGCTCGTCTTCGAGGCCCTCAGGGCGTTCTTCATCAGGTATTTCGGATAGCTGCAGTTCTTCCAGCTGTGTCAAACACTGCATACTCTTATCCGGGGCAGTCTGCTCATACAGCCGAGAGAGGTATACTAAGACGGACTCGTCCGGTGTAATCTTTTTGTTTTCGTCCTTCCATAGCGCGCGCACGCCTTCGAATAGAGTGATGGCCTTTTTGGCCTCGGCTGACTTGTCTTCTTTTGATCCACTGCGCAGCGCAGTAAAGACCTCCTCCGCATTGAGGGCGCCCAGGAGCATCATGCACTCCGGATTCTTTGTCTGTTGGATGATCTTCTCCAACTGGAATTTGGCTCCATCATAATCCTTGTTAGACACCTGCATCTGTACGGAGCCAAACTTGGCCGGAAGATAACCTTTGTCACCTCCACCACGAGCCTGGTCCGAGCGGTTATAGAACTCCGCCGCTTTGGCAAAGTCACCTTCATAATGGCATTTCCGACCGAGAAGGTACCATCCGTCGCTGGCTATTTGCATGACGTCGGTGTTCTCAATAGATTTGCGAGCAAGGGTATCAACAGTGGAATAGGCTTTCCGCAACAGGAAATAACTGCCAAACAGAGCGCACGTCATGGGGTATTCCTTGTCCAGCTTGAATGATTTCTGGGTGTATTGTGTCATGGCCACCTTGTATAGGGAGCCGAACGCCGGGTCCGTTGTGGCATGTCGAGAGCTGTCGTAGAGGTAATATACCGCAAGAAGAATACTGGCAACTTTGGAGTCGGGATTCTGTAGGGCGACAATAACAGCATTAGTCTCAACCGACCAAACAAGTCGCGCACTCCAAAATGACATACCAGTGCTAGGGCACGTTCCCAGGCAATCTTGGCCTGATCCTTGAAGCCTAATTGCCATAGACAGCATCCAATACCGATCCGCGGATCTGGATCAGTCAATCCGGGCATCCTCATTAGAACTTTCTGGTACCCTTCCAGCGCTTCAGCATATCGTCCGAGTAGATAATGCGCCCTCGCACGTCCAATAATGGCCATAATATTCCTGCCACCAAATGCTTTTGACGATTCGTCAAACTGCTTAAGAGCTTGTCGCAAGGATTCCACGCGTTCTGAGTTATCGACAGTCCCTGGTCGAACCGATCGCGGGGGGTGTAAAGAGGCGCGCAACAAAGATAAAACACCACGAGCAAGGAATAGAGGCGGGAAGGACGGGTTTAGGCGCGAAGCCTCGTTCAAAATTCCCGTAGCCTGTTGAATGTAGTAGTCCTTGGTCTTCGCCTCTGTTCCTAGACCCCCGTCTGACACCACCCGGGGTGCCTCTCGACTCTTCAGTAAGTACAGCCAGCATACCCATCCCAAAAGACCCAGCTTTTCCTTAGTAGCGCCTTGGGCAACCGATGCGAGACCCTTATTCAAGATGTCAATCGCATGATCGATCTGCTTTTGTTTGGCGTAGGCAAGCGCTATGATAACCCAGAAATTCTTCGCCGCTTTTTCATTCTCCAAGAGCGTGCATAGTTCGGTAGGGTCGTCGGGAAGCCCTTCGAGACTGACTTCGACCTCGCTGTCGAGTGTGGATGCAGGAATGTCAATGGCAGATGGGATGTCAGAAAAGCGAAGATTGGCCGGAGAACCGGTCACAGAGAATGTATCCCCATTGACACCGTTTGAATATCCGTTCTGTAGGGTGGTCATGGCGGGTGTATGCGAACTTGTCCAATTGGCAGCGCGAGCTTCGAGACGCGGAGATGAAAGCGCGGTCGAAAAGGAGTTGTAGGACCTGTCGTAAAGCTCAGAGCTCAACTCATATTCTGTTCATACGCGAGACCCAGCAAGCGATGTCGGGACAAACAGTGATCGCGCAACGAAAGAAACTGAGCGACCGGCTTGCCTGCACCTCAGATTTCGGCCCAGTTGCTAAGCTTAAGAGTCCAGGACAATGGTTTGGAATTGAGGAGCCTGAGGCATAAACAGTGGCTAGGACACCGCCAATTTGTGGCGTCAACTCTAACAACTACGGAGTACGTCAATAATACAGGACTATCTCAGTTCCTAAAATATGGCCGAGTTATGTCCCAAAGTCTACCACTTAGGATGAGTTTCAAGGAGATTTCTACGTCGATCGAGCCAACGGCAGCGAACTTCTATCAAGCAGGGAAACATTCAACTATAACTCTCTAGAGCCTGTAAATAATAGGTCATCAGTCGTAAGGATAGGAGTGGACATCATTCATAGTCAGGACGCCCTAGAGATAGACCGAGAAGACCCAGGACGGTTACTTCGGCGGCAAGTGCTTGGTTCATTGGCCCAGTCCTAACAGTTTAGGAGCCCGACAAAGAAAAGCGAGACCGAAAATAACCCTGAATATCCGACCAATCTCGGTCCAGTGCCTCAGTCTAACATGTGCCTCAGCGTACCCAAGTTCGGCTGCATTCAACTGCGTTGCATCACCATCACCTACTTCGATGCTGCCGGCTAAGGCGGACGGAAATCGACCGGTTTCAAAGTATTGGTCAAGCAGTTCATCCTTCTCCGTCCAACGGGCCCTTAGCCAAGCGTCAAATTCGTCTTGGTCGTCAAGAGGAATGTTCGCAACCGCAAAACGCCTCCAGTACATGTTGACAGAAGTTGGCGGGCGTCCCTGCACATACGTTGAGCGGAGAGTGAAATACTTATCGGCATAACTGCCATTCCTGGGTATAAAGAACAATCGTCAGCTATATTCGAAATTGCCAAAACAGCATCGCGACTTACGGAGGACCCTCATATCCGACGGTGCAGTCGTATACCCACTCAACGGTTCCCCGCAATTGCTGCAAGCAGAAGAACAACCCAGTTGAACGAGGGAGAACTTGGTGCCTCATGGATGGAAACCCGTTCTTAGCTCCATACGCATCGCTTCGCCGCTTGGTATTTATGGAAAGGTTCGTTCCTTCCGGGAAAATAAGGAGCCACATAGGGTCGTACTTCGGAGCGCCCGAATCAGAGCCTATATGCTGGGTCTTCAGCTTTTCCAAGCGGTGTTGGAGGCGGGGTTTGTCAGACAGCCATTTACGGGCCATAAAAATGAAGCCGTAGAACGTCATGCCCTGGCCGAGGATAGGTATGTACTTCAACGACTCCTTCAGGATAATGAAGATGTGGCCGTGCATCATGTTTGAGTAGGCAATCCACCAAAGATAGATCCAATCAGTGTAAACCTGATGATTCGAAATCATCACAAGGCGCTCCGGAAATGTTGTCTTCAGACGACCGTCGTCGGCAATGTGGATGTGCCCGCGTACACTCTCGTCGCCGCTGACCCGGACATATGTAGGGCAGCCCCACTCAGTAAGAGCTGTTATCACCAGTCCAAAAGATCGTTTCGTGGATGACATCCAAGCATAGTAATATTCTCTGTTGATGATGTACAGGGGACAACCGACCAGCTGCGTCACCAGAATGATTACACAACAGCAATTGAACCACGTTGCGAGGAGTAAGGAGCGCAGCATTTGCATGGGTATCCCATGTTTCAAACGTGGTTGAGCGTCTTGAGGGACCAGGGGGTCGTCTTTCTTGTGAGCCGTTGGCTTCCGCTGTCGAATATCGGGTTCGCTCATGATGGCGGAGGGTTGTTGTGTTCAAACAGTGAAAGAAGCGCGGCAATAATAGTTCTCAAAAAGAGCGAGTTAAGGTTCTGGTCTACAATTATTAGCCTGTAGTCACTGAAGGTCATCATGCGACCATCTTGAAGGGCCATGAGTTGAGCAGCTCTGTGTTTACTTACCGAATCAGATACTCTAAGAATAACTCACGCAAAAACGGGTCCAAAAGAATAATAAGAGAAAGGATGGGCAGGTCAAGCCATTTCACCGGAAAAGAAGAGAAAGGTAGAATGCAACGAACATCCCAGAGATCACATAAAGAGGTGAAAGACACTGGGGAGGGAGCCCAGTATGAATCACTACGGCTGATGCACCCGATCTTGTGGCCAGCCTAACTTCGGCTAGCAGGAAGAACAGGCAGGCACCATGACGTTGGAAGCTGCTACTGCTAACTTAGTGCTCACTGCTACCTAGGCCTTCAAGGCGGTCAGCGATCGACGATCATTCTGGGGTACCATCAAGTTGTCAACTGCTGTTCAAGCTGCTGCATCCTAATCCACCACTGCTTGCTTTCTGGGGGTTTTGGGTTTCTGGCCGGTATTTCGCCGCCAAGGATGTCCGACTCTTGATCATAGCTTTCTACCTACTGTCAAACCAAACCCTATATCAACCGCCTACATCAGAAAAATGTCTACGGAATATTCATGCCCGACGTTCTAGCTAGCACAGTTGATGATTGGACTAACATTTTTCTAATGATAACCCCAGACTGCCAGCTATCTGTTTAAGTCCCCAATCTCTCTCGTTTGCACAATGCTTCCGGTGATAAGCCGGACGCCGAAAATCAACTCAATACGGCCACTTCTATTGAAGCGGAACTTCTCGGTTACTCCAAGACGCAAGGAAATCAGAAATATTGACTCGCTTCCACCGCGCCTAATTCCCAGTTATCAAGGTGTGTATCACCTGAAGAGAGTATTCTTTTAGCTGATCAGTGAAATACTGTTAGAATCAAATGAAAATGATCTTCTTTCTCTCCAGTGGCCGGGACCCCCGAGGAACGTCTTTGTCGTTAAGAAAGACTGCGCTCCAGAAGTGACAAAATCGCTGGTCGAGTTTATCAGGTTGGCTCTCGGCCATTAACTCCTCGCAAGAACACGCTAACCCTTCCACACTTTAGCCACGCTGCGTCCACATATCCAAATGTTGGCATCATTTTGGAACCCAAGGTCGCGGAGGAAGTACACTCGTCCTTGTCGTTCCCTGTTTATACGGCGTCTTTGGATAGACTGCCATGTGCATTGCATAAGAAAGTGGACCTCAGCGTTACACTTGGCGGCGATGGGACAATCCTGCATGCTTCCTCTCTGTTTGCCACGTGCGTCAATGTTCCACCCATGCTGTCGTTCAGCATGGGCACTCTGGGATTCCTTGGCGAATGGAAATTTAGTGAATATAAGCGCGCATTTCGCGAAGTTTACATGTCCGGTGCAGGAGTGGGTGATCGTGCTCCTGTACTCGGGGCCCCTCATTCCTCGAAAGCCGAGGAGCAATCAGAAGGCATCACCGGATGGTCCTCGATTCGCGGCAAGTCTATGGGTCTGGATCGTGGAGCCCGTATCTTGATGCGAAACCGTCTCAAGGTCGCCCTGTTTACTGCGGATGGACACCCCGTTGAAGCAGATAAGTGCTTGGAGCCCAGCCAAGGCATGGGAAACGATGGATTGTATGTCATGAATGAAATACTGCTCCACCGTGGAAAGGAGCCACATCTTGCCATCTTGGACGTATACGTGGGAGGAAGGTTTCTTACTGAAGCCGTGGCAGACGGTATTATCATTTCCACGCCGACTGGAAGTACAGCATATAGCCTCAGCAGCGGAGGTAGTATCGTGCATCCCTTAGTGCCAGCAGTGCTTTTAACACCAATATGTGCTCGAAGTCTTAGCTTCCGACCTTTGGTTCTGCCGGCCAGCACGCCCATCACGCTTCGCCTGAGTGAGAAAAACCGGGGTAGAGAACTTGAAGTCAGTATAGACGGCGTCAACATGACACAAGGGATGACAGCTGGGATGGAGGCTCGCGTCTGGAACGAAGAGATGCGACATAGTGAGGATGTATGGCAGGGTGGAGTGCCCTGCGTCATGCGAAGGATCCTGGGCGGCGAGGCTCGAGATGGCGAGGCTCATGATGGATGGGTAGGAGGATTAAACGGATTGCTCAAGTTCAACTATCCGTTCGGAGAGTAGCGATGGGAGAAACTCTATATATATACTTACCTCGAGTTCACAGCCGCTATGCAAATCGCTCCCAATGATAGATTCCTTAATGACGAACATGCTAATCAAGCAAAGACATTATATGATTGCGTCAGTTGCTTCATTAGAATCCAGCACCATGTTTTCGGTTTGAATTTGGCTTAAGGGGCGGAATCGGAAACCTGTGGACCGTTTTTTATGAACCGATCTTTGGTGGAGTACAGACTACAAAGTAGTATCTACAATCCCTTGATCCAGGTTTTGATGTATTGCAGTACCCTAAATAGGGCATGGGTTTGGGTACCCCCCGTAGGCATAGGTACCCATTTAAAGAGGGATATTGAAATCTGAGATAGTTCAGGCGTTACTCCGCGATCCGGCAAGACTTTCGGTTTTTATACGAAGTATTCGAGTCATGCATCATTGCATACTGGTAAGCATTCCATCATCTTGGTTCTCGATCGGATCGTTGTTTCAAACAGTGCATCAAGTTGAAACACGGCTAGCGTTGGTTGTTCATGCCATATATATATAGTCTAAGTTGAACAATTAGTAGCGAACCAGGAGTGCATACACTGATCATAGGATGGGATAGAGCCCCGACCAATATTGGGCACGAACTCCGTTGAAACCGGGACGATTTTCCAGATTGTCACCCTTATCCAAGTATTTCTGACGTGCAAGTAGATCACCGCATACTCACAAGCTCGAGTCCAGACTAGTATCATTGTTTTTGAAACTGTCAGCTAGCAAGATAATAATAATGTCCGAGACAAAGCAGTATTGAATCTTGCCCAAAGAAACAAGCCTGATAGACTGGCAAGAAAGACAGGAAGAGGAGTGAACGAAGAGCCGCCGCCCCCTTCAGGGATTCTGGAGCCTCTCCCCAAGTCCAACCAGCGGTGGTGAAACTCCCACATCCACCGTTTACTCTTCTCGCCCTCTGTTACCCCCTGACTCAGGAGCGTATCTTGAATTCGCCCTTAAGTCTGGGGTTTTCTACCTTTTTTCTTCCGCTCCTCTGCACCACCTCCTGCTCTCTCTCACCCCGATTTTGTATTCGGCTGGTGTTCCCCCCATCCCCCGCTCTTTGGACTCTGCTACCTCCCGAATCGGCCCCCTGCACGTCTCCTGCTTCAGCGCGCTTGGATAAAAAGGAGAATCCGAGACGTGCTGCTTCTGCCCGCAGCTTCCTCAAAAGCGCGGGAAGCCTTCTCTGGCATTAACCGTGGGTAAGGCCCAAGTTCAGGCTCAACCCCTATTGTTCAACCCCGTCTCCGACTGCTACCCCAGCCTTTCACTGGCTGACCCGGATCCCCTGTGGCATTGGATCCAGGTGCGAATGCGCTCAACCCTTGGATCGCGAATCTGGCCCTGCCACAAACCCTCCGTTTTTGAAGGCGTATAGTTACTGATGCTCTGGGCAGTGTCCCGTGCAGTTGTCGAGGTTTTCACGACGCTTCTCAGCCAACTTTCTCCCCTCCCGTCTGAGAGGTGATCCCGCCTCTAGGGGCTTCGACATCCCCATCGTCACTTGGGATGAGTTCCTCTTATGGAAAGTAAGTCAGCATGACCCCGCCTTCCTCTGGCTTTTCCTAGTCCGTCTCTCTTATCGCATGCGAAACTTCGATGCTCCAATGAACTATGCCCAGCTGACCTCGTCTAGCGGCATGTATTCCGCAGACCAGTTCATGAATCCTGGGCCCGCCCCTCGCCCACCGACCGACCGCCCAAAGCTTAACCTCGCCGCAAGCTCCGGTGTAACAACGTCTTTCAATCAAATGAGCTTGGATTCCCCAAGTACGCCGAGTGCCAACCTATCGCTGTTCCCGAATACCAGCAGCCCCTCTCTCGTGCGCACAAAGACAGATCAATCAGGGCATGTCGTGGTTAAGGAAGGATATGTACGTTGCAAAGAGGACAAATTCCTGGCTACATGGAATCAGCGTTTCTTGATTCTTCGTGAATCTCGATTGGACTTCTTGAAAAATGAGGCAGGCAAGATTGTGCTCTCCATCCCCCTTTCGGCCGTCACAGGTGTCTCTCGCTCGGAAGACACACGAATGGCTTTCGAAATTGTCCGTCTCGCGAATCCGAAAGATGCTACCTCCAAGGCGGCGCTAATTACTCGCGATGTCCCGACGAAGAGCTTGACGTGTGAGGTTAGGTCCGACGAAGAGATCTACGATTGGATTGATAAGATTTACGAACGCTGTCCTGGAATGGGGGGGGTGAGCAATCCGACAAACTTCAGTCACCGTGTTCATGTCGGTTTCGACCCGCGAACAGGAGCTTTTGTTGGTCTACCTCCGGAGTGGGAGAAGCTTCTGACTGCGTCCGCGATTACCAAGGAAGACTACAAGAAGAACCCGCAAGCAGTCATTGAGGTCTTGGAGTTTTACTCCGACATTAAGATGCGTGAACAAAACCCACAGTATTATGCCGGCCTGGGCGCGCCAGCTGGTCAGGCAAAGCCGTATGGCAACAACACCGTAGGCGGCTCAATCGCTCCCCCAAGGCCACCCCCGCCAGCCCCTGCGCAACGCTTGGACAGTGGTCAATCCTACTCTAGCCGCTCTGCCTCGTCTGGCCACTCACCAAGCAAATCTGGCTCTGATAGGACTCTTGACCAGCAGCAGCAGCTAGAAAGGATGAAGCAGATGGCTGACCAGGAGCGTCAACGCGTAGAGGAGGACCGCCGCCGACGCGAAGAGGAGCAGAACCGACTTGAACAGGATGCTTACAACGCTTCTCTTCCTAAATCTCGTGTTCCTCTCGCTAAACAAGAACTGGGAGGATACGGATCGCCCGACCCATCAATGAATGACCGTTATAAGCCCAGCCGTCCTGCCCCGCAGGCGCCTGGCTCTGCCCGTCAGGCCCAAGACCCGGCGCGCCAGTTGACCGCTCAACGGCCGGCACCGTCCCCACCGACTGCAGGACAGAGACCTGGAGACTATTCATCCAGCGGCGCATCACGCGCTCCAGGTTATGACCAGTCCAGTTCGAGATATGCTCCCCAAGATACTCGTACTCAAGCGTCGGCTGCTCGTGCCCAGAACAATGGAAAGACGCAAGGCCCTCCTCCCAGCAAGCTTCCTGCACCTGTGCAACCTGTCAAGCCCTTGAACATTGCGAATAAACAGGCGCCTAAGAAGGCCACTCCGGATGGAGTCCGTCAGGCGGAAGCTGCTCTGACTAAGAAGGCCGATCCCCATAAGAAAGAAGTCCGCATGTCGGCTATGAGCGAGAATGAAGTTATGGACAGGTTGAGGTCGGTTGTGTCTAAGGACAACCCCAACGAGAGCTACAGCAAACAACGAAAGATTGGACAGGGTGCTTCTGGATCCGTATATGTTGCCCGGGTCAAGGAAAATGCCACCTCCGGTGTCGCTCGGGAGCTATATCGGCAGTATGGCCCACGCTGCCAGGTTGCAATCAAGCAGATGGACTTGCGCAGTCAGCCGCGTAAGGAGCTGATTGTCAACGAGATTATTGTCATGAAGGACAGTCAACATGCAAATATTGTGAACTTCTTGGACTCCTTTCTCCAGGAGCAAAGCAATGAGCTCTGGGTGGTCATGGAGTTCATGGAGGGTGGTGCTCTCACTGATGTTATCGACAACAACCGTGTTATCCAGGAAGACCAAATTGCTACAATCTGTGCAGAGGTTGGTACTCCTATGTCTGCGCAATGGGTCGATTTTTTGCTGACGAATCCAACTAGACCTGCAAAGGATTGGCCCACTTGCATAGTCAAAGCATAATCCATCGCGACATCAAGAGTGATAATGTTCTTCTTGATCGAGCTGGCCATGTTAAAATCAGTCAGTCGATTCCCATTCTTACTTGTCACGGACTTTACTGACAAACAGTCCAGCCGATTTCGGGTTCTGCGCTAAGCTCACTGAAACGAAAAGCAAACGTGCTACAATGGTCGGTACTCCATACTGGATGGCCCCTGAGGTCGTCAAGCAAAAGGAATATGGCCCCAAAGTTGACTGCTGGTCATTGGGTATCATGGCTATTGAGATGATCGAGTCCGAGCCTCCATACCTGAATGAGGAACCCCTCAAGGCTCTGTACCTTATTGCTACTAATGGTACTCCTCGACTCAAGGCACCGGAGAAGCTCAGCAAGGAACTCAAATCCTTCCTGAGCGTCTGTCTATGCGTAGCCGTGGACAGCCGTGCGACGGCACAGGAACTGCTGGACCATGACTTCCTCAAGACGGGTTGCAGCCTCGCTAGCCTAGCAGAACTGCTCCGCTGGAAGAAGAACACTCAGTAATGTCCTATTTCGCGACCGTCGAGCCCGTCGCTTTTCATTTCCTTACGATTTACACGTCCTGCCCCACACACATGTGGACGACATCTACGCGTCGCTGAAACTTTACGACATGTGAATATTTTCTGCTTCGAGTGATATCCAATCTGCTAAAGTTCTCACTCCCCTCGCCGCTTGGCATTGATAAACCCGGCGTTCACTTTTGGCGTCTGATTCCCATTCCTCTTCTCTTCAGATTCTCGTCGACATCGAATAATCTTGGTTCCGCTTAATCCGTCAGTGGCACCCTTGACGGTCCCGGGCCTTGAGGGTTCGGGCAACGCGGTTGCAATTCAGTGGAGAAAAATAAAGCTGATTTTAATATTCGTGGCTTTCTCTCTTTGGGCCTCGTGTCTCCGGCGCAGGCTGAACGTCTTTTTCTTCTTGAAAACGCATACATTTGACTGGTAATAGGATATTCACCCTCTCACCCTGTATCTGTCCAGCGATGAGTCCACGACGGAAATAATTTGTTTATAGCCAGTAAGTACCTAGGTATTCAAGGAGGCACACCATACATAGACCCATCGATGTGCTTATAGGTCAGAAGTCCTAGAAAGGAAACGCAGTGGTTGGGCCTGTTCTTCTTTCTTGACTTCTCTCAACAACTACGTGAAGTTGCCAAAGTCAATAGATAGCTTATTTTGGGCAAAGACTTCCCAACACCGCGTGCAGTAAGGGCAAACCTCGTTTCAAGAATTTGATTAATAGTGATAAACATATAATCGTAAACATGCATACATCATAATACAAGAAGGAAGTTGTCTAGAAAATGGCCATGAAGAGACGAACCATTCTACAAACCTAGCATAGAAACAAAATTCGAAGCCGAAAATGGTACTGGGCTATAATCCACCTCTTACTTGTCTTTCTCATCGACGCCAGTATCGCTTTCTTCGTCGGGATTAGGTTGGGGCTGAGGGTGAGGGCACAACTCCCGGAAAAAGACACTGGAAAGGATAGATTCATCTTCATCGTGTTGCTGATCCCAGAGACCAGCGTTGATTAGATGCGTTTTCCAAGACATGCGGTCCTCGTTGGAGAGGTCAGTCCATTGTCGGGCGGGATGGGATGCCGAGTTTGAGTCTAGGTCAGGGCCTGACTCTGCTTCCGAGTCCGCTTCCGGGAGTTCGGAGTCAAGCTTTGGGGTATGCGGCTCAATGACGAGGTCGTTGTTTGATGGGTTGCAAGAGATAAGAAGGGATGTATCTGAATTTGGGATAATATCGCGGAGGAGACGAGACTGTGATTCTTCAGGCGCAGCCGAAGGGCTTGGGAGTATTTCAGTTTGCACGATTGGCGAGGAGGGAGAAGGAGGAGTGAGAGGAGCGTTATAGGGCACTGCAAGCTTGGTGCGGAGATCAGGTGGTAAATAATCCGTTATACCAAGGTATGGAGGCATGACTCCTCTAATTTCGGTAAAGGCCTGGAGAAGCAAGACAACGAGTACGATGGAGAAGACGGAAGCCAGAGTACCGGAAAGATCCATCAGGAAATCGGAGCCGCCCGGCCGCACGAGAACGTAGCGAGGATTGCGACTTGACGGCGGCGTCGGAGATAGCGGGAATGTGTGCACAACGACAGTATTGCCCATACTTACGGAGGCCAGCTTGACATATTGTGGGGGTGTCTCCGGAGTGACTGGGCTGAGCGGCGGAATGAAATTTGAAAAGCATATCTTTGTCATTGAAAAGGGATGGACGTCATGAAGAGTTTTGTATATCCGAAGGGGGCCGTAACCGGCTCCTGTTTGGTGTTGTCGGCTGGCATTGAAGTCAACAGTTAGGACTTCAAGGGACTGATCACTGCCGGACACGGCGATGATTGATTGTTGCTGGTCCTGTGATTCGGATCTGAGATTGCATACGTCAAGACCCAAACCAATCTTGATTGATTTACGAAGTTTGCGTTGACGGATTATCGCCTGTGACGCGGGTGATGATATCGTTGGCTGTAGGTCCAGAAGGATAAGCTCGCAGCCCTTGCGGTCCGGGGCATTTTGCAAGAGCAATAGCGTCGTAGGTGAGAGGAACCGCAACGCACGGAACTTCGGCCGTGGCCCCTTGCCCTTTGTATTTTCTGGGCTATACACGCATCGCACATCTGGCGCAGCGTTGGATCTAAGGTCCGGCGAGATGCGACATGTAAAAACATCAAACCCGTTAGTGTACGCCGCAGTGAACAACCCCGTATCTTCGTCTTGGCCGGCGATGTCGATATCCTCCGCTTCCTCGTCACTCTTCAGACGGATCCTGGCAATAACATCGCCCTCTTCCGGGGTAGTCGTGTTGGCATTGAGAAAGACGATCTCGCCCGAAGGAGCCAATCCGGTCGTAATCGCCGCGACACGAGTCGCACCCTCGCCGTTCCAAGGCGACAGCCGAGTAATTCGCTGATATACGTCTGTGGAACCCTTTGGCCCAGCCACTGTTCGGAATACCGATTCCTGAGACAGATTTACAGTTTGCCCTGGCTTCGAGGGCTTGGAACCCGAAGAAGCCGAATCTGCGCGTCGCGGAGGATAATCGATATGAAAGGATCGTAGGTGCCGGTTTTGATTTTGTTTTTGCAATGCGAGGGAGCTGTTGATACCGACAAAGGTGACTATTGAGGTATCGGTTGACTGCGCCGCAGCGAGCGAGGTTACGGAGTCCTCATCGCGTGAGAGCTCGACGTCGACAACCTCACTCAGTTCGTGGCGTTTGAACGCATTCAATAGAAACTGTATCTATTGTTATTATATACACCATGCAAAAAAGGTCCATGTTTTGATTACTTACAATCTTGTTGCCCACGCCGCTTCGGCCTTCGCCGCCGCCGCCGGCAACAAGAAGAAATGCATGATTGCGCGGGTCGAAATCGGCAGCGAACAGAGGGCAGGAGAGGGTGATTTTCGCGGAGGGAATTTTGGGCGCCATATTCAGGACCACCTGCAGGTCCAGGAGCGCGACAAAAAGTGGCTTGACGATCGCAAGGTGGGATGAGGAGCCGGGAAAATGAAGATGAAGCCATGTTTGACAAATGATGTTTGGAATGACGTTGTGGCCTGGAGATCTTGGCATCCACCACCGCGGAAATGATCCGGATAGACTACGACAACTACGCGACTGTACAGCTTTAAACATGTAAGAAACGTTCATCTATTTTTCCCCAATATCACTGATCTAATCCACCTCCTGTCCGGTGAACTCAGGCAGGCGCTTTCGGACATCCTCCCAGGTCTCCTCACCTTCCACCAGGGACTTGAGGGCCTGCAGGATCTCTTCCTGACTCGCGCGAACCTGCTTTGTGGAATCACGGTCACGTAGCGTGATGGTGTTGTCCTTGACAGACTGGAAGTCGACAGTGACACCAAATGGTGTTCCGAGCTCGTCGTTACGCGCGTATCGCTTACCGATACTGGCGGAAGAGTCATCGACACGACTGGATACGCCCAACCGCCGAAGCTTCGTGGTCAATTGTTGAATCATAGGGCGGAATGCATCGTTGCTAGATAAGGGAACGAGGAGAACTTTAGTTGGTGCGATGACCGGGGGGAAGGCCAGAACCTAGATATCAAGTAAGAATGGGAGAAGGTGTATGAGCAAATGATAAAGAACTTACACCGCGCGCTTCATCACCTTCACGATAGTAGTAGACATGCTCCATGAGACTGTACAGGATACGGCCGATACCAAATGATGGCTCGATAACGTTGGGAGTGTACTCGCGGACATTCTCGACACGAGTACGCTTCTCGATCTTGATGATGTCCTTCTCGAGCTCAACCTGGCCAGAGGCAACACCTTCGACATCAATCTCGATCTTGCCGCTCTTCTCGAGGTCAAGAGATAGCTTCTCCCGGAGCTCCTGGGACAGAGCATCAATGGCAGCCTCAACGGTCTTGCCGTCCTTCTTAAAACGGGGCCCAAACTTCTTCTTGTCGAGATCGATTTGCCATTCCTCGACCTTCAATGGCTCTGCACGAGTTTCGCGAACAACTAGAGGAGCTCCAGTCTTGTTCTTGTGTACGTTCAGGTCATAAGCGCTGCGATCAGCGCAGCCGACACACTCAATCCAGCCATAGCTAGTGTGCAGCTCCGCATCCCAGCAGTCGCACGCATAGTGCGCCATCTCGTTGGCCATATGCTGACGGAATCGGAGTTTGGTTGGGTCGACACCAAGCTTGAGCAGGAACAGCTGAATGCGAGCAAGGAAGTATCCAAGAGTCTCGTTGTCCACCAGTCCAGACTCAATGGCCTTACCAACAGTCATCTTCTCGGTCTTCGTGCTACCGGACAGCTGCACGTCCCGGTTGAGCAGTGTCAGCTCAATATCCTTGACCTCCTCGAAGCGCGCGTGCTTCTTACCACCCTCGGGATCGACAAAGTGCTCAATTTCAGCCATCAGGAACTCACGAACGCGCAGAAGACCGGCACGAGGCGAGATTTCGTTTCGGAAGGACTTGCCAATGGAGGCTGAAGCAAATGGCATGGCCTGTTGGTTGAACTCGAGCAGTTTCTGGAAGTTCAGGAACTGTCCCTGAGCAGTCTCCGGGCGCAGGTAGCCGGGCATGTTGCTGCTAGGTCCAATCGTGGTCTGGAACATAAGGTTGAAAGAAACTGGAGGGAGGACGTTGCCACCGGTAACAGGGTTTCTGATATCGTATTTGGCGATGATTTGCTCCAACTGCGGTCCGTCAAAGTTGTCAATCTGGGCCAAGGTTTCCTCGTATTCCTTGACGACCGCATCATCCAGCTTGACTGCCACGCTCTTTGCCTTCTTCTTTTTCTTGGCCTCCTTCTCCGCGTCAACCTCGACCTTTTGACCACGAGCCTCTTTATCACCCTTAAGACGGGCCTCAAGAACCTCCTCCACTAGGTGATCCGCGCGGAAGATCTCTCCTGTTTTGGGATCCTTGCACATCCAGTCGGCGAACTTGTCGACGTGTCCGCTAGTCTTCAGGACCTCTTCGGGGGTCAGCATGGTGCAGTCGACCTCCAGCATATCCTCCTCCAGAACAAAGTGTTTCCGCCAAGTTTCGACAATGTTGTTCAGGACGGCACAACCGGGCGGACCGTAATCGTAGAGACCGGAGACACCTCCGTAGATCTCGAAGGAAGGAGTATAGAACAGGCGGCGACGGAGCATAGAATCCAAGACGGACCGGTCAACGACCTGGCCAGTCTTTGTATTCAACGTAGCCATCTTGGATTTCTTATTGCTGGACTCCTGGATAATGGCGCGGAGGACAGGAGGGGTGGAGGAAAAGTGTCTTCTGTTGGCGGGGTTCCAGCAAGAAATGATTCGGCGGGGAAGAAAAGAAAAGCGAATCGGAGATTGAGTCATCCGCCGACACGTGAGCCGTTCCTTGATGAAACCAAGGAGACTCAATCAGCCCGAATTGGAAGAATTGGGTATCAAGATGGACCTAAAAGGACAAATTCGGTACAGAAACTGGACTGTAAACAGAAAAAATGGCGCTAAATGCTCGCTCTTAATGATAACGGAGATAATTGAGACACTCAGAAGCAGCGAGCCGACTCGGTCAGTCCATCTAAAAGACCGCCGTATTGGTTACAGTAGTCAATACGTCCTACCGCCGGGGAAACGTTTCTCCACCAGAAAAATATCTCCGCAAAAAAGTCTAGATGGTTTGAAGTTTTGTACAGCACAGTGCTACTAATATACGTCTACAGCCCATGATGGTCTCCAAAAAGACATCCGCTAGGCCGCCTTCAGGCATAATCGGCGACTTCAAGGTCCGCAACAAGCAGAAGCGCCAACTCCTTCACATCAAGCGAAAGCGCGCCAAGGACGCCGCTCGCCGCGCACAACGGTTCGGAATCAAGAAGGAAGAGGCCAAGAACCCGAAGTTAAAAGAGGAGCGGCTCAAGCGCAACATCCCCTTGACCTTGGAGCGAAAGCGTGTATGGGATGATGCCGGTAGCGACGCTGAAGAGCCCCTAGGACTGAGTGTCGATGTCGAGCGGATCAAGCGACAGAAACAAGAAGAAGATGATGAGCTGAACCGTCCGCTGGACAAGGCGACGGATGACTCTGAGGAAGACGACGGTGGCAGTGACAAGGAAGATGATGATAATGACCTTGACAGCATGCTAGCCAGCAGTGACGAAGAAGACGAAAACGACGAGGGGAAGGAAAGCAGCAAGGACAGTCGCGGCCGGAAACCCTCCGCTATCCCCTCAGCCACCGAGCGTGCAACCAGCCCATCGCAATCAACAAAGAGCACAAACCTGAACCTAGCCCCAGAAGCTTTGGCCGCAAAATTTCCCTCGCTCTTCTCGCCCGGCTCCCAACGACCCCCGAAGATTCTAGTCACAACCTCCCTCAACTCGACCCTGCACCACGAAGCGCAAATCTTAACTCAACTATTCCCCAACAGCGTCTACATCCGGCGCACAGCCCACGCCCACGCCCATAAGTTCTCCATTCGCGAGATTTCCCAATTTGCCCATAATCGCGAATACACCACCCTTGTAATCCTGCAAGAGGACTCCAAGAAGCCGGCTGGCTTGGACATCGTCCACCTTCCCAAGGGCCCTATGTTCCACTTCAGCATCAGCAATTGGGTCGAGGGCAAGAAAATTCCCGGTCACGGAAATCCCACCGAGCACTGGCCGGAGCTAATCCTGAACAACTTCCGCACACCGCTCGGTTTGCTCACCGCGCATCTCTTCCGCACTCTATTTCCACCGCAGCCGGACATCGAGGGTCGACAGGTCGTCACGCTCCACAACCAGCGCGACTACATCTTTGTGCGCCGGCACCGCTACGTGTTCCGCGAGAAGCGAGAGACCGAAAAGGCTGTTGTGGGTGCGGATGGCAAGGAGATCAAGGGAGCCGAGGGGATCCGAACGGGTCTTCAGGAGCTAGGCCCTCGGTTTACCTTGAAGTTGCGTCGTGTTGACAAGGGAATCCAGAGGGCGAGCGGACAGGAGTGGCAATGGAAGGGGAAGATGGAGAAGAAGAGGACGTTGTTTCAGCTGTGATTGCGCAATGCGCTTTATGTCATTTGCATCGCATGGAGTCTGGTTCACAAAAGAAATTTCCTGGGTGGGTTTGGTTCTTGAAGCTTATCTAAATACCACTTTGAGCTGTTTATAGATCAATTCGACGAGATATATCATCACGATACCGTCTTCAAAGCACACCTCAGTGGTTGAAGTACTCGCGGGAGACTAATGTTTCGTACTACGGTAATTGCTAATCTCGAGGCTAGGCTACATAAGCACTTAATCCACGCAGCTCTCTCGTCGTAGTCATCGCAGCAGCAGAACACGCTTTTCAGCTCCATAACCTGGCAAGAAAACAAATGGGTATATAAGTATATATAAACCAACGAACAACCACGCATTATATCAGGTCGAGATTGGAATCTAGGTTCATTTCATCCTCGATCTGCTTCAACCTCTGAAACATTTCGTTCTTGCGTAGATGTGGCCTCGAAAACGGCTTGCGCGCCGTCACCGTCTTCACGCGGGTTGTCAACCTCTCTACGGCCAGAAGCTCTACTTTCACTTTCTCACAAAGATCACGAACTCCCTCCTTCGTCCAGTTTCCTGACGCGGTGAGCTGGCGCAGACTATAAGCCTCCAGGCCCTCGAGGAGCGCAAGAAGCGCCATCTTCCCTATGGTCTTCTCGCGTGGGTCGTCTGGCCATGTTCCGACTGGAATTGTGCGTTCCAGGACACGGACGTCGACGAACCCGGCCGCGTTGAGGACGCTAGGCAGGAGATGGCAAAGATCGCGCGGGTGGCCTGTGGCTTCGGCGGCGGAGCGCATAGCAGACGTGAAGATGCTCAGGTAAGAGTCTCCTGAGCCAGGGAATGAGACAGTGTGGGCTGCTGGGTCTGCGTCACTGATCTCGATGTATCCGCCAGGGACTAGATGGCGGAAGGCCTGCCTATACACGACCGACCAGTCTGAAAAGGCGCCTGCGAGGCCACGGAGATGGACCAGGTCGAAAGGCTGGTGGTATGTCCATTCGTGCCTAGCGTCATCGAGCTGGAAACTCACATTGGGAAGGTCAATGGTACTGCCGAGGCCGCTATCAAAGACGCCAATGTCAGTTGCGATGATAGTAGCACCGGGGTATGCAGCGCTCATTTCAATAGCCCAGTCACCTGGACCTGTCCCGATGTCTAAAATACGCGCCGTTTGTTTGGCAAGAGGCACATTGATGAGGTTTCCGTCGGACAAGATCATGCACATCTGGTGAGTAATATTCAGACGGATTTGTTCGGGCTCGTCATTGGGCATGAAGTATGTGCCGTCACAGTATCGTCGGCCATTCTCCCGCACATATTGTATATTCTGGGCTTCGAAGGACTTTGTGGATTTTCTGGCGCGGTTAGCTTCTATAGCAACAGGGCGGGATGTGCTGACATTGAGACACCATCAGAGTCCGTATCCCAATCAGTGTCCGGGTCATCATCGTCCACCCAACGATGCTTCCCGGATGGGTTGGCACTGCCAGTCTCAACGGAGTCAAGCATACTTTCTGCAAGCCCTGCCTTCTCCATGACATGACGGACTCCGACAAGTGAACATGTAGTTGCGTGGCAGCTGGCCATCAACAGTGGCCCTTGAGCAAAGACAGACGGGGAGGCGACAGGGGAGTATATGCTAGGTGCGAGTCAGACATGAGCGGGGAATCGTGCACAAATAGTAGGCATCATGCTGTTCAGGAACAATGTGAGCTTGTGAACCAAAGTATGAAAGAGGAGCGAAGGAGTATCCGGATAATAACAATCTGAAACAAGCTGGCCTGTCAATCGGGAATCAGATGTTTCAAGGCATGCAGTAACCCTGGGGAAATGCAAGACTAATAAACGGACAATTGTTTAGTTCCGTCTAAATAGGACTCAATAATGGGCCCTGCAAGCTATCATCGTCAACGATTCATTAAGAATATTTGGAAGTCCACTGGGTTAATCTGTTCAGTCTGAGTTAGTACCAGGCGAGTGGAATCGAGTCCACCGTTGTCGAGTCCTTGACGCTGAGATTATTGTTTTGTCGTCAAGAGTTGTACAACTACAACGAGGCTCTCGAACGCCTGCGGACAAACAAGTTTCAGCTTTCCCCACTTCCCAGACTCTTGGGATGACACACGGACGCTGAGGTATGTGCTTTTCCTTCAGCACCGCGTTGGCGCCGTGGCGCTGGGGTTCGGACATTATTCTACCACCGAACACCACATCCACATCGAGGCCGTCTTACGAGATCGAAGTCTAGACTTGACCCGCTGCATTTTGGGGGGAGGAACAATCAAGAACCGGCTTGGGTTCCAGTCAAGCAAGCTCACATATAGTAATGACAATCCTTTCATATGCTCGGGGAGTACCTGCTGCACGGAGTACTCCCAGCTCCCGCGACTGGGGAATGTTGGGACGACCTCCGAGAGGAGTAGGGAGCTGCAAACGGACGGCGACGCCGGTTCGTACGATCAACGAAACGACGACCAGCGCGGCGGGAAGGAATGAGGGAAAGCACAAGGCCTTTATTTTAATTCCCAATCATATCGAAGCTTGGGGATAGAAAGTTGTTCGAGACCGGGCAGATGGAAGCATCGCTAACTCGACCAGAACTGCCTATTCATAATTCCGCAGATTAGGTACTACCGGTAGGTAATAGGTATCTACCCGCTGGAGTCTCAACGCCGCCCAATCGGTTCCTGAAGATCTGGATCTCAACCGTGAGATCAGGAGACAATGAGATCTTGACGATCGACGATTCGTCGGAGCACAACGATTTGGAATGGTCTGAATAGAAGCTCCGTGACGATGGCTACTGAATGACAGATTGCTGCTCGCATGGTCCCACATGGGCTCATTGAACCTGACGATCTCCCGCCGCAGTGGGCTGGGGAAACTCTCGTTGCTCAGAATTTGTCACCCTCAGCAGCTTCACTCACAAAGCGCGAACCTACAGGTTTTTCAAAACATACTGTATATCACAATGATCCAACCACCCCTCCGCTCGCTTTTCATCGCCTCAATCGGAAACCCAGGCCGCTATCGTAACACGCGCCACAGCGCCGGCCATATTCTCCTCGACGCCATAACGCCCCTCCTCCAAAATCGTCTTCCGCCGGGATACAAAACATGGCAGAGCCCCTCACTGATGAACGACTCTGGCAAGAAACTTGTCCGCGAACTTGAAGCCTACAAGCGATTTGGGTCAATCAGAAGCGTGGACGCAGATTCAAACGCTCTGACTCTTGTCATTCTGCACGATGAACTCGAGAAGCCCCTGGGCAAAATCAACGTCAAGCGTGGAGGCCCAGAGAAACTGAGCCTGCGCGGTCATAATGGACTAAAGGATATTTTCAAGTGGTTGGAGAAGAAGAAGATGTACCCTCACGACCAGACGCTGTCAATATTGCGGATTGGGGTGGGCATTGGGAGACCAGGGAGTCGTAACTCGGACGATGTTGCAAAGTATGTGCTTACGCCCATGGAACCGAAAGAGTTAGACGCTGTGAATCGGGCAGCCAGGTTTGCGGTGGATGTTCTGGCTGAAGAGGCTGAAAGGCTTGAGACTCATGTTGAGTCCGCCTAGTGGAAATGACAACAATAGAGTTGTGTCTTTTAGCGATTGTATAGATAGATGATACCCGAACAATTATATTCTTGGATTCTCAAGCGGTGGTAATCATGAACCAGTGAAGGATAAGACGGAGATGATATATCGCGTACAAACAAGCGTAACAGTTCCCATTCAATAAACCCTGTAAACAAAGACATTAAACAGTACCCGCTATGCTCAAATCCCGAATCTCCTGAAGGACCTCCTCTACCCTGTTATCCAGGTCACCGCGCGCGTATTGATCCCTCGTTTCAGCGTCGAGATACTGCTGCACTTGAGCCATACGGGAGTATGCTTCCGCACAGAAACGCAATTGGATCTTTACCAAGGCTTCGAAACTCGGGTCGAGGTACGGGACACGCAGGTCAATGAGTTGAGGAAGTTCGGTGAATAGTTGCTCGTTGAGCTGTTCGTATGCCTGTTTGGCCATCTCCAGTTCTCGCTCAGTGCGAGGCAGCTTGGTAGCGTCCTTGTCGGGCTTCTCGACCAGCCGCTTCACCTTGGCCCGCATGGCATCGTAGTCGAGCAACTTGTGATTCCTCTTCTTGATGCACTCGTTGACATCAGGGAAGTACGCACAGAAACGGGAAATGGGGTCGAGGACAGTTGTTCTGTAACCGTGTCAGTCAGCACCGGCGATACACTGTGCACACAATACCAGAAATCGTACCTGTAGGGTCCGTCGAGCGCCTTGATCGTCTCGGCATCAAGGTCTTCGACAGCCTGCTTGTAACTCCTGCTCACGCCGTCTTTGGCCCCAGCATCACCGTAAAAAGCGTCTATCGTCTCCGCGATCCGCATCTGCGAAGCCGTCATGGCTGTTTTAAACCGAACAATCAGCACACCCATTTATCACGTAACTACGCCGAACAATTGCCGTACCTCGCAGTGAGTCTAGGTATCCCTTGGCCTCCTTCTGTAATCGGTTTGCAGCAGCCTCCATGGTCCGGTATCGCCTGTATCGTGTTGATGAGCCACAGCTGGCGCGAACAGTATATCCAAGCTCTCATACCGTTCTTCGATTTCATAATCGCGGTCGTTGGTTCTCTCCACATGCCCTAATCATTGGAAAAGGCAGTATCAGCATTGTGCTCCAGACGAAAACTTAGGTATTCCATTCCAGCTATATCGGCCCGTGTCCGGGGTCATCGCGGCGGTTGCGGGGCAGGTTCGTCTCAGACATACCCGTCTTCATCATTACCTGCGTCGTAGCGCGGTTTACATTCTTCTTGAAGCCTGTAAAGAGCATCCATGTCAGTAAGTCTTCTCGTAAACTCACGAGTATACTGCGCACCTGCCCAAGACATGTCGGACGTTGTTCAGTCGGATTACTGGGTTTTCGCGGATGAAGTAGGGACAATCGTGATCGCTATGAAGTTCGAGAGCGGTAAATCAATATAGAGACAACTTGTACAGAGTCACCGGTTGGGTAATGAGCAAGAGTGACTTGGAGAACGAGAATCAAGATTGAAGCCTAATGCGGGACCAACGATGATGTCTTTCCGTTCCTCGGTGGCTTAGGTAGAGCAAGGGATGTGGCTGTGTATTTTACGGCTAGTATGAGACCGCAACGTACCCGAACTTAGAAGTATACTCCTGCATAACCACGCTCAAGAGACAGCACTTCAGGTAGCTTTTTGCCGAAATCCAACTATATAAAGGGACTTTCATGATGAAAATATCTCAGTGTAACTGGAGCAAGATGGAGCAAGGCCATGTTTATGACAGAAATCCCGATTGTCAGCATATTGAATGGATTTGGTCTCTGCCCTATTAGAAAACGGTATTTTAAGAAGCTCCGACTTGTACCTAAGCGTTGCCTCGCTTCTACGGAGTACTTCTGTTGCTCTCTTCCGCAAACATTCACAATTGCGTACAATTCCTCAGTGCAACTAGATCCGATTCCTAGCTGTGGCCAGGGACTGCCTTGCAGAGACAGGCGAAGAAATTGGCCGGCCACTACTATAAGAGTGACAAGCAAGAGCCTTGGGCAATGCCTTGAACAAGGTGAGAACTCGCATGCACTCCTAGCTAGCATTATTATAGAGACGAAGCCTCTATCTCAACTGACGTCACATCGTGAGCATATCAACACTCGATCTTCGCACATAATCAAACAAGGGTTCGCAACCCGGGAGAAGCAAAAATAGTTACGGCTAGAAAGATCGGACTCGGGACCTTGTGAGCGATTCCTCTGCCAGTGACGGACATCAAGGGTTGTTATCGTCGGCAAGTTCCCGGGCCGGCTGCAGCAGTTGCAGCAGGAGTAACTGTAGCATCTACTCCGTAGCACACCCGTCAATTTAATAGATTAACGGGCTGGGCCCTGAAATCTGCTGAATGGCGAAACAATCAACAGCACATGGGCTTCAATGAGTACTGCTTAGCGTGCTGTAGAGTAGAGAAACGCCCAGCTGAAACCCCGGAGTCCTCGAGAATCAAGTATGCAGCCACAGTGGTCCAAGATCCAGTAGTGGCATCCTGCGAAACAAAGACGAGCCCTTCAGCCATCAGCATGTCAGAATGTTCGGGCAGACCAGATAAGGAAAAGACACACCCGGTTTCAAAGGAATGTATCGGTTGCCCTCGGGCTTATCTTGACGTCAAGGGGAGCGCCCTCCCTTGTGGCTGCTGCACCATCCTCCAAGAGCCGACAAGAAGTTCCTAAGCCGACGATCAACAAAGCGGAGTCATAACGCCCCAGGTATTCGTAATTACAAAACATGACGGATCTTAATACAGCCCTATGATCGATCCGACTAAACTCCTTTCTCTTCTCGTGGCTTCAGCACGCAGCAGGCCAATGGTCATATGTCCAGTGTCCAACTATGCATACTGCACATGGAGAGCTGACTCCAATTCAAGATCAACGCACGCCGCACGCCCTATCACAGCGAGGAAACAGTCGCTCAGCAGCAACAGGTGATTAACCAGCATCGGCGAGCCACGGTTTTCCTTGAAGAACATGGCTGTGTTCCATTTCCTAGACTCGTGGTGAACAATCAACAATATTAATAAGGGTCTTCGAGGCTCTTTGAGCGTTTTTCCTTGTTCCATACCTGGGACCCGATTTGTACTATGGGATTTACCTATACTCCCGCTCGACGGTCATTGACATTTTCAGTCTTGGACACCACTTGACTGCCTTCCCTCTACACCCCTTGCTAGCTTCCAGTTTGATTGCAAAAAAAAAAATAGCTAAGTCGGGAACAGCGGACGACGCAAATTTGGACAATGCTCCGGTTGAGAATAATGCAAGGCCCAATTTACACCAACCCCAAGGAGGAGGCACTTGGCTGCACAGTCCCAGCGTCCCACGGCCCCATGCCTTGTACTGCCTGCCAGCTAGCTCGCAGCGCCTGCATCAATGCCGTACTGACCAGAACTTCCGAATTCCAGAAAACTGTGCTGCCTAAGTGCCCCTACTTTTGCCATGCTCCACCGGTAGGAGCTGGCCGTTAAACTACTGAATCTTTTCCCCGAATGGAATATGCGGCCTCCGCGCATGCCGAGTGCTTCCTTCGGCCACCAACTTTTTAGCAATGCCAACATATTCCCAGTGGATTGCTATACTCGCAGAGTCGCTAGCCCCTGCGCACAGCGCAGGGACTTGGGACTAGGCAGCCTTATTACATGGGAATCAACCCACGGCTTTTACAGACGTCTCAGTCTGTTTAGATCGAGTCATTGTGGTACCAGCGACTTGGGTCAAAATCCGGCGTGGCCGGTGTGATAAAAACTCGACTGGAGCAGGTTGTACAGCTTTGACCGACAAACTTTTACTCGATTTGAATCCGCTGCAGTGTCCTTGGAAGCGCATTTGGGTCGTTGAAAACTTTGTCCCCCCTTTATTCAACTTACCCTAACACGTAGAAACGGAGTACAGACGAACAACTGCCTCAATTTCATCGCCAGGGTTCTCCATCGGACATTGGCCCGCTATTGCTATTGCTTGAGTGGTTCATGATATCTTGTCCGGTGATGCCGAAGTCTCAGGTGCAGAAAGCCCGCTGGGCCTCGATCTTCAGAGGCACAGCGACGTCGCAGCCAGGAAGCAATCTCGACTGCAGGTGGCCAGAACATTGCATGCACATAGCCGGCACCATCCCTTGTTTCTCTGAGCCCTACCGGGAGAACACCCACAGCTGTAGACTACGAGGCCTTCTAGGCTTCTACGCCCATGCGCTCCTCAGTATGCAAATCAGTTAAATTGCTCTTTCTTGATGTACTGGGTAGTATGACCGCCAACTTCCAGGTGAGTTCCCAAGCCCAGCACATCCAATACTACCACCCTATCGCACCGCAGAACGCCGGCACAATGTTACACCCGCAGAAATTTTTTTTTCTTCAGAACCAGCGTCTCGCCCTGCCAGCAGGGTTATGCTTTTTGTGCCTGGAACTCCGGACCAGTCCATCAGCCGTAACCTAACTCTATCTATATATAGAGGGTTCGAGGCGGAATATCCTTACCGGAGTCTAGACTCGGTAGCCAGCTAGGGGAACTACATCCCGGTGTAAATGTCGTGGTCGTTGACCGTCCAACAGGCAGACTCATACTCAAATTTTAGCCAGGCGCATTTACGCCTCACCTCGAAGCCAATAGGGGCGCCGAACACTAACTCGCCCGTGGACTGAGCGGCAAAAAACACGACCTCGGGGCCTCATATTTGGGTCGTAGGGTCGATACAAGGGAAAAGCCACTGCTTTAGAGTCTTCTGCATAAACCACACGCACATGCGTAATGTACGGATCTACATTGCATACTGTACTCCTGCCTAAAAGAAGAACGCATGGCAAGACTCGGGCTGTCCATCCCTAAAAACTTCAGTTTAGTTTCTAAGGTTGAACGCAGTGGTAGTGTCCTGACCCAAGTAATCTAGGATACAGCCCAGCGTAAGCAGTATACCCACAACTGCAAGTAGTATACTCGGCCTGGAGTGGAACAGATTTGATACCCCTGCGCCACAGTTAGGAAGACATGAAGTCATCGGGGAGCGAAGCCGAAGATTACGGAGTACGGAGTATGTCACCGAGGTACAAAGCTACGGAGTACGCAGTAGCTCCAGCCCCCTGGCCGGGAAATGATGTCGTCCGGATTAAGCTGAGCCTCAGGGCCGGCATGATGTAATGGTGGGAGAGTCACATGACCTATGGGCACAACCCAGGTAGGGTAAGTTTCAGAAGTTTCAGAAACTAAGAGCGAGGCCAGTGATAGAATGAAGATGAAAAACAAAGGGTTTCTGTGTTGGTGGACTAGCCATTGTCTTGAGCCATTCATAAAAGTGGTGATGTTACAACGTTTTTGTCCCTGCCGCCCGATGAACCATACCATATCCGCCCATGACCTGGAATAAAACGCCGGCTGTGATGTAAAACAATGCTATGATGAGGTATCAAGAGAAGGCTTCATATAAGTTGGGTCCGGAAAACTTAGTAAACCCAGACCATGGTCTTGAAAAAAGACGCGCAATCAATGATAAGATGAAAGAGAGGAACGTGAGAAGAAAATAATGTATAGGCCGTTAATATGAAGCGTATATGTTGGACTGGTACCATGAATCTAGTCAAAGGTCATGATCTTCGTTGCATTGACATGGGAACGTGACGCCAGACTAAACCCGCAAACTAGGAGAAAAGAAAAGACATGCACCGACATAGGTGTAAAAGATCAAAAGTCCTCCTTCTATAAGACGCGGAAAGAAGGACGCTCTCACACCGTAAAGAAAAGGGAGAAACACGTAACCACCCATTTCTATTCTGACGGAGGAGATGGATAGGAGCAAGGTGACCACAGGGGACTCGGTCGGAAGAACATCAAAACCAGTCCAATGAACCCTTCCGGGCCGTAAGACCTGTATTTTGTAGAGGGAAGTTTAGAAGCCTTCCTCACCTGCTTGACACAGCTTGATCTCGCGGAGCCACTCGGATTTCAGGATCTGAGACGAGTTGATGCGACGAGAAGGATTAGGGTCGAGGATGGAGTAGACGACATTGCGACAACGAGCCTAACACAAATCAGTCAGTTTGGGGGTTTCACTCTGAATATAAGTCAAGCTTACCCGATGCAATGTCTCGATAGGCGCATAGCCATCCTCATGCTTGCGACCCTCTAGGTATCGTTTGTAAAACTCGTCCTCGTCCTTGCGAGCCAATTTCCACAGATGGCGTCCCGTCCTCATGGCCATGTAAATAACACCGCAAGCCCAAATGTCAACCGCCCTGGGATCGAACTCCTTCTCGATATACTCTTCCGGGGCAATGTAGGGGGCAGAACCACAGAGGCCGGCAGTCATATGGGCTTCTTTTTCCCATGCCATACGGAAACATTCGCCGTTTCCAAAATCTGTAATCTTAAGGGCGCCGTGAGTGGTCAATAGAAGGTTCTCTGGCTTCAGGTCGCGATGAGCAACACCCATTTCATGCATATATTCGACGCCGCGCATTAGCTGTTTGAATAGACAGTCGGCCTCGGCGACCTCTAGCTTTCCTGCAGCCAGCACAAGAGTGTAGAGGTCACCGCCTGCGCAGTACTCCATAACTTCGCAGTAGTCGCCCTTGGCATCCTGCAGGAGGTCGAGCGTGTGTATAATGTTAGGGTGGCGCAGGGACGAGGAGATGCAGAACTCAGAGGTTAGTCGCTTTTGATATTTTTTGCTTGTTTCTTGCGGACGGCGGCGGAATTCTTTGACGGCGTAGAGTTGCTCGCTCTTAGAGTCCTTCGGGTCTACCTTGTGAGAGATCCTGACAATACCGAAAGCACCACGACCGACAATCTCCTGGCATTTGCCATATTTATCAACGAGGGACGCAGTGGCGTTGGGGCCGCCTTTCTTGTCGGCGGCCAGCTTATCCCGCTCGCTTTTGAATTGGTCGATCCACGTTGACATCAGTGATAATTGCTGATCCTCCGCATGGTCGTCCTTCTTGCGACCACCAAGCATATCGCGAAGGAGATCGGTCAGCTTCTCTTGCCGACGAGTGCTCTTCAGGTGGTGGCAGTGGGAATTATCTGGAAGCAACTCGAAGCGCTTCTGTGCGGTTGAACCCTCCTTCTGATCCTTTCCCGCAGGTTTAGCCTTTTTGTCGCTCTTTTCGCTTTTCTCGGCCTTGTGGACGTCTTTTGTGGATGTTTGTCGCGAGGGTGCCCTGGAAGGAGGTTTTGATGGAGGCCTTGAAGTCGGCCGGGACTGTTTCCCGTTGCCATTCGCATTTGATTTTCCGCCATCAGAACTACTGTCTGATAATTCGCGCGACGATTCTGGCTCCCTTGGGGTGGATCGACCGGTGCCTGTGAACATGCGAGAAATGCGATTTGCCATGGTTTGCTTGGGGGCCTTCACTGGATGGGGAAGCGCCGCATCCCCATTCAGGGCAGACAAATTCATGCCCGCCAAAGCCTGTGTTACCTGTCGTTCTCCATGGTCGCTAGAAATCTGTGAAGTGGCGGCGGAGGAGACTTGCGAGGGTATAGGAGAAACAGATGGTGGAGTCATGTGCGGTAAGTGGTAGTATAACACGGTAGAAAAGAGGAAGTAAAATTCGCCCCCCAGAGGATGGATGGGATAGTGCAATCGAGGAGACTCGAGAAGCCTACAGCGCAAGGCTGAAAGGCCAGGTAGGACCAAGGATTGAGAGCTGAGAGATGAAAGAGAATCGAGGATTGGAAGGGGAAAGGGAAATTATAAAAAGTGGTGCGCGCGGTGACCGAGTTGCTGGCCTGAGTCCTGAGGCTGCAGCTGTGACGGAAGACAGCCAGGGAAAAAAAAATACAGAAAAAGAAAAAAGACTCAGCGAGGCACGGAAGCAGAGGGGACAAGTGGAGCTGCACAAGAAAGTCTTGGCTTCTATAGTCTTTGAGTGCTTTTGATCAGCTCGAGTCCGGCTGAGAAGCAGAAGAAGCAGAAGAGAAGAGGGAGCAAGACTACGTAGTAAGGAAGGAGGCGAGCAGGTGCGGTACTTGTATCTGTCTATTATGTACGTAACTGCGACTACGACACTGCCGGAAAATAGGAGCGAAAAAGGCAGTTGAATTCGCTCTTCTGTGGGAAGTGGGAACCTTTTCATCATCCATTACCCACGGATTACCGCCTGCAGCAGGATCCCTGAAGAGAGCGAACTGGCTGACTTTCGAGGAAGCGTGGCTCAGAGTTACCTCCGGGCTGTCACGTATTGAAAGAGGCTTGTATCTTACGACCAAGCGGAACCTTACCGATACCGCACCGCCGCCGCTGCGTTTCCGGAATTGCCCACCGTGCCACACATGAAAGGTGGCCGAGTGATCGACTATCAAATGACCGTCAGCTTCGCATAGCAAGGTGGTGTGATATGCTTTGAATGCAAAACTATTATTCGGCGAAGCCAGAGACCGACAATACCAATTATCAGCCACGCCCTAAGTCACTATTTTGTTCGCAGTGGGAACGGCTGTGCTCCGAGCGAAAGTGGCGCCTTCTACTCCGTACACATTATTATTAATCCCTCCATGAATCATACTCCATACTTCCACCACTTTCCAGGTACATTTAATAATAATGGACGATGCTATCTGACAGCCTGACTAGGTGGCGCACGACGATTCCCTCCTCCGGGAAGCTCCGCACTTCAACATCTCCATGAGGGGAGGTTGTCCTGTCAGAGGAGTGTGCCTTGGAGTCAACTCTGGGTCTACCGAAGGAAGCAAGTCGACTGATGCGTTGTTTATGGGGTAGTTTACGGAATACTCCATTTCCCATCCCGCACTCATCGACAACGGGTTACGGAACGAAGGAGACAGCGACTCGAAAGGTGCGAAGTCGAAAAGAAGTCGGATGATGGTCCCCTGCTATTTTGGTGTCTTCTCTGCCGTACTGCAAGGATTGGATGGATACGGTGAACCAAAGGAATGGCTCTTAGTCAACCTCACGAATAACTCAAGGCAAAATGAGGCTGTGCTTTGATGCTGGCGCACCGAGTCCGACCCTGGTCCCCCGCACATCATTTACATGGGTAGCTGGTTTCGCTCGCTCTGATTAGATGCGGTTCGAGGGCCGCTAAGATTGGCAACCAACTCTCGTTCAGCTAGAGATTGTGTCGGCAGGCCGAGAGAGCTTTACGCTGATTGCCAAGATATCTCATTCAGGCATCTGAGGGGTAGACGACGAGCCATCTGCTTCGCTTCCTGTCAATATTCAAGTGGTATAGGCCTGTTACACGGCCGGCTTGGACCCTTTGTCCTTTCCAGGTGCATCAAAGCTCTGTGCAGAAGCAGCGGTGTTTGCTGCCTATACGGCGTATACTTTGTAGCTCGTCACCAACCCTGTCAACCGTGAGATCTACTCCGACTCGGCTCTTTGATACTATTTGGGACCGTGTTGTCAAGACTTTTCTTCAGTTAAGTCTGTGATCAAATTATGGGTCTTCAGGCGGGCGAAAGGCAATGGAGCAGGGAAACTCCGAGCCATGCACATACCCCCATTGGGTTGAGGTCTAAAAAGGAGGTGGGGTTATCATGTGTCAGAGACCGGATGATGTATGAAGTTGTTCTTGTTGGCCTTGTGTGGTTGATTCGGAGTATCGCAATTTGAACCCAAACGGGCAGTTCTATGATGATGATTCCCGCAATCTACTACTCAGTACTCAAGCGCAAGCCCGCTTCGTTGTACTACTCCGTGCGGCGGGGCAGACCATTGACGGCCAAGTAATACCATGATTGGAAGGTGGGTATATAGAATATGTTTTGCTTGCGATGGGCGGCGATGGCATGTTTTGAAGCACCAGTCGTGGCCGTCTCAAGTCTCCGCTCCAGTTTACGGGAGAGATCGACTGAGTCTCCAGAGCGATTCCCCAGACCTGGGCCGTTAACTAAACTACTAATTAGTGCGTCCCGCAGGAGCTTGAGAGACGAGGACTCAAAGGCAAAGTCCGCAGGGGCTATGTTGATGCTGTAACAAAAACCTCGTTTTCGACCACAGATTCATCTTCGTGCATCATTAATTGCTGCCATCTGATCGGCCTGCAGGCTAATAACCCCATACCGTTGGCCCGTTGGGAGAGCACTACTTGACCGTCCCGAAACCAAGGTCGATAAGGTCGGATCATGGAGCAGTTCAGGACTTCAGGTTTGCACGAGGGATTTTTTCAAGCCAATCAAATCCAGCGCAGATGGAGAATGCAAACTGTGGTCCCGACCAGTTGGGTTTAGCTGGAGATTTCTTACTTTGCCGTCCTCGATGCTCATTGCTGAGGCTGCACTCTGCAGCCGCTGCAGTTCAACAAACAAAGTATCGGGCCAAGCAGACAATAGTCATTCGAGTGTATCCGTACTTTTCATGGTTGCTGAGCTGGATGCACACCCTGGCTCCCATTGCATATGCATGCTCATAAAAGCCAATTGTCAGCTTGGCATCTTCGATACCGCCGAGGGGTCGAAACCATCCAGGACCATCCTGAGGGACACTGGGCTCTGGCTCAAGATGGCAGTTCCCAGGACCCATTATCAATTTCTAGGGCCTCCGCTTCTCCAAAGCGCGCTCGTGACCAGACTATAGAACTCGAATTAGTGGTACGTCAATTCGAGTCGTCTAGTGACCCGACCTACACCCCTTCAGCAGCATATATCATATGCAATATGGACATGGCCAGTGCAGCGAAGTTGGAGTTCACCGTTCCGAGCGCTTCTTTTGAGATCTCTATTAAGAGCAGGTATTGCCGGCCACTTGCTACTGCTAGTTGCTACACTGAACTAGAGCACGTTTATCCCAAGTTTACCCGGGGCCCTGACCCACCGCGGAAAGATCCTTCTCCGTTATAGTTGACAAGTCGTGTGGTTCGACCGTTCCCGACCTGTAAACGAACACGAATACCACCGAACTGGCTTGGTCCTGGCCATCATGTCGCGGTCGCAAAGGCGAATGGAATAGGTCCAATCCGGGAGTACAATCAGCGCACACACCCTGTAGGATTCGATAATCGTGATGGAGTTGCGGATGGCAGGGCATGGGTGACTCCCGCGATGAACAGACGGTGAGACTGCACCAGAGTCAGGGCTCAAGACTCGAGCAAAGTCCAAGCTCCAAACAAGTCTAAAGCCTACTCAGCCTAGAGTGGAGGACTTGCATGGACCAACGCATAACAACGGAATTCCCGCCAGAGATGCCGGTCAAGCTTCGGCTCTGCTCTCGGGCCAAGACTGCTGGACTGGACTGGACAGTTCACAAACTACTAAAAGTAGTAAAGGATCGAGCTCCTTATCCAACAGATTGTCACAACGCGACCATGGCCGGGGAGGTCCTCCAGCAGGATTTCTTGCTGGGTTTACTTTTACCCTGCATGGCCGTGCTGCAGCAGCTGGCGAGCTCGGCTGCCAACTTGCATGAAATCGCTGGTCGCATATGCATAATTCGACCTCCTATGTCGACTTCGCCCTTGGATCCCGCTCCTGTGTTGCTCACCGGTACGTACACCGTAGAGTCATGGACAGCTGTCGCATTGGCATCGTTGGTATCTCGCTCTACTCCGTAGTTCTAGGGTATTATGATGCGGCAACAGGGATGCTATTATTATCATCAACACCACTCCGTAGGATCAATAATCCCTTGGCTTTCCTTCAGTTGGTGGATCCGCTAGAATTGATATACTCCGGCACATCAGACTATCCATTGCGGTAAAGCCTCGGACACGGCCTGCATAATCAAATGGTGTGAGGCTTCAAACATAGCCTCTGAGTAGGCATTTGCTAGAGTGTGCAGTGTAGAGCGGCCCACCCATTACCGAAATCCCACCCACTAGCAAAATTGCTTTTTAAAAACAATACTAAAATTATTATCTCACGAGTTTATATCTTAACAACATAAATATAATAATATTATAATAATTTAAGCTATGTTAAATAGCTATAAATCTATTTTATTTAATAATATATTTTTTTTTATTTAAATTAATTACATGGCGGGATTATTAAGGATTTTATTAGGGTAGTTTTTTTAGCTAGTTTTAGTTAAATTTTTAATCTTAATTAACTATAGGTCCGCGTTATTTAATAAATTTTAATATTAATTAAATAAAGGCGCTTTATAAAGCCTAAAGCTATTATAAATAAATATATTAAGGCTTTATAAAAAGCCTTTATAATACTTTATATAAAACCAAGGGGGGTTTATAAAACTTTTAAAGTTATTATTTAATTAAAAGTTTAAAAACCTATATTTAGCTAGTAAATTATTATATTCATGGTAGTTAGGGTAACTAGGTATTTTAATAGCTAAAGTTAAGAGTATTTAGCTTATAAAAGTTAAGTTTATATAGCTATTTTATAATATTAAAAATAAAAGTAAAAAAGGCCTGGATATTTAACTTTATAAGGGTGTTAAAGGCGTAATAAAAATAAAAAATAATAAAAAAATAAATAAAGTTTTTAATAGCTAGGCTTTTTTAATAAATTACTTAAAAAGTTTAACCTTTTATTTAGCCTTATATTTTATTATTATTTTTATAACCCTTTTTTACTTGGCCTTATTTTTAGTAATTTTTTTAAGGCGCCTTTTTTTATTTTTAATAACCTTATTAATTCTTTTTTTTTTATTTTTAGTAGCCTTTAGGCATTTCTTTTTATTATTAGCTGCTTTTTTAGCCTTTTAATCCGCCTTTTTAGCCTTTTTATTAGTAATTTTTTTAAGGTACTTTTCTTTATCTTTCACGGCCTTTTTAGCATGTTTTTTATTTTTTTTAATAGCCTTTAAGTAGCGCTGCTTATTTACCTTTTTTTTATATATTTTTTTTTATATTTTTTAGCCTTTTTATATTTTTTTTTTAGCGCGCTTAAGCGCCACGGTAGCCTTTTTTTTTTTTTTTTTTTTTTTTTTTTTTTTTTTTTTTTTTTTTTTTTTTTTTTTTTTTTTTTTTTTTTTTTTTTTACTTTACTTAAGTCTTAATAATATTTACATGCTTAAAAATATAGCTAAGGCATAGGGATTTATATTACTTAATTTTTTTTTATTAAGTTTCTTTTAGTATTAAAGGCTATTTTAAAGCTAATAGCCATAATTATAAATTAAAAAAAAATTATAATTTTTAGCCTTTTATTAATTTATAATTTTATTTATAATATAGGCCTGTGTTACAGGGAAACTTATAAGTAATATATTAAGCTAGTATATTATATTTTTATAATTATTTAAAGGCTGCTTATATTAAAATTTAGGCATAAAGTTAAGTATAAAGTTAGTTTTTTAATTAAGTTACTCTTACTTTTTTTTTTACTTAATTCTAGCTTTATTATATATAATTTCTAGTTTAATTAGCTAGATTCTTATAATTTTAAAAGTAAACTAAATATTATTTATAAATATAGCCTTTTTTTTAGCCTTTTAAAAAAATTTTAAGAACTTTTATTAAGTAATATTATATTAGCTAATTTATAATTTTTAATATATTTTTTAAGCGTACTAGGTAAATAAAAAGCTAAATATACTAATATTAAGTAATTAAAAAAAATAAGTAATATAAAAAGGTAAATAAACTAGTATAATACTATAATTTTAGTAAGTAAAAAAAAATTTAAAGCTAATATAGAATACATGGCTGTTAAATAATAAAATATATAAAAAAGATTTAATATACCTATTATATTAAGTATAAATAATATAAAAACTTTATAAAATAAAAATATTATATAGCTAGTTAAGGGCTAGCTTTAAAATATTATATTTTTTTTTTAAATTATAAAAAGCGCCTTTTTATTTAAAGTAAACACTATTAGCTAGTTTAAATTAATTTTTTTTGTCAACGTCGGCCAGGCCACCAGCGGCATATACTGCCACTGGCCACCGCCATTGACTGACCCCTTTCCTGGGATCAAGCTTAGTTAGTTTTAGCAATTAATTATAATATAAACCCTCTTTTAAATTGTCTACCTTTAATAATGGTAGCATGTCCTAAAACATAATTAGTTAAGCAAACTTAACAACTTAATTAGGCACGCTAATTAAGATTAGGCCAGAAAATACTAACTAAGTAATTTTTAGTATTTAAAAAGCCTATAAATCTCTTCCTCTTAATTTTTTACTACTATTCTTTATACAATTTACCTTATTATTTACTTATTTATTTAATTATTTTTTATTAAGATTGACTAAACTCCCAAGCTTTTAAAAAACTTTTATATATATTAATTAGCTAGCTATTGCTAGCTAGCAAGCTCCTTTTTTTTAAAAACCTTTTTTTTTTTTAATTAACTAATAAATTTAGTAAACTAGCTTTTTTAATTCTTTTTTTATAACCTTTTATTTTTTATTTATTTATTAAAAGTTATTAAACGCCCGAACTCCTGTTTACTATTTATATATATTAATTAACTAGTAAGTATTTTTTTTTACTAATATAAAAGGGGCCTAGACAAACTAGGACAACGCCTTAGTAATATTAGTATATTAATTAAAGGTTTTTTAGCAGGTTAAATAGCAATTTACAAGAAAGTTTAATTAAGGGATAGTATTTTTTATTAACTTTATAATATATTACACGGCTATTTTATTACTTACTTAATATACCTACCCCCCAGCATGGGATATTAACTAGTTAGTTTTTTACTAGGCTATAAAAGATTTATTATCTCTTGGTTAAAAAATAGGAAATACATAAGTTAATAAATAAAAAGCTTAAAAAATTATACACCCTGCGCCTATAAATTTATTTTTACTAAAGCTAAAATAACCTTTAGGTTATACACGGGTAAACTTACTAATATATATTAATAATATTATTACTTTAAAACTAACCTCCAGCCCGGAACTAACTAAGCAAAAATAAACCTTTATAATTAAAAACTATAATTTAATAATTATGTAACCACTTGCTAATAATACTAGCTAGCTAATTAACTTTAATATTAATAAATATTTTATGTACCTAATTTTTATTTTTACCGCTAATATTTTTTTATTTTCCGGGCTATTTATAGGTTTATTTACTTTTTTAATTATTACTTTTTAGCCTGGCTTATTTACCCCTTAGTAAACTACTAACTTATTTATATTTTTAACTAGACTTACTAGGTAATAGCTAAATACTTTAGTAGCTTATAAATTAATAAGCTAATAAACTTAACTAATTACTAGCTGCTATTTATAGTATTATTTAAAATAAGTAATAATAAAGCTAATTACTAAACCTACATATTTTATAAAGCTTGTTATTAAACCTAGGTAGCCCCCTATCTTATTAATTATAAAAAAAAATAATGTAATTAATATTAATATTAATACTAAAGCTAGCCCTTAAATCCATAATATAAATTTTTATATAAATTTAGATTTTTAATAACCTTTTAATCCCGGCCTATAATAAGTAAATTAACAACCTTTTAATCCCGGCCTATGGCAGGTAAATTAAAATTAATAACCCCTTAATCCTGGCTAACCTTTTAATCCAGGTCCCTAATAAAATAAAGATTTTAAATTAATTCTGCAACAGGAATTAAATAGCTATTTAAAAATTATTAATAATAGGCAAGCTACCTTTAAAAAATCTTTAAAAAAAGACTTTAAAAATTTCCAAAGAAATAATTAAACTAATAAAACGCAAGAGTTAAAGAATATATATAAAAAAACCTTAAAAATATATATAAAGTTTCTAGCCTGGCTTAATAACTAAAACACCGTCCCAAATTCCAAGAGCCTTAAAGATAGGAACTTTATCTTAATTTATTATAAAAATCTTAAAAACAGGATCCAGAACCGCTAAATCCTTTTTACTAAAATTAAAAAAATATAAAAAGGGGATATAAATAAAAAGGTAAAAATAAATTTATTCCGCTAGCTAATAAACTAAAATTAATTTTTTAAAAAAAAGAGCCTTAGCCCGCTAAAGCTACACTAGGAAGATATTATTAAAAAATAAAAAATATTAATTACTTTTAGCCTAATAAAGTTAATAATAAAAATTTATTAATAAAGAAGCGCGGGTTAAAAACCTTTTATAAAAATATATACACCTTTACTAACCATATTTTTAATATAGCAATTTTTAAGAAAAAAGCAGTAATAAAGGTTAATATTTATAGCTATTTAAAAGGCGCTATTTTAAAATAATATACTATTAAACTATCCCGCGTGGATAAACAAGAACTACATAATTTTTTTTTAAAATAAAAATAGGTTACTAAGCTTATTAAGCGCTTTAAACTTTAATTAGTTAAGGTAATAACTTATTTTTAAAAAATAAGCTATAGTTTTACTAATATTTAAGCTAGGAAAACCCCTTGCTTTTTTATACAAGAATTTTTAAAAAATATAAAATTAGTAAATATTAATAATATATTTAACTAACTAACCCTGGCTTAAAGTAAGTTAAATAGTATATTATATTAAAAAATTAATAAACTAACACGCCATACCATAGTAGCAGATTTCTTAAATATTTTTAACTTTAAATTTAGTATTTAAAAAAATATTATTAAAGCCTGTAATAGTAAGCAAAAAAATAAACTACTAAAACCTAAAAGACCCTGTTATAATTCCTATTAAGCTAATTAACACCCTTAAAAATAAATAGCCGCGCCCTAACCGCGTATTTAAGCATACTAAGCGCAACTAAATTATATTTAACCGCTTTAACCACTCTAATCTTTGCCTTTACCACCATAAATAATACCTCGGCCGCCGGTTAACTAGCAAAAACTTTCCAATTAAGCTACCCAGGGGTCCAGAAAAAATAAGTATCCCGCAAGGAATAACAAAAATAAAGATTAAAGAGACTTTAATAATTAGCGCCAACAAGGGCCCGGTAAATAGCCGTGGAACTAACATAAAACCTTTTTAGCTTAGTTTACTTTTACTTTTTAAGCATAATTACAAGCATACTATATTAATTTAAATACTAGTGCTTTATATACCCAGGTTACCATGCTAGTAGCTTTATTATTTACTTATTATAATAACCTAATAACTATACCTTTTTTATTTAAAACTCTATCGGCCGCTTACTTTAAAAAATTAACTAAAATTTTATTATTAGCTTACTTTAGAGAGCTATCCAAGGATTAATACCTAAAAAAATATATTAAAACTAAGAACTTAAAAAACTTAAATTTCTTAAATATTAATAAAAACCAAGCCATGCTAGCTAGTACTATAATAACTATATATTATAAGTATAATAAAAAATTTAACTCTTAAAATACTTTATTTACATACCTTAAAATATATAAAAAGTAAAATTATTTAACTACTTTACTAGTAAACACCAAGGTTTTACCTATTATAAAATTAAAAATATTAGCTAAGACTAGCACAAAGAATAAACTATGTTAATTATAAAAATATTTAACTATATTCTTAAGTATTAACTTAAAATTAAAAATAAACAAGGTTTGCCTGGACACTAGGTGTGCCAAAACCTTAATTAATTATTAAATAATATAAAATTTAGGTCTAACTTTAAAATTAGCTAAATATATATTAGTATCTAGTATTAGTTTTTTTTACCAGGCGGATAAAATAATATTTTTTAATACTTATTTACCTAGCTAGGTTAATAATTAACTAGTATTAAAAAAGATCCTAATAACCATATATATTATTAAAAACTTATTAATAAAGCTACTTATTAATAATAACACGCTGGGTTTAAAAAGTTTTAAAATTAATTTTTAAACTTAAAAGGGATAAGTACATGCTTGTTAAAATTTAAAGTTTTTTTTTTAAATTTAAGTAAAACCTAATAAAGTACATGCGGTGTTTATATACTTTATTAGTTAAGTAACTTTATAACCTTATTATAAAGGTTATTTATTAATAATAATAAAAAAGCTGCTTTTTTTTAATAAAAATTTTTTTTTTAAATTAAGCAACCAACTAGGCTACATGCTATTTACTTAACTAATTAACTTTTTTTTTTATAAATTAAAATTAAAAACTATTTTTTTTAGCCTATTATTATTAGCCGCTAGATAAGACTAGGTTATTTTTTAAATATAAACTTTTTTATAATAATATAAATTAGTAATAAAAATGCCTATCTAGCAGGATTTAATCCTACCACCTAAACTTTAGCTACACAAGCTATTTATTTTTAAAAAAATAAGTAATTACTTTTATATAAACCCTTAGAAAATTACTTGCCTATTAAGCTATTACTTCCTAAGCTACCTTTATATTTATTTTTTTTAAAAATATTTAAAAACCTTTAAATTACTATTTTATAAAACAGGATTTTTATTTATAAAATTTTAAAGGTTATATAAAAAATCTCCTGCCTTATAAAGGATTATTATATTTAGGGAAACTTTTTAAATAGTAACATAGTAGCTATCTTAAAAAACTAGTAAATAAATATACTATTAATTAATAAATAAAAGTCCTGGATGCTAAAATCTAAAGTTTATTAATTAAAATAAAAAAATAAAGACTTAGTAAATAAAATATTTAATAAACTTTATACTAATAGTAAGATAAAGTAAGTAAGAAAATATACCCTAAGCGCCTATCCTATTTTTATTATTTAAAAAAATATAATAAAAAATAAAAAGATAGTGCGCAAAGGCCGCGTTATAATAAATATTAAATACTTAAATATTATTTTTAAGCCTAATTTATATCTGGTCCTAGAATAAACCAAGATTTTAAATATGCTTAAAAGTAAATAGTTTATTTTAGTTATTAATGCTAAGGCGTGTTTTTATTAATAACTAGTATACTAAAATTACTAACATTACCTGGCGGTGGTAAGCCACCAAGGTTAAGAATATTTTAATATAGCTATTATAGGTTATATAAACTTAATTACTTTTATTTAATAATAAATAAACCTTTTACTAGCGGAGTTTCAAGAATTTTACAAATATTATATTAATAATATTATTATTACTTTAAAAATACTAAATAAGTATATAAGCTACCTACACTAGGTATTTTAGTAACTATAAGACCTAAACCTTAATCTAGACCTAAAAAAAAGTTTTCTTGCTTATTTAAGTATTTAGTTACTTAGGTAATATATAAACGCTCTAGGACTTATAATAAATAAAAAAAAAATTATAATTATATAGTATTTATAATTCCCTAATACTTTTTACTAATTAAAAATATATCTTAGGATAACTAGGTACCTATATTATTATATTTCTTAATATATTTTTATAATTGCGCCCCTATAGGAACGCAAGGTGCGCCTTTTAAAAGGTTTTTTATTAACAGGGCACCCTTGAAAATAATAAGTAGTAAAAATATTAGTTTTTAAATTAATATTTCTTAAAATTAAGGCTTACTAAAAACTTTAAGCTAAATTTACCTATTTTAAATTTTTTTTATATTATAACCTATTTAAATAACTTTATATTAATTTAAACACCGCAGCGGATAAACATGGGGTAATAATATATTATATAAAAAACTTTTTTAAATATATAAACCCCTTTAAGCCCCTGCTTAGATTAACTATTAAGCTAGTTTTATTTTTTAATAAGGGTTTAATATTTATAAAGTGTAATTACTAGCTAATAAAAATTAAGACCTCCTACTTAGTTTAGGTAATAAAAAAAACTTAATACTTAATTAAGGTTACTTTATATTTTTTACTAGTAATTATTTACTTAAATTACTTTGTAATAGCTAAGCTATCTAAAAAAATATTTTTTTAATTATAAGCTATTAAAGGTTTAAACCTTTACCTAGTTCGCGCCTTATAATATTTATAGTAATTTAATTTACTTATATATTACTAGCCTAAAAAAATAAACCTTATTATTAATATTTTTTTTAAACTACCAAGGGACGGTGCGAAGGTAATAATAAAAAATCTTAACCTAAACACACTAATAAAATATTTATTTTTAAATACTACTTTAGTTTAACTTGGTTACTTAAAAATCCATGTTAATTCTAACTTTATGTGCAGGATTTACTAAAAGTACAAGAATAACTTATGCTGCGTAGTTATTATTAATATTTTAGCTAGGGTAAAAAAAAAAAGATAATACCACTTATTTTATCCCCTATAAAATTATTAAAAAGCTTCTTTACCTATAAAAAAATAATAAAAAGCTTTGGTTAGTAATCCCACAAGAATTACTTAAAAATATTTTTATAACTATTTATAACCAGCAAGAATATACTAGTTTAAACACTTGCCTATTTAAATTATATGGTTTAGCTATATATAAAAAAATAATAAAATTATAAAAATATATTACTACGTGCCCCTGTAAACTATTATTTATTTTTTATTATAAGCCTTATAAATTTTTAAATCCTATTACTATATTTAACACTTCTTATAAAATATTAACTATAGACTTTATAATTAGTGTGAAAACCTTGAGTAGGCTAACCAGGTACAAAACAAAGTATTAAGAGGCTATTTAATAAAGGATTAATATTGAATCTTAAGGCCTAGAATACACAAAGACTAACTTTTAGCTAACTATTCTTTGCTGGGGTGTTGGCCTTAGATACACCATTGGAATGGTGGTAATATTATTACTACGTGTTAGGTTAATGTTACTGTAACTCTTATTTTATTAATTCCCTTATCTTATTAGGGCTTGGCACCCGTGGGTGTAATAACTTAGCCCTCTTTTAATTAAAATTAACCTAATTTTTAAATAGCTTTAATTTTTATAATAGACATGTTTTACTGTTGTTTTGCTTTGGTTTTACGTTTAATTATTTAGTTTTTTTATTTAAAATAGTTTATTGTTAAATGCGGGGTTATTTTAAGGCTTAAAATAATGTTTTTTTATTAGTGTTTTGCTTTTAAATAGCTTTACTTTTAGTGGCTGGGATAGCTATTTTAGTAAATAATAAAAATTTTAAGTCACTTTTTATTAATTTAAGTATTAATAGATTGTAAATAGGCAGTGTTTTATAAATAATAAAAAGGTTAATATGGTTATTATGATGCTGTGTTATTAGTGTTATATAGGTAGCTAAATATAAAAAGATAAATTTTTGTTTGCTTCCCGGTCTCTTTTTTTTTTTTTAACTTTTTTAATTTTCCTATTTTATTTTTTTGGTTTTCCTATTTTATCTTTTAAAGTTTAATATCTTGTTTTTTTATTTTTTTACTAGCTATCTAATCTCATGGCGCCCATAATAAGGTTTAAAATCTGTTTTTCTTTCTTGCCAAAGACTACCACTGCTGCCACTAAAAATGGCAACGGGAACAGCAAAGGTTTCTTAAATAATTTAAAAGGGAAAGGCAAGCAGAAGGAGGGCGCCGCGAATAGTAAGAAAAAGAAGAAGCCTAAGAAGGGCGGAAAAGCTAGTGGAACCTATAGGGTTCTATCGCGTGTGCCCGTTTGTTTAATAGTGTTATAGTGCCTGATATGTTTTTGGTTCGCACTAAAAGCTAGCAATTTAAATAATGGTAACATGCTGTTTTAGTTTAGTTATAAATTTAATACTATTGCATTAATTTTGTGCAAGACTTGTTTTTACTATAATAAGACTTGCGAGCCAGTAAGTTTCTAATATTTTTTTTTTTATATTTTATGGCTAATTTATTATGTTCCTTAGGTTAAAGTAATAATAACAGGGGATGCCTATAATTTATAGCTTTTTATTAGATATTATTATTTTTTTTACCCGCGGACTAATAATAAAGGGGTAAAGCTTTTCCTAGAAAATGGAGAGTATTAGTGGGGACAGGAATTTATATTTTAAATATATTTTATAATAATCTAATTGCTAAAGGCCTTTAAAAACGTGGAAAAGGCTTATTAAAAAGAATTCTCCCTTTTAAGCAAGGTAAAAAAAGACTAGCAAAAGTTAAACCTTTAATACCGCACGGAAGTGTTATTATATCACGCCTTACTTTTTATTATCTAGCTTATGGATTCCTCCGCTACTAATATAAAAAATAATGCCAGAGTTTTATAATTATACCTTTATTTTTCCCCTGGTAATTTAGGCCATGTATAGTGGTTTATTACTAAATTTTAATTTTAAAAAAAAGTTAAGCTTGCCTGCTGGGCTTATTTTATTAATACTCCGGATTTTAATACTAGACTTGCTTATATTAAGACGGAGTTTTCTATTGCCATTAAGGGCATTTAGCTGGGTTATTTATGTACTTAGTTTTAGTAGTGGTGTTTTTTTATTTTCTTGCTCCTTTGGAGTTGGTATTTTGTTTTATTTTTAGTGCCTTTTTGGCGCCTTAGTTATTTATTTTTATTATTTTTTAGTTTAGTTATGCCGGGCAATGGCTTGGTGACGTTAGGGCCTTGTCCCCTTAATAATACTTTATTTTTTTTTTTTTGCTTTAGTGCTTATTACTTCCTAGGTTTGTAGTTTTTTATAGTTACTTGTAGTTTAAGGCTAAAATAGCAATTTTTAGGTAGTATCTTATTGGGGTCTTTCTTATTTAGGTGTGTTAAGTATATTTTAACTTGGAATTAGGTCCTGTTTTTACTTTTAACTAAATAATAAATAACTATCTTGCTGCGCTTGCCTTTTCTTATACTTTTAAATAAGATTTAGTGTATTTATATTTTTAATAGGAACCCATTAATTATATTTTAAAGGCTATTCTTTTTATTTTACTAGGTATAAGTCTTTATTTTTAATAAAGTTATAGCTAATAATATTATTAATTTCCTATTTTTTGTTTTTTTTTAAATCGGGCATAGCTTTTATATTAATTTTACCGTGCTAAGGCTTAAGTAATAAAATATAAAAAATATTATGTATTTAATAATACTTTTTAGGGAGTAGGAGTTAATATATTATAAAACTAATTTTATTTAGCACTTGCAAGGGACTAATAAACTTAGGCTTAAGTTTTACTAGCACTTTTAGATTTAAATTTTTAGTGCTAAGTTTAACAAGTTATTTTAGTTTAAACTTTATATTTTTCTGGCCTTTGTTATAATAGGTTTAATAATATTTTATGTTTTTTTCCTAGTTTTTTTTATATTTAGCTTGGATTTTTTTAAGTTTTTTAATCCTGGCTAATGCAGCTAGTACCTTTGTTTATTTAGGGTTAATCTTAAACCATGCTGTAATTTCCGGGTTTTAGCTATATATAGCCTAAAAGGGTAATATTTTAATAGTGACGTTCCTAGTATTATTGCAGGTAAATTATGCTGTTTTAAGTAGTGTAGGCCAGGCATGGTAATTTTTTATAGCAAAATAATATAGATACCGTTCTAAAACTTGGTTAATCCACTTGGTTTGCCTATTGGTTTAGGGGTGGAAAGTAGTTAATAAATATAATTTAGTTTTATAATAAAATTATAGCTTTTCCTAGTATTTACTTATAAAGAGGGAATCTTGGTTAAATATAATACCTTTAGGCTAGCCATAATTTAGAGTCTAATTTTAATAAAAAACTTTGGCTAGTTTATGGGCTTGGATTAATGTTAAGACAGGGATAAATTAATATTACTTTATATAATAATTTACTATTATAAAAATAGTATTAACATGTTATTTCTGGTGCATGGTAAGTGGTAGGCTAATAATAAAATCCATGCTAATTTTGGAAAAAGGGCAATTTAGTTTTGGTAAGGTAGATAGTTTTTTATAGGGTTAGTATTAAGGTGCCATGGTATATTAGTATATAGGGCATAAATAAGTAAAAGTTTTTATTATAGCTTTTATTTTTAGCTAAAAGAACTTTTGTTTTACTAAAAATTTAGTTTTTTATAAACCAAAATGTCCTGCTAAAGGATTATTATAATATACTTAAATAATTATAGTTTTAAGCTTTTAATTTAGTAAAACATAGATTTAATCTTAAAAAGCTAGTAAATTGCTTTTTATAATTAACTAGTTTTTAAAACTTAATTTTTTAGCTCCTTTGGCCTAATTTTTTATTTTTAAGGCTTTAATTTACTCCTAAGTTTAATTATCTATAAATTATAACACTAAAAGTAACTCTGTTAAATAATTTAATATATAATTAAAGTAAATATTCTTAACTAATATAGTATTTTGGACTTAACACTGGGCTAGGACCTAATTTTTTTTAAGGTTAAATTATATGCCTATGGTACCACGGTTTTTAAAATTAAGATTTAACTTTGTTTTATCTTAAAAATAAAAGGATTTTTTAAAAATATTAAAGCACTTGTTGCACCTAATATTTTAGACTTAAATATCTTATTTTTTATTTAAATTAAGCTCTTTTTTATAAAGACTTTATATTAAGTCTAGGCAAGTGATTATTTGTACTTTAATACCTTGTACTATTTTTTTTTTAATAAATGCTAAAAGATCTTTTTTTAAGACTAATTTGGTCTTACTTTTATACCTTTTAAATGGGGTATTTACAGGGTTATGCTTGCCTGGATAATGTAGGATCTTAAAGTTATATGCTACTAAATTTATACACTATTTTACTTGCTTTCCGCTATACTTTTGTTGCTGTATAAAGGAATAAAGATTTGCATGATTTAACTATACTATTATTTTATAAGGGGAACCTTTAAGGTATTGCCTTTAATAATAAAATAACTAAATAATGGCAAATAGTTCCTTATCTAGGATTAACTAATTAATCTTTGCTTTAATAAATTTATAAGACTAAAATGTAACTGGGTGATATTTCCCTGTGTTATTTAGTTAAAAATATATTTTAGCTATTCCCGTGTTGCTGGCATTTACTTTTAACTATTTTTTTTATATAGGGTTAAAATAATGTAATAAGGGGGCTTTTATAAAGGCATTAAAAAAAGATTGGAATGCTAGCTTTTCATGCTCTTAAAATTATAGGGGCCTAATTTTTTTTTTATGCTGCATTCCCTTTATTAAACTGGTTAATAGCAAGGTAATTCGTGCAAAATTATAAATAAAATAATAATAAAAATTAATAAAACCTAAAAAGGATTACAGGGCTTTATAAGAACAAGGTTCTTCCCATAAGGTTATGGTAGTTACTTATTCCGGGTTTATTTTAACACCGTTTTAATTAACCATAAAACCTAGGAATTTTACCTCTTTTTTAAAAAAGGTATATTTTTTTAAATTAGCAAATAATTTAGCCTTGCGTAACCGTTTAAAAACTTATTTAACATGCTTAACATGTTGCTTGGGGTTAACAAAGAAAATTAAAATATTATTAAGGTAAATAACATAAATTTAATCCAAAATATTATAAACTGTAAAATAAATATAACTTTAAAAAGTGGCAGGAGTATTAGTTAAACTAAAAGGCATAATAATATACTTATAATAACTATATTAATATTAAAAAGCTATTTTTTATTGGTTTTCTTCACGAACCTGGATGTAATAATAGGCATCCTTTAAATTAACTTTGGTGTAGCAGGTTGCTCCCAAAATTTAGTCAAAAATTTTTAAAATAAAAGGTAAAGAATATTAATTTTTAACTATTATCTTGTTTAACCCTTAATAATTAATATATAATTATAAGCCTTTATTTTTCTTGGGTACAAAAAAAATAGGTACTCCGGCAGGACTTTTAGAAGGTTTAATGCAACCATATTAAATATTTTTATTAATATACTAGCGTAACATGGCTAGTTTAGCAGGTAAAAAAAAATAGATTAGCCCATAAGAAGGTGACTGGCTATTTATTATTATAATGCCATGCGTAGGTACTAACTTTAAAGACATTATTTTTGCACCATGTAAGGAAAATATATCTTAAAATATATTAAGTTTAGGTGGTAAATTATTTATTTAATTTAACTTGCTGCTGTTATAAACTTTTTCAGGCAAAAAAATAATAGTAAATATATAAGCTTAATTTTTACAAGCCTTTATAAACTTATATTATTTAAGAATCTAGTGTTTTACTACTTTATTACTAAACCATTATTAATTTACTATTATATAAATGTACATGGCTTGGATAGTTGTAATAAAAAGAATAATTAAGTATTTAACTTTAGTTTACTTTATTCCTATATAAGGCTGTTTAAATGTTTTTGTAATACCCCTAAAATTAATAACTTTAATAAATACTTTTTATACTTTTTTTGGATTGTCTTGCTAACCGCTGTATCCCTTTAAAATAAAATAAGAAAGTTTTACTTAATTTAAATAAGCACGCTTAATAAATTTTATACTTACTATATTTACCTTTACTTTAGTATTTAAGTCCGCCCTGGTTTTAATTTTATCCCGCGGAGTTTTTACTATTATTTTTATTTAAAAATACTTACCTATTTTTATTCTTGGATATTAAGCTGGGGCATAAGACTTTACTCCAGCTTTTTCTTGTTTTTTTTCTTATATGTTTTACTTTTATTTTAATTTATATACTTACCTTCTTGCTAATTATCTTGCTTTTTCTTATAATATTTTTTATTTTAAGGGTCCTTAACCGCTATCTTATAAACTTTAGCAGTTTAATTAGGATTTATTAGTTAAAAGTTGGGGTTTTATAATGGTTTTGTATAATTAGGTGTAATATAACTAGGTTTTCCGCACTTAAAACATGTTATAGGAGTTAATTTTAACTAATTTTGGTTTGGTACTATTTTAGTGTAACTTTAAAAGGGTTTTATTATGCTAGGAGCTTGTCCCGCAGGTATTTTACTATAACTTTTTTTAAAAGTTTGCCCTACAAGATAACTTCTTTTTTAGGTTCTTTTACTACAGGTAAATTTATGTTAATTTCCTTTTAAATTAGTGGTGTTTCCTTCTTATTTAGCGGGTTTTAGTTATTTATTATAATATAAGGTAATGCAAGGTTATAAATATAATATATAAAACTAATACTATAAGGCAAGTTAAACTAAATGCTCTTTAGTATTTGGGAGTTTTGCATTATTAAGATTATAAATTTTGTTTTAAAGTAAAGGTAAAAGCTTGCTAAAATAGCATTAAATCCGTATTTTTTTATTATTTCTTGGAAAATATTATTTTAATATAGCTAAATAATTAGTAAAGTTCCTAGGATCTTGGTTTCTTTTTTAATAAGCTAACTTTAGTTTAACTATAGTATTTAGTAAACTAGTTATTAAACTTTTTAGAATTATAGCTATTTATTCTTTAAAGTATTTTTAAAAAGATTCTTGGTATTTTTTATTTATACCCTTTAATTTATTAGCATGTTAAATCTAGTTACTTTTACATGCTGATTTTATTATAGTTAAAGCTCCTAGGATTTACTATTAATCTAATTTATATTTTTTAGGTGCTTTTTTAAAGTTTAATTTTAAAGTGCCAAGCTAGTTAAGGCGTTGCTGCAGGCTAAAATTAAAATTATACTTGGGTATATTTTTATTTTTAATCCTACTATGATTTTTTGGTAAATTATCCTAATATTAACGTTGCTTTAAAGGTGCATCACGTTTAGCTAATTAATTTTTTAAATATTTAATGTGCTTTTTTATATTTTATAATTATTAGGTTACTGGCGTTTTGCAAGTATTTTAATGGTTTTTTATAATAGTACTTTTAATAGTTTTAATAATAGGAGATTATTAAGTATTGGAGGGTCCTTTTCCAGGATTATTAAAATAGTCCTGTTTAGGGATAAGGCGTGAGTATACTGGCAGCATAGTACATGTTTTGTAGGTGGTTAATAGGTAAAAAAGTTAGAACTATAAAAACCTTAAGTAGGCTAACCAGGTATAAAACAAAGTATTAAAAGGCTATTTAATAAAAAATTAATATTAAATCTTAAGACCTAGAATATATAAAAACTAACTCTTGGCTAATTATTCTTTACTAGGGCGTTGGCCTTAGATACACTGTTAAAACGGTAATGATATTATTACTGCGTGTTAGGTTGACGTCACCGTGACTCTTATCTTATTAGTTTCCTTATCTTATCGGGGCTTGGCACCCGTGGGTGTGACAATTAGTTTATTAATAATTAATAAAAAATATAATTAAATCCTAGTTTTAGTTAATAAATTTTTAAAATAAATTAGCCTGATCCCGGGTTGCTTTTAATAAAAAGCTAAAAATTAAGGTATAGCTTTTATTTAATTTATATAGTTAAAAGACTAGGGCATCCCATAAAAAATTATTTTAAATTAAGATTTAAAATTTATTTTAAACCTTTAGTATGCAATTTTTAAAGCCCTTGGTGTTTAATAGTTATATAATATAGCATATTATTTATAAATTAATAGCTAGTTTAAAAAAGTAATTTAAATAATAAAGACTATATTTTATTATTAATTAGTATTATACCCTAAGCTATAAATTACATGGGAATCCCTCCTGCCCCTAACACAGGCCGTGTTAAATAATTTAAAAAAATCCTTTACTAATTACAGCCCCCACAAATTACTATATAGCCGCCTACTTTATTAGGAATAAAACCTATTAAAATAACTTAGTAACTGCTTTTTTATAATATAGCAAAACACTTATAAAGCTTTATTATTTATAGTAGTTTAAATAAAAAAATATTATAACTATAAATATTAGCTAATATTTTTTACTATAAATAATAAAGTACTATTATATTTTTATAAGGGATATAATATTCCTGTAAATAAGTAAATATTTAAAAAACTTAACTAGTAATTTACTAGTTCTTTTTATATTATATGCTAAGTAGGCTAATTAGCTTACAAGTTAAATTTCCCTAAAAAATAGTAAATCTATCCCGTTATTTTGGTGCAAATACTTAAACCTTTTTAAAAAAACTTTTTTAATTAATAGCTAATAAAGCCAGGCATAATAGTTAATAAAGGCTTCCTAACTAATAATAACTAGTACAAAGTTAAAAAAATTATTAGTAAAAAGATAGTATATACTAGGTATAAATAAATACTAGTAATAAAGTACCTAGTCCACTAGACAGGCTATAAAATAAAAAATAACTAGTAGTTATTAAAATTTAAGCTTAAAGGCGCGGAAAACTTAGTAAAAGAATATAATAGGACTTACCTAAATTAGTTTATAATATTTATTTAAATATTTATTATATTTATTTTTATGTTACATAATTATTTATATTATTAATTTACTTAATCTTTTATACCTTATTTTAATACTATATTTTTTTTCCACGCCTTTTATATTCCTATTCTTTACCAATAGCAATTTCACTAACTATATTTCCTATATTATTTATTTAAGTAAAATCTTTTTTTCCTTTTTTTTTTTGCTTTTTTTACTTTTATAAGTAATAATTATAACACACCTTTTTTTAAGCAAATACTACCTATTCTTATAGCAAGCAGTTATTACCTATTTTATTATTTAATTTATTCTTATTTTCTTATTCCAGCAAGCAATTTAGCAAGTAAATTATTATTTTTTAAGTAATTTTTAAAAATAAGTATCTTTTTTTTAACCAAGCCTTCTTTAAGCAAGGCCTAGCTAAAATTTTTTACCTTTTTTTATATTAGCAAGCAAGCAAGCAAGCTAGCTTATTTTTTTAATTAAAATCTTTTTTTCTTATTTTATTTTAGCAAGTAACCAAGCAAGCAAGATTTTTTTACTTTTTTTATTTTAATAATTAAAACTGCTTTCCTCCAAGCAATTTTTTTAATAATTAATTTATTATACTTTATTAAGATTATTACCTTAGTTTAGGAACCAAGATCTCTTTTCCCTTTTTTTTAAGTAAACCTTAATTTAGAAACAAGCATCTTTCTCCCCTTTTTTTATTCCCTTTTTATAACATAACTTATTAGGGTTTAATTCTCCTAGCACTTTTTTTTTTTTTTTTTAAGTTTTACTAACCATAAAAAAACTTAAAGTAATCCAGAAATAGGATTACGCGAATATTATTAACAAGAAGAATAAAAAATAAAAAAGGGATAAAAAAAGCTGCATAAAATATTATAGGAAGTAATATAATTACTATAATTATTTCCTAATATATTAAATATATAATAATAATAATAATAACCGCAACCGCCCGTGGACGCGCGCAGTAAATAATAAAATAAATTTAAATAACCTAAAGGTAGGGAGAAAGCTTGTAATTATACTAAATAAATAAATTAAAAATCTTAAGATTTATAGCTTTTTTTTAAAGGGGATGCAAGTTTTAAACCTTAGCGTATTCTTTATAATCCATGTGATGGATAAATTATCCAGGCATAAAAAATATTTATATAATTTTAATTTTAATAAGAATCTTAAAGTAAAAAAAGTATTTATTAGCTTAATTATATAAATTTACGCACACAGGGAGTACTAGTTTCTTATATATTATAAATAAATAGTCTTATATAATAGGGACCTAGCGTTTACTAAAACATAAAAATTAAAAAATATAGTTTTATTAGGTATATTAAACTTAAATTTTATATTTAGCTTTATTACCAGGCTAAAACTATACTTTATTAAGATTACTAAAGTAAATAGCTTTTAATTATTATTCTTAATTATTATTATAAGTTACTATATTTTAAATATTTTTATTTATATTATTCCCCTAGGGAGAGGCCTAGTAACATGGGTAATAAAAAAAATAAATTATAATAAGTTTACTTAGGCGGCGGGAGGGAGCTATTTATATTTATTATTTTTTAATAATTTTATTATTTATAGCTTTTATTAAATAGTAAACTAAAATTTATTAAATTTATTATTAAAAACACACTTTTTGCTAGTGCTTAAGGGCCTTAATATAATAAAAATAAAGGCTTATTAACTTTAAGCCTTAGCAGACTAGGACCTCCTAGTAATAAAAATTAAAAAAATAAAAAAGTATTAAAAATTAAGACTAACTATTAAAGGCACCTTAATATTATATATAAATAAAAATCTAAAGTTAAAATTAATTAACTAGTCCAAGCTAACTATAATAAAGTTAAAGAATAATACTAATATAAAGGATTTTAATAACTTTAATAAGAAGGAAGACTTTAATAAGGACTTTAATAAATTTAATAATATCTTCCCTAACCTAGATACTAACAAGAATAACTTCAAGAATAATACTGCCTTTAACAAAGCATAATTAAAGACTGCTAACTTGCAGACTAATTAGCCTAATACCGCTTAAAAAGCAAAAACTCCAGGCTATCTTAATTACTTCTAGAAAGGAAAAAGGTTATTAATATCTTAAAAAAATTTATGCAAAGCCATGGATTAATAAAGTCCTTTAAAAGCAAGAATAATGCCAAATAAGCCTATTCCTAGTATTAAAAATATTTAAAACACAGCGGCCTAAAACCTGTTTATTAACAAGCAAGCCACCAACATGTTATCCACTAGTAATTAAAAATTATTAAATTCTTTTATCCTTTTAATATTTACTAGTAGTTAAAAATTATTAAATTTTTTTACTAAGCTAGCTAGCATACTTGGTTTAGGCCTGTAATAAAGCCTAAGTTTCCACCTTTTATAGCTAAAACCAGGCTTTATAATTCTTAGCAAACCATAATTATCCATGTAAAGTTAGCTTATAAAGTAATAAAAAAATACTTTAATCCCTCCTACTATTCTAATAATAATAGTGTTAGTAACTAAGTAAAAAAAATAAAGGCTTAAAAAAGTGCTAAATCCTATTTTTACTAAATTTAATAAGCTAACTTTTATTACTAGCTAAAAGCCAGCCAACCTAAACCTAAACCCCACTTTTAGTAGGCTATTAAAGCCAAACCCTATTACTAGTAGGCTACCAAAGCTAACTAAAAACCCTATTAGCCCTTTAATATTAAAAAAGGCAAATACTTTTACTTAACACCTCTCTTACCAAAAGAATACCAGCTCTACTCCTAATAAGTATTTTATTAGTAATAAAACCTTTACTATTTATTTAACTTTATTATTCTTGCTCTAGTAAATATTACTTAAAACCCTATTATTCTTGGTATTCTTAGCCCATGCTTTAGCTAGTAACCTTAATTTATTATTAATTAGCTATAATATAATATTAAACACACTAAAAAAAATACCCTATTATTTATAAAGCCGTGCAAGTTTTTTTAAAAGCTTAAATATAAGTGTTACTAAAGGCTTAAAGGCGTATTACTATTAATATAGCTTGCTAAATAAAAAATTAGGTCCTGGAGGTTTTTATAAATATACTATATTTAATATTAAAAAAGTTAAAATAAAACTAAATTATAACCACCTTCGCTTGCGCCTGGTTTTTTTTATAAATTAAACTAGCTTATTTTTAGTATTACCTACTAGTTAATTAAAACTTACTCTCGCGTTTTTTTTATTTCTTACTAGCTTAAGCCTTTAACTATTTATTTCCTACTTTTATTACTCTTAAAGCTTTATTTATTATTATTACTTACTGCTTTTACTTAATCTCCAATTTTTTTCTTTGTTTAGTAGCATTTTTTATTAATAAACAAGGGCATCTGCTTTTTTTTTAAGGGGGACTTATTAATGTTAGCCAGGCCACTAGCGGCATATACTGCCACTGGCCACCGCCATTGACTAACCCCTTTCCTGGGATTGAGCTTAGTTAGTTTTAGCAATCAATCATAATATAAACCCTCTTTCAAATCGTCTACCTTTGACATTTTTACTTTTAAAAATAACTATTAAAAATAAATACTGGCTAAAAAATAAGTAATACTTAATAATAAATATTTAGTTATTACCTTAAAAATTAATTATAGTAAATCCTCCGCGGTTTTTTATAAGTTATATAAAAAAAAATTACATGTTAATAGCTAAAAAAAATACTATATATAAAGCCTTTTTTATTTATATTTTATATATTTTTATAATTAACTTTATATTTAGCCTTAACATGTTTAAATAGCTTAATAAAATGCTTAAAAATTTTAGGATTAGCCTAGTAAAGGCGCTTATATTTTAACTTTTTATTTTATATAATAGTAAACTTTTTATTTTTTTACAGGAAGACTTTATATTAGTTTATATTAATTAATTTAAATTTATAGCCTAACCACTTATATTTTTATTTATATAAAATATTAGCAGTGTCTTATAATATTTTAATATTTAAAAAAAAGTTAAATTTAACCTAGTATAGTATATTACGCCTAAAAAATATTTTTTTTATTAGGGATAGCTTTTACCTTAATATATAAGCTTTTTAATAAGTTTAATAGCCTTATATATAATATTAAAAAGTTATTAAAGGTAGGCTATATTTATTTATAGCTTAATATTATATTTTTTAATTTTTTTTTATTTAAGTAATTATAATTAAAATAACCTTATTTTATAAATATATTATAGGGTTTTCCCATGTTATTTTACAGGCTTTTTTTATAATATATTTATTTTTATAGCGCTAATTTTATTAAGTAACTTATTATTAATTTTAGGTATTTTAAAGCTATATAACTAGCATGGACCAGGAAATAATAATTATAAATTTAATATAAATAAATTAAATAAAATTATAGGTAACTCACGGCCCTTATTTAAAAAAACTTTTTAAATATTTTATTAAATTTTTATTTGCTAATTTTAAATAACTACTTACTAAATATTTTTATAATAAATTAGTAAAGTTACACATGGTTAAAGTTAAGGAGTTAATACCAGGTAATTAAAAATAAAGTTCTAAAAGTGCGTTTTGCTAAGGGGTGGGATTTCGGTAATGGGTGGGCCGCTCTACAAGAGCCTAGGCAGGGACGACGCAACTATCCTCAGCTGAGTGTCCAGCCCTACTACTCCGTATTCCACAAATATACATCACAACAATCCAAGCTGTATATCGATCTACGACTCAAATCCTCCCATCTACACGGCCCTCGCAGATTGCGATCGCGATGAAGCCCCATCAACCAGTTGTATCCTGAGGATCTCCACAAATCAAGATCGCATCGAGATCATATCCGCAAACATGCAACTCGCAATCGCTGGTTCATGGTTCACTCGTCAACCATATGTCATTCCGGCACTCAGTGACACCACCCTGACGTCCGCCTGAGATCAACTTCGCCTCCTCGTACAAAGACCCTGGACTCGATCACAATGATCATGACGACCAGTTTGAGGACGAAGACGCATATAAACCGCCCATCTGACCCAGGGATCTGAGCTGAGAGCAAGCACATTGACTACCTACGAACCACACCACCAAACACGTCCAACGAAGCTTCTATTGAATAATCACTATGTCTGACCGCGCCGAGAGACTCGCCGAAGACGCCTACGAGGCTGAGAACGACTACTCTGCCCCCGTCTCGGGCACCTACAACGATGCCTCCTACGCTCACGAGACCGGCACGCAGGGATTCTCCAAGGGCATCCCCGTGCAGAGCGACGACGCGGACTATGATGACCCCATGCAGCCGCCGTACTCGAACAGTAACCAGCAATTAGGTACGTCGTCTGCTATCCTTCCTGTCCTGTGTCAAGGTTTGGTTTGTGACAAATGTTAATGGTGTCCCGTTCATTCAGCTCAGGACGAACGCGAGGCCATCGACAAGTCCAACATCATTCGCGGCAAAGGTCGATCGCTTCGTCATTCAAAGCCCCAGGCTGCTACTAAGTACAGCGAAGGGCCAGATGAGGATGACCTGCCTCAGGAGGCGTTTGAGACCGGACAATCCAGCACCAAGCGGGTTCTGTAAAATTGGGGTAATAGAGGATTTCTGAAGCGAAAGCTTGGTCTCACTATGAGGAATTGTATGATATGGTTGCTGTTTGTCATGACTGATGTATGTGAGTTTTGAGTATGAACATGTTTGATATGTTATGTGCTTGGATCGGTCTCAGATCTCCAATACCATAGTATAGTAGGCCGTGTAAGAAGAATAGTTCCGTATAATGTAGGTTCATTGCGCGGAAAAAATGCACCCTGAACTAGTCTCCTAACCAGTCGCTCTGTATCACAGGCGTTGCGTGGGTGGCTCGCCCCCAGACTGGGTAGCTGGGTGTGCTGTTGCGCCTCGGCGCGACAGGTCATGGCATTGGTCGCCAATGATGGATCGGCTCTAATTCTGCGATTATGATACGCAGTCTGGCGACCCGAGAGCCTCAGTGGGAGTCGGACATTGTTCCGACAATGATTCAATGTATACTGGCTCAGTGCCGATTAAGCAAGTACCCGTGTCTGCAAATGTTAGGACATATTGTAGATTCGTGGAGGTACATACCACAAACTGTTCCAGGGACTGCTCAAAAAGCTCATTATTCACACCAAGACCACCAGGGTGCTCCGTAGGCGATAGCGGGTTCTTAACGACTGTTGAAATCAGCACGCAATCCCCATTAAAAAGACCGGGCCAATGTACCATATTCCACATAGAGGTTTATATAGATCTGCTGCAACGCAACGCGCATACTTGGGCTCTTGACGTCCGTAAGCATCACGAATTTGATGTTCGTCGGGGTCTCGTAGTAGTGCAGTTTGTACTGGCTGGTGCGATACGTCACGAAGCTGGAATCAACAGACGTCAATGTCTGGTTATCTTCAGAATCATCATACATGAAAGCTCACTTGTCGTCCTCTCCTCCCAGTTTTCGCACCATATTTCGGAGCGAGAACACGGTTCCGAAGATCAGTTTCGCATCGTCGTCAGTTGATCGTGTTGGTGGACCGGGAACGGGGGCAAGGCCGTTGGCCACCGTGAGAGTATCGGATGTAGGTCGCGAGGATTTGCCAGCAATCGAGGCAGGTCGAGGGGACCAGCGCCGTTTGTATATGCACTCCGCTGATGAACATAGTATTAGCGATTGCGATGGAGTCCGGGGGTGGTTCGTCTTACCATGGCGGTCGAAGATGTAGAACGAGTACACAACCATTGTGATTCGGCTCTCCGCAGGTTATCGAATTGAAGACTCAAGGGCTACCTCTAAAGAGAATAGAGTATGACACTAAATGTGATTGCTTCGATTGAGAGCTGATGATGATGGAGATGATAATGTCGATAAAAGAAGCCTTGGATGAACGGGGCGGTGAACGGCCACTGTTTACACCCAAAGAGCAGCTCTATGTAGCTAACTACTAGCTATCCTACCCGCGGCTTTGGAATTGGAGTGAAAGCAATTGGATGTAGACTTCCAGCCGGGGATAGGGACGTCGATCTAAATCTGTGGGACACTGTTGTTGGAAGAGACTCGAAGCTGTCTTCCGTGATTCCTTTGATCCTTCCTCTGGCTCCGTTCCCACATCTCCGACTGCGATAATATTGAGGGTGGAGCGCTGCCAGAGACAGCCAGAGCCGCTTGTTTCTCCCCTGCCACAGTCCTTTTTAACCCATAGCTACTCCGGAGTCTACACCCTGGTTGAACCCGAGTCTCGCACGCTGTAGGTGTAAGTGGCGTCTTATCGTGATCGCTGTGCCCCTCCACCTCCCCCACCACCTTCTCTGACAGGCAGCCGGATTTCAGCATCGCGGCTCAGTCTCTCGTCCATACTCCCACGACTGCTCTGTGTATTAATAATCTTGCCGTTGACTTTCTGTCTTGTTGCGTGAAATAATCAATGGCCGACGAGGGTGCTGGCTCTCTGCAACAGGATGCCAGTTCAGGGTCCACTGTCCGTCCAGAGCCCCAACCTCGCCCAACGCCAGCTCGTTATGCGTAAGTTTCTTTGGTGTTGATTCTATCTCAAGCAAGTGCACTCTCTTGGAGAGCTGGAGCTATAGGACTTACTCTGCATCCTGCATTCCAGCTCCACACCTTCATTTGAAAGCCCTCAGAGACATCACCGCCGCAACCCGATAGCCCGGCGTCCCGTAAAGGTGGGCGATCTTTTTTTTTCTTATCTTCATCGGCTCTCAGGGGGTGCATTTGCTGACTGCATTGTAGGAAACGCTCAATGCTCGGTCAGAGTACACTCTCAGTCAAGACGACGGCACTGCCGAGCATAGAATCAACCAGTATGTGATTAAGCAGGAGATTGGCCGTGGGTCGTTTGGCGCGGTGCATATTGCTGTTGACCAATATGGAAACGAATACGTGAGCGTTATTGCTACTTCGATGCCTACACAGACTAACCGAGCTTTAGGCTGTCAAAGAGTTCTCCAAGACGCGTCTAAGGAAACGCGCAAAGTCGCAACTTCTAAGACAATCCCGAGGCCCAAGACGTCCAGCAGATGGTTTGAATTCTCCTCTGCATAGACAGGGATCGGGAGTTGGGGATGAAGAGATGAAGAATGCCCTCTATCTGATCAGGGAGGAGATCGCCATCATGAAGAAGTTGCACCACAACAACTTAGTATCGTTGATAGAGGTGCTTGACGACCCGACACAAGACTCGCTGTACATGGTTATGGAGATGTGCAAAAAGGGCGTGGTTATGAGAGTCACTCTTGAAGAGGAGGCGGACCCGTACGATGACGAGCGTTGTCGTTGCTGGTTTCGTGACCTCATCTTGGGCATTGAGTATCTACACGCGCAGGGGATTGTCCATCGTGATATTAAGCCTGATAACTGCTTGATCACGAACGACGATGTACTCAAAGTTGTCGACTTTGGTGTGTCCGAGATGTTTGAAAAGAACTCGGATATGCTTACGGCCAAGTCTGCTGGATCTCCTGCCTTCTTGCCACCAGAACTATGCGTTATCAAGCATGGCGATGTTTCAGGAAAAGCAGCGGATATATGGTCCATGGGAGTGACCCTGTACTGTTTGCGATACGGCAAGCTGCCTTTTCAAGAGCAGAGCATTATCGACCTCTACGAGGCCATAAAAAACGGCCCGATTGCTTTCGAAGGCGAAAATGATGATGCTTTTAGAGATCTCATGTTGCGGATTCTGGAGAAGGACCCCGCAAAGAGGATCCAAATGGACGACCTGAGGGTATGTGTCAATGCCTCCGTTCTTTACTTGTTCTAACGAAGACGTAGGAGCATCCCTGGGTGACAAAGAACGGCATGGATCCTCTATTGCCAAAGAGCGAAAATATTGCCGAAATAGTTGGGCTCCCTACAGAAGAAGAGATGAACTCGGCCATTACCAAAAACTTTGGGCACGTCCTGGCCGTGGTATGTACAGAACGATTCTGCTCAAGGTCAAATCTAACATGACCTTAGATGAAAGCTGTGAAGAAATTCAAACGCCTCCTCGGACCGACTCGAGCTTCCACACCTATACAAAGCATCCTTGGCCAGGAATACGAGGCACACTTTGTCGAGCCTCCTATGGAAATGGACCCGGAGGAGAGTGTGTCCTTACCAACTGCAACACACTTCAGCAAGGCGCAAAGTTTGAACACGTATAACAGAACAGCCTGGGAGCGTGAGGATGTCGTTAAAGGATACCACCTACGGCGACAGGAACCTTTGCCCTATTATTTGCAAAATAACAACAATTCGGCTGCTGCATATGCCTCTACTCTGGACAGATCGACAAGGAGAGACTCCGGTTCAATACGGAGCGTCAACATGGTGGACGACCCCACTGAAGACCCGCAGTCACAGTCTCCCAGATTCCCACTGTCACGTACTAGCTCGACCGCCACCAAGCGCAGCATGGAAGGCACAAGGGGACACGCACGAGATCCGTTAGAAGAAGACTGTCCCTACTTATTCATTGGGCCGTCCACGTTCACCGGCTCAAACCCCGGCTCAGACCCTATAGATATCAAGAGCGCCGACGCAACGCCCAGTGTCCTGGACTCAGATGTTCGACTGACAGAAAAGGAGATGGGTCCAACATCAGAAGAGGACTATCCCATGGTGAGCGAATCACCAGGAGCCGCCAATTTCGACATCTACGAAACGGCGTACCGAAAGGAAGTCGAGCGCATCCGAGCCGATACACTCCCAGGAGAAGGCAAGGGTACCGTACCCATGGTGTACCTCACTCGTCGTGTAGAGGGGAAAGATGAAGTGATGAGACTCGTGAGAGAGACGACAATGAGTGAGCCCGCTCTGGGTTTGGGAAGAAGAGTGGCTGTCCCTCAGGATCGGGGCTTTGGCTCCGCGGTTAGCATGATCAGAGCCCAACTGGAGCAGGGTCGACAAGAGCAAGAGAAACAGGAACAACAAAATCAGGACCTCGAATCTCTCAATCCCTTCAGAGACGCCAGGTCCTGAGGCTCCGGCCCCGGAATCATCTACCATCATCGCTGACACAGGACCCCATCATCAGAAGGCCAGAGGGGCAGGCTGCGCAATTTACTTAACCGGGGCAAGCGAAGTCAAAACCCGTAACTAGGGCAGGGGGGACGAATTACTACTTTTGTGACATAGACAACTTGGCTAGATCAGAATCACCACCCTCTGAAACTGGGACGACCGTTTCAGTTGTAAATCTGCCGCAAATAGGGAAACGTTCTGTAGATGTAGATGGAAAGTCTGACGCAACTGGCGTTTAGAGGAATAGAATGTGGCTCTTGTACTTGCACAAGTCCCTCTACAGAATCAGACTGTATCGTGTGCCCAGAAAGCTTGAATCAATTTCAAGGATTCTAAGAAGAAAGCCGAGATCGTACTCTGTAGTACAGATATATATGCCCCATGCTGCTCCGCAGCAGCAATCATGTCGAGGCCTCGCTCACTCACTAGACTCATAAATACATGTACAGGAGATGAGACATTAAGCTCTATATCCGTGAAGCGAAGACATTGGAAGAACAAGAAAAGCAAGAGATAGAAATCGAGATGAGTTGAGACTGGATCAAAAGCAAAGACATAAAGAAGAAATCATAAGCTGACCCAACATGGTAGGAAATGATGATTGGGAGATCCATGTGCAACTTCATGTTCGTCATGCTTTGCTCGCGCTGGACATCTGAGCTGAAGTGAGCTGGATGCTAAGAGTAGAGCAAGCGATTGATGCAGGGGATCGCTATGAAAATGGGGTAAGGCGAAAGATCGTGTTCATCAACTCAAGGCGTTATGAATCGGGCACATCAGGAACAAACCAGGAATATTATATGTCCAAGAAGGAGATTTTTGCGCAGCTCGATTATCGACGGTGGCCCGTAGTATAGCAGAGCAAACAGGTGAACGAATGGTAGACCAGATCAGATATGTCTACTCCGAGCCACCGACTCGGACAGACGTACCCAGTGGTAGTGGTCACCAAAATGAGTAATCGTAATCTCAGTTAACCGCCCTTGACAAAAGAAAGGTATTAATAAGAACGTTCGATATAAAGAATGAGAACAGGAGATACAATTGAAATGAAGCAAGAAAGAATCATTGCGAAAGAGATAGCCAGCACTCGTAGAGCATGCATAAATCGTGGCTTTTTGTCCCTTGCGGGAGAACATAATTCAGTTTTGGTCCCGAAATGGGGCGCGTAGTAAGGCAGATCAATGCTATCTATCGCTAGTAATCGATGATGAAGCTCATTCGTCGTATCGCATCGAAATAGGGAAATAAGGACGCCGTGGCTTTATTGCAATGGAAGAGTTTCATTGCGTTCGTTTTTCAGCCGTAGTTAAAGGGACTTGGAGTTCCAGCGTGCGGGTTTCGTTTGATTGCTGGGGAGAGGGATGAACAAGGCTCCTTTGGCTGCTGTCCGTAAACGGAAGTCTTTCGGGAACTGGAGGCTGAAAAGGTCGGTCTGCAGTTTGCATGAAGGGTATACTCTCTCTATGGCTGAACTGTAATGCAGGAAATGTTTGTCTAGTGTCTTGCGGGAGCGGCGGCAGCTCTCGGGACACGGAACCTATTTGATTGGGTATAATCCGCATCCGCTCATCGTCGCTGGGCCCAGACATCGAAATCGAACCTAATGGCGGTTGCCCATAGTGCAACCCAGTCGGAGGTATAAGCGAAGATCGACTGCTGGTTTGAGTAGTATAACCAGGCCCGCCAGCTTGAATTATTGAAGGGCTAGTCGGTATGGCCGGGTGCTTCACTTTCTGCGACCCGCGCCTGGACGGGGGCTGAAATGGCGCACCACGACGTTCAGCCTCTGCCTTGCGTCGCTCCGACTCTTGTTTTGTTGGTCGACCTCGTTTTCGCGGGGGTTCACCTGTGCCCGGGACATCCCCTGTGCCCGGGGATAGTATTGTTGATGCACCACTCTCACTAGTGTAAGACGCGGGACCAGCAGAAGGTCGGGGTTGAATTGGGCGATGAGCGCGCACGGGGTTGTCTGTCGAATATAGAGGCCGCTTTCCCACACTGCTGGTTGGATGTGGAAGGGAAATTGACTGTTGCGGAGCAGTGTGATGTTGTGGATGCAGCGGTCCAGCGCCTGGGTTGATTGGAGGCGCCGATTCATGGTACATCTCGTTGAACGCCGATTGGCAGGAATTGAGTGAGCGACCTATATAGGGTTTGTTCAGCTGACTCTCCGATAGTCCATACATGGAAGGGCTAATCCGTACCTGAAGGAAGCGGGATATCAGCCCAGCTAGGATGGATATTCAATGACTTGATCATGAGGATGAGCTCGCGAGACGGGACGCCTCCTTTCTTCAGGATTTCGGTAAGCAATACATTCTGGGTACTCGGTTAGCTCGTATCAGCCAGCAAGGAACGCGCACGGTGAGCGTCATCATCAACGCGACTTCCAAAACATGAGCTGGCTTCTGTTCCATACCTTCTCCTCCTCTGTCCATGGCCTTTCCCGTGAATGCGACATATCCAGCCAACCATAGAAGCCAAAGGTACCAGCTCTTCTTAGGAGACAGACAGCCAAACGAGAGTATGTCTCTCTATATCCAGCTTGCTAGCAGGTATACAGAGCGAAGCGCGCGTAGCCGAGACAAGCACGAATATACGGAACAGAACGAATGTTGACAAGGGAGGACACAATGTACAACCACAGCAGGACTGTACTAGAACCAACGAGTCGGCAAGGAAAATAGATACAACAAAGGTATGAGAAAAAGATTAACCACAGAGCCTCCCAAACGGAATAATGGTCTACACCAGTGTATCAACACGTGGTAGCTCAAAAAAGAACCAAGAAGCGGGCTGGCAGCACAACAAACGAAGACAGGCAGGAGTGACAGAAGTCAGTAGAGAGGGTGCACAGTGAAGAGGGGAAGGGGCCAATTATTATGCAAGCGACAGTATACATTGAAGGAGGACAACGAAAGACGGGGTATTCATATAGAGAGCCTCAAGGTGGTTGGCAGCAGGCTTGCAGACGGAACGGACAACTATGAAGGTGAGATGCGCAAGACAAGCAGAACCAAATGGGTCAAGTTGCAGTTACTCCTATGCTTTAGATCGAGGGTACAAAGAATGGACCAGAGACACCGATAGGGAAACAACGTGAGTGGATCGTGGATTCGTGACCCTGGCTTCGAGAGGGACCGGGTAGTGTCGTTGCTGGAGACCGAATCGACGTCAAGATTAAGCACTTTCAACAATGCACATTGCCACCAAACAGACGTGAGTACGAAATGGAAAAGGTAAAGAAAGAACGAAGATGAGGGGAAAGGAAAAGCGAAGGAGCTCGAAGGACGGTAGAAGGACGATAGTAGACGACAGAGGAGCGAGACTGTATCTTTCCCCGGAGACGTTTTCTCTTAGCCAAGCGGCCTCTCAAATCGGAATTGCGCAGGCCAGTAACGCGACGGAAACCGCAGGCATGTGTCCGGAGGGCAAGGGGAAAGCTGCAGGGACTGTCGACTGTTTCTCGTCCGTTGATGCGTTCTCCAAAGTCGCGGGTGAGGAAGCCACCGGGAACAAGACAAGACTTAGGAAAGAATAAACAAGAAGAAATAGGAAAAGGAAATATTGAAAATAAAGTCTGCGGAGCCAACCAGGCTAAGGTGGATCAGGCCGTGTTCAACCTAGAAGAGAATAGTGTTTCAAAGACGATGGTTTCAGATGATTCCAGGCGCCCACACGCGTTCTGCAACGAGGGTGGAAACTGGAAAGGATCCGGGAGAAAAGCAAACAGCGCCTCCCACCGAGAAAAGGGGCACAAGGAAACTATGGATTATCCGAACAAGGATCTGGAAAGACCACGAAAGGCGCAGATATAGGGGAATGCGAAAAAAAGGACCAACAATGCACAAGCTGAAGCTGGATGGGGTAGGAGAGCAGGGGGGGCAGAACAACAGGGTGCGGCTACTGTTGTACTCCCTGACCAGCGACCACGGTCAGAACGGGTAAGGGAAAAGAATAAAAAATACAAACAAAAAGAAAGACAAATGATACAAAGCTAAACGCGGTTAAAAATGGATAAATCAAACATGAGTGTATCGACGATTGAGGAGCGAAGAAACAATATTGCACCATCTGCACCATGACAGAAGAAGACTGAATATGAAGGGCAAGATGAGAGTTTGCCGCCTGGCTGCATATCGCCTTTCTGGAGGGGTCACAAGATGTCAACGCCTTTCGCAGGAAACAGCGCGTTCCAAAGGTATATCACGGACCCAAGGCGATTGGTGATAGGTGGGCATTGACGCCCCAGGACGTTGGGTCAACGGAGAGGACAATCGGCATGTTTTAGAGACAAAAGTTGCTAGGCGTTTAGGAATTGGAAAGCGAGCTTCGGGGCCAACTCCCAGATGCAGGTAGCGTGGACGATCCAACCCGACACCAAATCCTTTTCTGCATGGATTTATTATTAGCGATGACTGCTGCTGCGCTCGCTACATGAATTGCAGCGCCATGCATTGGCCCTATTGAAGATAGCGGGAATGCATAAACGATGACTGGCAGAAAATGGATGGCGGCGGAGGCAGTTGATAACCGCTGGGTGGGGTTGGGGGCTCCGCAATAGGCGCAGGCGAAACCGAAATCCTGGAGGCTGGGAGAGGTTAACAACAATCATCCAGAAACCGTGGAGTCTTAGTAGTAGTACTCCGTAGTACGGAAGTGCTTTGGGTCGTGTCCCGGCTCGCCCATCCGCGAGCTGTGATTGGTTCAGGCTGTGCTCCGCGACTCAAGCATGCCATTGACTCGTTGACTTGTTGGAGCGCCGGAGCGGAGAGTTAATATATTATTGTCAAGGCAAAAAGGCAAGTCTCTTACTCCGCACGAGTAAGAGATCGCCGCAATATCAAGGTTGAAAAGCAACCAAGGCAGCGTAACCTATCAATGATCCTGTTTCTTGTGATCCATGTCTATCAGATCGCCGTGTACCGATATTATGGTCATAATTATCGGTATCCGCGCGATAATTTTAGCCTGCGAAAACTGTGAGGAGCGCCCAGGAAACGGGCGATTCGATTCCAGAAGCCGTGATGCTACATAAACGAAGGACGTTGTACCAGAGCAAGTAGATTCAAGATGTTGAACGGGCCAACATATGGCCGGTGTGTGACGATTGGGTCCGTTGCTTTTCCTTTTTGAAATATGTTATCAGTGGATATCTTGTGAAAAGAAGATTCGATCGATGATACCCAGTCAATAATGGCCCATGCATGAGCGATTGAGCATCGGCATGCAGGAGAGGACTTGGAGGAGGCAGCGCCCCGCCTTTGAATCAACCGTCCGGGAGCCCGCTGCTGACAGCGTTAAACCTGTCATCCTTCGCATACTCAAAGAGCGCAGATACGAAGCATTCCAAAGAATTCCAAAGACGCAATACCTTGAATGTTGACTTGATGCAGACTAGAGCTGTTCAGCTGGTCTGGGGAAGATGGAGAAGACCGTGGACAGGAGAACTCTGGCGGTCCGGAAGCTCAAAGGAAGCTCCACGCTCGAGGTTAAAGAATAAGACGAGGCCCACTTGGAGGTTCTCAGGCTCAGGTACCCGTCTCCATTAATTCACGCTTGTACTGGACTAGAAAAACAATATAAAGATCATGCGAAGTATCTACTCCGTACGACACTCATCACTACTCTTTCGAGGGTCAAGAACCGCAATGAAGACTTTCGGCCAGGTCACTTTCTGTGCTACACAGTGAGACTGCCATCCCAGTTGATTGATGCAAAGTGCCTGCATTTCTGGTGTACATGGCCATGATTTATCGAGATTCTGCGGTCGGAAATCGGATTTCCTTGGTCTTGATCTCGATTTTGGGACCAAGAACCACTGTTATCTTACCACGTATCCCGGTATCTTCATCTATTTGAGTTTCTACTGATCAACCTCGATAATCGCCGTCTGGACTGCTTTGGCGTACCCGTTCATGCACGAGCCTCCTCCATCTGGATCGTCGGCTCGATTTTTATTAACCCGATGTATGTTTCTGAGCCGTCCGAATCCGCACCCTGTCGACCCAGGTAACTCCTTCGTTTCTGACACGGTCACTCTATACTGGAAAGACTAACGGCTATTCCTAGACCCCGAACAGCTGCACCTTCACGTCCCTCACCCGCTCATACGACGTCCATAAAACTAATTGGATGCTCGTGGCCAATCACTAGCCGCCCAAAACCGCGCCGGTGCTGGAGAGTGGTAACTCTGCCGCGGCCTCACCTCAGTTTCCCTGCATCTGGGCCCGTGGTCCCCGGTGTAGATTCGCCTCCACGCACATCAAGGTTGCATGGCGAGCTAGCCCGGGCTGTCTTTATGATTCGGTACCCCATGGTTATAATTTCTTCCCGGAGTACATGGGATCATCAAGTGGTTGGAGGACAGAACCTGTCTTCCCTGCAGTTGTCGGCGCGAGGCGCAAGCTTTGCCTTTATTACAGCATCTCCTCTCTTGTTTACCCGCTGATAGACGATTTACTGACAGAAACTCCCGCTCTTTTCGCCCCCTATGAGCGGTCCGGGTATATACTCATCAACCAGAATGACTCTAAGAAACCGTCTATGACCAAAAACATCCGAACCTATTGTGGTTTGAACGATACGAACTGTTGCGGAGAATCGGCTGCCCAGACATCATCTGGAAACCGTAGCTGAAGTGCTACGCTGAAGTGCTACCTTTTCAACTACGTTAACCGTGACAATTCAATATATTTCTAGTCCGAACGTGAGAAGTGAAATCAGGCTCAAACTGGACACATCACTATTCTACAATAGAGCTGATGGGGAAATGAGATTGAGAAATGTCAGAGTCAGACTTCCACTGTTACCTACAGCTGAAAAATGCGTCGAGTGCCAAGAAGCCTGGTCAAAATGACAACATGATTTTCGTTTTCGACTAACCGGAGGATAGAAGTTTGACCATTTGGTGTCTCTGGAACACTAAGCAGTCGTTCGAGTGGTGGTGCATAGAAAGAAGAGTATCCCTCGGAACGTGGTCAAGAACAGAAGTGAAAGTGGATGGAGAATGGACCTTTCAGAGACAGTGAACAAGATGGACATGAGAAGGAAATGTATCCACGAAGACATGATAGAATAGAGATTCGTTATTGTCACTCATTCGTTACCTATTGTCGTGTCTTGGCATACCTATGGTGGACGGAGTCTCGACAATGATTCCTCTCCGGGCTCCTCCCTCACCACAAAAAACTTCTTACACCTCCCGAGGCACATCCTTGCGCGGTCTCTCCTCGTCAAGGTCTACTACCTTATAATCCTTGGCTTCTGCTCCCACTCACCCTCTTTCGCCTGAGACTTGGCCTTCCGATCTGTGTTTGGGCCTCGACTCCAGTGTGCCACGCCGTCTCTGGCTCTGATAGTTTTGCGCGCTCCGTCCGTGTCGTCATGTCAACTCATGACAACGCGGACCCTCAGTCAGAATCGGTTGCCGATGCAGTTACTGCGATGAAACTGGAGCAGCCCGACCATTCTACCGATGCTCCGATTCCAAACGGCGGAGGGGCCACGATGAAGCCCGAAGTTCAAATCGCGTCGCCAGAGCCCGCAATAAAGGACGAACGGGCGACCCCATCCTTAGCGAAATCGCGATCCTCCTCACAAACGCCGGTCAAGAAAGAAACTTCAGATGAGGCGGACGTAAAGGAAGGGGTTGAGGACGATGCGTCCGGTACAGAAAGGGTTGGAGGAGGCATCTCAGTCAAATTGGAGCCAGGACAGCCTCCCAAGTTGGCTCGTAGCTCCTCACAAAAAGTTGTTTCGCGACCGCTACAGCTTTTCCTGAACTTGCCGGATAGTACGAAGGAAGCACAGAACACATTTGAGGTGATCGAATCGTGTCAGTATGCTAATAAATACATGGGCTATACTGAGCATGCTATGGAGTGTGATTGTGCGGAAGAATGGGGTGAGTTTGTCTCTCTTCTTGCCGTATTTGTCTTGAGGTTTTGATTTTCGTTCTTGCACCACCCCCGCGCTTTTCGCCCATCTTGGTATGAAGGATCCAAGAGACCCTGGCCTGGCTCCTCCCAACGACTAATCATGCCTACTTCATATTGTGTCTTGTCTAATCTAACCATGTCGGCCAGATTCGGCCAGTTCAATCAATCGAGCGTGTGGAGAGGACTCGGACTGCATCAATCGTGCGACGAAGATTGAATGTATGGGTGACTGTGGGTGTGGGTCAGACTGTCAGAACCAACGATTCCAGCGAAAAGAATATGCCAACGTGGCTGTCATCAAGACTGAGAAGAAGGGTTATGGACTACGTGCGGAAGAGGACCTGCGACCGCATCAGTTCATCTTCGAGTACGTTGGAGAAGTTATCAACGAGGGTCCATTCCACCGCCGCATGAGGCAGTATGATTCGGAAGGGATTAAACATTTCTATTTTATGTCCCTCAGCAAGGGCGAGTTCGTGGATGCGACCAAAAAGGGCAATCTCGGACGTTTCTGCAACCATTCGTGCAACCCCAATTGTTATGTCGATAAGTGGGTTGTCGGAGAGAAGCTTCGCATGGGTATTTTTGCTGAACGACACATTCAAGCGGGCGAGGAATTGGTTTTCAACTATAACGTGGATCGATACGGTGCAGACCCCCAACCGTGTTACTGCGGTGAACCCAATTGCACTGGCTTCATAGGCGGCAAGACCCAAACAGAGCGGGCCACGAAACTGTCCAACGCGACGATCGAAGCATTGGGCATTGAAGATGCCGATGGGTGGGATACTGCCGTGGCAAAGCGGCCGCGGAAGAAGAAGATGGGCGAGGATGACGAAGAATATGTGGACAGCGTGCAACCCAAGTCGTTGGACGAGGGCGGCGTCACGAAGGTCATGGCGGCTCTTATGCAATGTAAGGAAAAATGGATTGCAGTCAAGCTTTTGGGCCGCATCCAGCGCTGCGATGATGAACGGGTGCGCAACAGGGTGGTGAAGATGCACGGTTATCAGATTCTCAACTCTCAACTCGCCATGTGGAAGGAGGATTTCAATGTTGTGCTACAGATCTTAGACATTTTGGACAAGTTTCCCCGTCTAACGCGGAATAAGATCATTGACTCCAAGATCGAGTCGACAATCCAACCGCTGACCAGCTGTGGGGATGAAAGAGTCGAGCAGAAAGCCACGGTTCTCCTACAACTTTGGTCGACCTTGGAGGTTGGCTATCGAATACCCCGTATGAAGCGGGATCCCAACGCCGCTACGCCGACCGTTAGCCAGTTCCACCGACGGGAGAACATCTCAGACGATCGGCAGCAACGGCCTAGATCACGATCAAGGTCCAGGTCAATCGAGGCTCCTCGAGGACCAGCAGCGCAGAAACGCGGCGGCCAGGGTCCAAGGAACCCACACCACCAGGGCCCTCGCCCGTTTCGACGGCGTTTCGACCCTCTTCCGCAAGGATGGTTTGCGGCCGAGTCCAACGGCCGAACATATTACTATTCAGCTCGGGGAGATACTACCTGGACGCGGCCGACGAAGCCGGCTCCACAGCCGCCACCACCGCCGAAAGAGTCGAGAGACAAAGCGCTTCAGAGTATCATTGATGGTATCATGAACGCAAAGGAGCAGACGCCCAAGGAGAAGTCCGGCACACCTGCCACGCCTCAGCCATCCAAGCCCACGCCAGAGGGCAAGGACGGGCAGGAGAAATGGAGAAACTACAGTGAAGAGAAGCAGAAAAAGCTTTACGAAAACACTGTAGGCCTTCATCTATAAATCGACTGTAGACCAAGCTAACGGGTATAGTTGTATCCCCATATCAAACACGTCGTTGACAAGTTCAAGCACAAGCTTCCGAAGGACGACCTCAAACGATACGCAAAAGATGCAAGTTTCCTCACTTTTGAACTCCATACAATTACTAACGCACCCTTAGGTCGCTAAAAAGCTAGTTAACTCGGATTTCAAAAACAACCGGGTGACGGATCCTACCAAGATTGATGATAAACAGCAGAAAAAGGTGAAAAAGTTCTGCAAAGAATTCTTTGACAAGGCCGTCGTGAAGCACCAGGCGCACGAGATGCACAAAGCTGAGAAGCTCGCCAAAGAAGGCAGTGCAGATGATAAACCTGCAACGCCAGCAGCTGGCCAAAGCGAGGGCGACGAAGGGACACCAGATGTGAAGATGTCGGACGACGAAGGTAGCACTGATAGGGGAGGATTCGGTGGTCTCAAACGGAAACGAGACGACCTCAACGTGGGTAATGCGGACACTCCAGATGATACGCCGACTTCGTCTACAAAACGCCAGCGATCATCAACACCACCGCCCCCTCCACCTGTCATGAGCCCCAACGCGAACGACAATGATGACATGAGCGTTAGAAGCGACGAGCCAGACGACGCCGACGCCGACGCCGACGAGGTCGTTCTGGTTGGTAACCCAACACCACCTCCTCCCCCACCTCCACCTCCACAAGAGGACATCGATATTCCAGACGCAGATGCAGACACAAATGGGCACGATTTCGAGGGATACACCAAAATCAATCAAACCTCCCAGGCTCAGATCGGCATCCAGGGCAATGTATAGAATCTTTCTTCTTCGCCCGTTCCATCATACTTTCTCTAATTTATTTAATCACGGTATGGGATTCCGACAGTTCGTTCAAAACTGCTCCTTTTTCTTTTCTTTTTTGGGAGGGTCGTCAGGTAGGCCCCGGTCGGGTCGGCAGCATTGCATGGGGTTGAGGAGTTTTCTGACTTTACATATCCACTGAAGCCGGTGTTCTTTTTTTTTCCTTTGTCTGCTTTCTATGACTGACAATTGCAACCGTTGGTTGTCCCTTGCTTGACCCTTTGATCTTTTTATCCCCTGTTTTTCCACTGCTACACTCACTTCAGACCCTATCCTATCCTCCTGCCACCAATCACTTTACCATCCGTCCACCTACTCACCCTTTCCTTTATCCCTCATCATATATCATCTCGGCAAAACAAGGGTACACTGCATATGACCTTCGTATCTTTATCTAGAGACACGCAAGGCGGCGTCTACGGTCGGTTACTTGGGATTCTTCATTTTGATTTTTTTTTCTTTGCGTGTATAATTAGCTACGCTACTTACTACCTACCTACCTATACTAAAATCAATACCGGAGAAGGACGAAAAAGTACAGCTACGTACCTGCTTGCCTGCTTGCCTGCTTCCATCGTTACCTGTTATTTAGCGTGTACGACCTTTTACTCCGTACTTCGCAGTTCTACCTGGTCCTCTTCCGCCATGGGTAGTTGCTGTGCAGTGGGTCTGAATGAGAATATATATATAATCCCAGCCAAACCATTCTGAAATTTGTTGGTTGCCGCTTGGGATGATTATGTATGGAGAAAATCTACCGAGCACCTGCATGGAAGTGAAAGACAGTGGACGAATAACGGAGTCCAATATGTATGTACTCCGTACAATGCTGCAGCCGAGACCCTGCATTACCAGGAGTCCCAACCCACTCAGTAGATACATCGCAGAACTGAACAATGTTCCAGAGCAACATCAATCCGTCCATCAAATATGTACGTGACTAACATAGCGCGGCGTAGCGGGCGTCAAAAAAAAAAGAACAGCATCAGAATTTCTCAAGAGTCCCTCTCACTAAAGCGGTTAAAAAAAAGAGAAATCTAGTAGAAACTCTCCACGATACTATCCTTATTCGCAGGTCCCTGCCCAATACCACCGGGCCCGTTCTCACCCAGCCTAAACACACTCTCGATGACACTGAGCTCTGTCGCCGTCGTATCGAGACCTGTCACAGCAAGCCAGTCGTTGACGACCAGGCCCGCACCGACAACGGGGGAACCGCGGTTCACTGAACCAGCGACTAGAGGGACCTGGAGGAGGGAGGAGAGCTCGTCCTGGTCGCGGATGGAGGTCTTGGGGTGAACGATGCCGCCTTGGTTTGAGAGGGCCATGTACGAGCCTGTGAGGACATTGTCGGCGATAGTTTGGCGGAAAACTTCGACGCCCAGGACGTCGGCGATGCTAGGTACTTAAGTCAGCGTGATATTCCATTTGTGGGTTTCGGAGAAAAAGTGTGCATACATCTCCTCTGTCTCGCGCTCCAGATCGGGGTGGATAAGTGCGACATGGTCGTTACAGCAGATGACGTTTCCGAGCGCGGACAGGCGCTCCTCTATGCGTTGGATCTTGACATCGTCCGGCAGCGTGTTTCGCAGGTGTTGCAGTTCTTGGTCTGTTGTTGTTGTGGGGACGAGAAAGCCCTTGCGGTTTCTGCGCGCGGTAGTCAGCATTGGGGTTTCAAGGCTGTTGGAGAGGGTAGACGCACCCTGCGGTCAAACGGCCGATAATGCGTGTTCCTGCGATTGTGGCATGGCAGATGGGGATGACGTCTTGAAGTTCAGCTTCGAATACACTGTATCATGTGTGAGTTTGATTATCATGTGAGTTTTGTGTGCAGATTGGAGAGTGTACCTGTAGAAGTTTTCCGAAGCACCGATGGCCACAACGGCATATGAGTTGGTTAGTCGGGAGAAAACGCCGACTCTATTGTTTGGTCAGTTTGGAGCGTAGCATGACCAAGGACGGGTACGGACTCGTTAGAGTTCTCGAATTGAGCGCGGACAGCCATGATTGAGGATTTGTATGTGCGGAACTGAGGGGAAGAGATCTTCTAGTGAGGGCGGGGTATGCAGGACAAGTAGTAGGGTACTACTGTGCGTAGGGTGAGGAGGGGAGTAGCAGAGAAGAAAGAGGAAGTTAGGGATATCCGTGAATAAAGATGAGGGATTCTCTGGACGATGGACAGAGAACGAAGCAGGTAAATATACCGCAGGGCAGACGAGGCTCTGGATGGAGCAAAAATATGGACTTTGCAAGAAAAGCTTGCGCCACATACCCGCACCGCCCGGTCTAGTCCCGATACGGCGGAGCTCTCGAGTCACTCATGCACTGATGCAGTCATCCCGCTCCGCTCTGCGTCTGACTCATTATGAGCCATCCTGATATCGCAGGCGAACAGCAAGCATGAATGAAGATGCGATCGAAATGTCTCATTGTATAGTACAAGGAAAGTAGCCTAACCAACACCGCGTCCGTGCTAATCCCAGAACACCGACATCCAACAAACCTAATACAAAATGCAAATGAATAGAATCAATACGGCGGCCGAGGTGGCTGTGGCGGTGGCTGATAGTATATACTTGGATGGTGATGCCCCGTCAAGTAGCCCGGCAAGGGAGGCCGTTGAAAGTTCGACCCTGGTGGAGGTGGAAGCTGCGGAGGCCCACCGCGCGACGAGAATGGGTCAGGAAGGCCAAGCGTCTCATTGATCGGCGGGATTTGTTGTCCCGCCGGGAGGAGTCGCCTCGGCTGGCCTCGGGGTGTCGGTGGCGGCAAAAACGGTCGGGGTTCTGGGTGCGCATGGTGTATCGGCGGTGGCTGAGGGGGTTGAGGTTGGGGTTGTGGAGGTTGAGGAAGAATGGCACGATGAGCTGCAAGCCGCGGCGTATGCTGGAGCGTAGGCCGGGGCACCTCAGCCGCCGCAAGGTCAGCCAGGGCTGTCAGCGCCGAGGACCTCACATCCGCATAAGGTGGAGGATGATGCTCCTTCATAGGAACGCCATCCCGCACTTCGACGATTCCGGTGGCTTCCAACAACATGTTGATAATCTCCCCGCCAGAAAGTCCAGCGAACGGACCAGCGTCTCTTATCTCTTTCATCTGGGGATTGATATCATCGCCGAGCTTGGCTCGTTGGACGAAGTCATCCCAGCCGAAAGCAGCACGTTCATAGGAAGCTGCTCCAGCAGGGTCACGCACGAGCGAGGAGTTGAAACCTCTATAAACTTCTCGCATCACAGGGGCTCGTCGTCCGCGTTCATTCTCTGTTTCAGAGCCGTCGGTCTGTAGAATGCATTAGCATTGGTCAAGTGTTTGTCGTGAATAATATACCTCAGTATGCTCATCATCTTCCGCCGCGCGACGGCCTTCGATGAATGTCATATACTCCCCGTGACTCGCAAGAAGATGTTCCTCTTGAATATAACGAGAGGATGCCTTGATATATCGTTAGCAACGTTCAAGAATGAGAGTGCATTTTCCTACTCGACACCGCTCCTCGATAGCCTCTTTGTTGGCTTTGTATATCCTGTTCTCCTGCGCTACCTTGAGGTCGTATTCTCGTTTCAGAGTATCTTGCTTCTCACGCAAGTGGGTCTTCAAAACCAAACTGATTTCCTCAAACTCAGGAACAGCCTTATGCGCGTTCTTGTCGCGAGCGATACGCTTCTCGGACTGTGTAGCGAGTACAGCCAAAGCCAATCGTTGTGCGGCAGCCACCCTTCTAAAAGCCTTGTCTAATTCACGCTGACGGTCTCTCAACTTTTGGGTGGCGGCGCTTGGAGATGGCGACCGTTCGAACTCTATATCACTAGACCGGTCATCCTGACGCCCAGTGCGCGTGGAGCGCGCAACACGAGTGCCACCACGCCCTCGCTTGTTCACGCCAAAACGAGCTGATGTTCTGTTGCGCGCTCCTCGACCCCGACCTCGATTACGGCCACCACGAGTTGCTTTAGAAGTAGCTAATTCGGCAACATTGTCCGGCGTAGTAGAATCGTCAGCTTCTTCAGTGATTTGCCGAGACCCTTCGTCCACTTTAGAAGCTGTTCCATCATCCGGCTGGGACAATGAATCTTCCAGCTTACGCCCGTCGCCGTTCTGCAGCGTTGGTTCTGACGCACGGTGGAGCGCGGCTGCCTCTACTTTCGGCTTCTTGGTTGGCGAACTCAACGTGGATGGGATAGCCCCTTGCTCATCCGTATCGAGAGACTTGCGCTTTCGCGACAAGATCGGACTAGTTCTGGCCGAGACGGCTTTAGATTCCTCGTCATTTTCAGCGGCTTGATGTTCCTCTTTCTTGTGACGGGGAGGAGACACAGTGCCTTTTGGCGATTCTCCAGGGGGCGGCGTTGACTCTGCGGTGTGTGACGCCTCAATATCGGCTGGATTAGACATCGCGGCTGCTTCTGAGGCGACATCTTCAGGAAGCGGAGATTTGACAACTGACGTCGTTGGGCGACTGCGAGTCGATACATTGGTGCCGACGTCCCCAGCATGTCGATTGCGATTTCTAGTTCTAGTGTTGGTAGCACCAGGAGCTAAGGGGCTTGCATCCAATGGTTTAGACTCTGTGGCCCCATTTTCTGTGGGTGTATCATGAACGTTGCCTTTCAGTCTTGTTGATTGCCTTGTACTTCTCGGAGTCTCTTCGGCCACCGAGCCTCGTTTGACGCGCTTAGTCCGAGGAGTCTCGGGTGCCGCAGTGACAGAAGGCGCAGGTTCAGAGCGGCTTGAATTGGGCTGAGCCGCAGGAACTGCAGGGGTGCCAGCCGCAGCCCGCGCTCGGCTGTTCCGCGTTTCACGAGTGCTGGCGGAAGCATTTGGAGTAGGTGCGGCAGCCGAAGCAGTTACAGGCGTTTCACGGGTTGTTCCTTTTGATAAACTAGCATTGCCAGCGCCATATTTGAGCGTTATAATGCGCGACGGCCGATTGCTGCCGTGCTTGGTGGAGTTGTTAGTGGCGTTGCTATTTTGATTGCTAGTGCCACTGCCAGCAGTAGTGTTGGTAGTCTTAGCATTATCATTTTGACCAGCACGCGCATCCCGGCTCGAACGTAAATTTCGAGTCACACGGGTGTTGAAAGAATCATTGCTAGCAGGTTCTACGAGAGATTAGTGCTGAAACCAAGGCAGGAGGTATAAACTCACCTTTGCTGTTAAGGGCGGACGTGTTATTGGTAGAGGGAGCGACCGAGCCGTGGGCTGCATCAAGCCGTCGTTTAGCTCCGGCCATCGCTTTCCTCTGGCGTTGTGTTAGTTTGGAGTTGGCCAGGACCGGAGATGAGAGCGTGTCGAGGGCAAGGATCGAATGCGACAAACAGCCTAGTAGAACAACACGAGAAACTTGGGAGGAAAGCAACAGAGAATAGAATGAGACAATAGAAGGAAAAGAAGGAAGAAAGCCAGAAAAGACGAATAGAACAAAGAGAAAGTGATAATGGACGAAGTGTAGACTCTAGTCGGAGTACAAGGCGCTTGGCGGCTGTCCAGAGGCGAGCAGACTGCAGGGAGTGAAAAGCATGAGAGGAGACCGGACGCCATACAATTGGCAGACGAAGGGCCAGAAAGCCTCTCAGAGAAGGGAATAGTCGATGGATGCAAGGAGGAAGAAGAAATCCAAAGCGAATAGAAACAAAATCCAGGGAAGAGCACAAGAAAAAGAAAAGAAAAAGCACGGTTGCAGCAGTATGCGATGCAGGACAAGTTACAGGGCGAGTACAGACAAGGAAACGAACAGGGCTGGATACGGGACTTACCTAGACGAGGAGAATAGGCGCGCGACAAGGAACTAGCGAAGAAAAGAGGCAGAAGAGGCGGAGATGGAAAGCGACGTTGCGGTTGATCGGCGCCGGGGAGAGCAGAAAGGCTGAAGCATGAAGTACAACAGAGTAAGAAAGTAGTAGAGCGGGTGAGACGGGCCAACTAGTGCCGATGTAGACGGAGACCCAGTGATAGTCCGACAGTAGTCAGGCCGTCAAAAAGTCTAGAAGAACAGCAGATTTCCCCTGGCGGGTGAAACGGACGATGGCAATCTATTGCTGTCGCAGCGCGTAGCGGATCCCCATGGATTTGACTACCTATTGTTGATGACGGAAACGGAAAAGGCCAGGAAGGACGCAAGAAGAAAGCCAGGCAAAGAACAAGTGGAAATTAGGGTAGAGAAACTGCGACAGCCAATCAAGCTACTGACAGAAGCTAGTTGATCAAAGACGACGAAATAGAGAGAAAAGGCGATGAGGAGGACTCAAGGATAAAGTAGAAGATGAAAATTGGGCCCGTCCGAGATTCCCTTTGCTCCCGGTGGCGGATCCCTCTATACTCCAGCCTCACCAGCACACCATTCAACCGGCAGTTTCTACCAATACTTATAATTGAATAGCAAACTGTCTAGAGTAGAGACCTTAAGCTGACTCGCTTATCATTTGTGATATCTTTTGATTCTCTGTTATTCCAAACTTACCCAGCATTCCTAATCAGCAGAAATGCTTCCAACACCACCATACAACTGTCTTTTTTAGAAGATAAAGACAGCAAGAAAATCCAAAAAATAATATTGATAAATCCAGAAATACTTGCGGTAAGATATACTTTACCATTACCGTGTTAATTCAGTTTGTTGGAGCTCTGCCTATACGCTCACTTCCTTCCTATCCCCCCCCCCCCAACTGCAACACTTCCGTCCCATCCATTCCCACATCCCACCAGCGTTCTCGATTCAATCATAAGATCACCGAGTACTTGTCTCGAGGTGTATCAACTTCAATACGGTACAGAATGGCTTGCTTGGCTGAGCTCCCTGCTGAGCTTCTGACCCTCATAGCTGGCGAACTTGACAATAAATCACTCAAGCAACTACGTCTGACACGCCGCGGGACCCTGAGTGCAGCGACTGCAGAACTCTTCCATAGACTCAGCCCAGCCTCGCATTTTGAAGCACTTGAAAAGCTTCGAAATATCATATCCAATGATTCATTGCGTCGGTGTGTTTGGGATGCCCCTCTGTGTGTGTCAAAGGCAGCACGGATTAACCAAGTCTTTATCCAGGCTATCCTGTTTATTCCAAAGCTCATGTATCTAGGACGCGGAGAAGACTGGTGTACATTTGGATCAAGTCGACATGAACTCTCTCAAACTCCTCAAAAAATTCCCAACCTACGAAGAATCTACATCGAGCTTGATTCCTACAGTACTGGAAGTGAAGAGGACAACGAAGAAGAAGACGAGAGCACTTACCGAAGAGACACCACAAGCTTGATCTTTTCGCACCTGGCCTCGTTCACACAGCCATTACTCGACCTGACTGTCAACGTAGTGTTCATTGAGGATCCTTCTTTCTCCAAGAACTTGGCCAAGGTGCTCTGCAATCTTCGCAGGCTCTTCCTCCCCATTCGCCGCCCCTCCCCATTCGCCGCCCAAGTCTATTAGATGAAGTCTCGGGAAACATGCATGTATTACTCCTTCTCTTGGTGCGAGGTTGTACATGTTGATATTCTGATAGTTGTTCTACGACCTATACTCGGAGCTTCCGCGAACTTGGCTGGCTCCGACAACACCAAGTCTCCAACGGCTGGAAATCCTGGGAGAGTGGTACTTAGGTCTTTATCCAAAGCTAGACCTAGACAATATCCACTTCCCGCGCCTTCAAACCCTCCGTTTGATGGATTACAGCTTTGCACATGATACCCAGAAGGACTGGATCTTCACGCATGCAAGAACCTTGCGCCACCTTATGCTCGAAGATTGCGCTATTATCTCAAGAATTCGGATTGAGCGGGAGAAAAGACACTGCTTTTGCGTTCCGTGGGAGGAATTTCGAGTGGAAGCTTCGGGGAGGTACTGCACCTACACCTATGGCAAGCACTGGAGCGACTATTTTGCGGCCATAAAACAGAGCCTGCCATGCCTCGGGCAGTTCGATATGGACATGTGTGGTAGGAAGCTCAGTAAACCCACGTTTCGGCAGGACGCTCGGTCAGCATGTAAGTAAATAACAGTCTGGCCCGGTGAACTGGATGTTGAATGGCGCGAAATGCCTACTAGTACTACTGGCATATCAAGGCCGAGCAACAAAGACATCGATGCCTTGACTCCTTGAGTTCCCTGTTGCACCATCTGGGACAGAACTGAAGGTTACATTGACATGACAGCGAAGATGGTGCCTTGCATGACAAGCCATAGCCTGTTGAGCCACTCAGGAAAAATTTGTGACGCAGTGTTAATCATATTATGTTTCTCATTAGCATGGGAGCTGTTTGAAGCAAAAAAAAAAGTTCCAGAAGATTTTAGTGCTTGCTTAGTGAGTCTGTTGGCTAATATATATTGGAAGTTCACTGACATCTAAGTATAGTTTGCTAGTAACTGCTCTACACAAATACATGACATAGTAGTGATTATAAGGAAGAATATAGCTCAATAAGCTGACTCCCCTGTTACTAATACATAGTTTATGAGCTGTGACAAACTCTTAGCAATGTAATTATATGAAGGGATAGCCCCTGTGCAGCTGTGCTCTATACTTCTGTAATAAAAACTGGTATTACCAATACAATTCAAGCTCCCAACTTTATTTTCCTGCGAACTCCACCAGGAACCCGAACTTTACTCCATCAACAACCCAGGCTCCTAACTCACCAAACCATTAACATTTTGACGCCAGATATCAACCCGTTGCGTTGCATCCACATTCAGATCCCCAAACAAGCTTTTTCAAAATGCCAACCCGCCTCCCAACGCCCTCCGACTTCCCCCCCTCACTAACACTAACCCTCACCCCACCACCAAAACCCCCATCACCATCTCCAAGCACAACCACCAGACCACCTCCAAACATCCTCCTCCTCCTCCACGGCCTCGGCGACACCCACACACCCTTCACGCGCCTCGCCTCGCAACTCTCCCTCCCTGAGACAACAGTACTCACTATTCGCGCGCCGAACCCGCTCCCCTTCGACCTGCCAGGCTTCCACTGGGGCGATGACATCAACTTCGACTCGCGCACCGGCGCCCTAGACATGGACGCTGGTTTCGACAAGGTTACGCGGTTGCTGCTGAAGGATGTCATCAGCGATGTCCTTGTAGGGATATGCGGGTATAAGCTCAATGAGATTCTGGTGTGGGGGTTCGGGCAGGGCGGGATGGTGGGTGCTGTGCTTGCGGCTAGTCTGCATGAGCGGTCTAGGTCTGAAGGAGGGGGAGGAGGGGAGCTAGGAGGGGTAATTTCGATTGGGGCTCCGTATCCGCTCTCGCTTGCGGGGAAGGTCAACAAGGATGGGAGTGGCAAGGGGAAGAGCCGGACGCCTATTTTGCTGGTTTACGGACGGGACTCGGAGGCTGTGACGGAGTCTGCGGTGAAACGGACGCAGGATGTGTTTGCTTTCGTGGAGACGCATGAGTATAAGAGGCGCGGGGATACGATGCCGCGGAGCCGTGAGGAGATGACGCCCATTATGCGCTTTCTGGGACGGAGGTTGCGCAGTTGGCAGGGTGTTCCGGAGGGGGCCGTTGAGCTTTCCTAACTTCCGAGACGAAGAAGCTGATAGTTGCGGCTACACCCGGGATTCTGGACGGCTACGGTAGAGTATTGGTGGAATATGGTACATGCATATTTCTGGTATCAGCTAGTGTACATTGTCAAACGCATCGCGAGCCTGCTTGATGGCCTTCCGAGCCTCATGCGCCGTGACAGGAAGCTGGACCTTGCCGCCCTCGCGCACAGTCCTGCGCAGCTGTTCTTCTGTCTCGCGCAAGGCAGTCCGGCCATTATCGCGCACTTCTTCTTCCCAGAATGTCCGCGCGGCGTCCCACTTCCGCTGTTGCCGTCGCAGTGAGTAGATTAAACCAACGGCGGCGATGGTGCCGGTTTCGTATACTGAGGCTGTTGGTAGTGAGACGGAGGTCAGGACGGAGAGCGCAGTGGTTAGTGACGTTGTCGAGATGCTGAAGAGGACCAGACGTTGCGCCATGGCCTGCAGTGACGGAACTGTGGTTTCGATGAGTTGCGCGCGGCTTTGCGCAATTTGCGTGGGCCAGGGCAGTTTCTCCTTTTCCTCTTTTGGAGGTTCCACGATAGCGACGGCGACATTTTTGCTGTCGTTTTCGGCTTCCGCGACCTCTTCGGCGTCCTCGACGGCTGGCTCAGTAGCGGTGGTAACGGGATCTTCTTCTGCTGGCGGCTCTTGCAGGCCAGCCTGCTCAAGTTGACCAGCGGTCCAGATGACGTCCTTTTCGGCACGGCGCAGATACTTCTTCTCCAGGATCTCCGAGGTGATCATGCCCACGTCGTCAACGCGCCAGAACAGCTTCCACCATGCTAGACCACGCCACTCTTTAGTCGCAAACCCTTCCTCGAGCGCGCTGTGCAGTTCTGTATGGGATTTCTCAGCCCACGCGGACACGGTCTGATCCATGTTTGCTCGGACAATGTCCGAAACAGAAGCCTCCTCTTGTTCCTGGACCCTCCTTGTCTCCTCCGTCACCACGCCTTGCTCCGCGGCGTCAATCAAGGATGCTATCAGTGACCTCAACGAAGAATTTAGAATCCCTGGTTCAGTCCGCGCGGCCGATAGCCAGTCCACAACCGGCTGCACGCCACTGTTGCTCCATCCACGCTCGTACACAAGCACATTCCGCACGGACTCGCGGAACTTGTCCAGGGCCTCGCCGGCCTTGTTTGTATCCACAAAGGCAATCCGGTTGTCGTTGATAGCAGGCCCAGAACCTCCTAGCTCGACAGCCGCAAAGATCGAGCCCGCTTCCTTTCTTAGATCTGCCTGGGCAATTAATCCACTGCAGGCAAGTAACCCGTCCACGCCTTCCGCGCACACAATACTCCTGTGCACCGGATACCGCACCACATTATGCCGGCCCGTATGCGAGGTCTGGATCGTTACCGTCGGCACCAGGAACGTGTCAGATGTTAGCTGCGCTCTGGACATGTCCGTCTGCGTTCCGAGACTCGTAACTAGGATTTCCAGATTGGCGTTTTTCAAAAGCTGTGATGGGACGGAGATCGTTGGTACAAGATGGTTCGAGATACTTTCCGAGACTTCTCCGTATCTAAACCTCACCTGTTAGCTATACACCTGGTACCATAGAGTGCCATTCTTGACAATACATACCTAATCAACAACCCTCTCTCCAGCTCCCCATTCTCAGAAACTGAGTTCAGCATATCCTCCCAGTCTTCCTTCTCCTTCAATGGATCAGCCAGTAATAGCCTCACCAGCTTCCTCGCCGCAGCAACATCGTTCAATCCCAGAACTACGCATCAACAAGTTAGCAAATCTGTCCGAGTCACCGTAAATCGAAATTAACCCACCCGCAACTCTAACCAACGGTTCCTCAGTCTCCAACCCTCTCAGCGCCAACTGCAGCCGACTCAGGTTCACCTGCTCCGGCGCAACGCTCTGGATCTGCACGAGCGACTCGTAAAGCTCTCTTATCCGCGGGGGAACATGACGGGCTGTATGTGCTGTCGTCGGGGCCGTCGAGTATAACTTTGTGTTTTCGAGGGAATGGAGACGGGGTATCGGAATTGTCGGCGACTGTATTTGCGTCCGGAGTCGACGGGAGGAGAGGTTCCGACGCGTAGAGAGGTTTCGGCGCCCTTGCGTGGTTGCGCAGGATGGGCACGGCGGAACTGATTTCGCAGTTGGGTCTCTCCTGCGCGGTAGGCTCTTTGGGAGCGAGCCGCGGAGTTTGAGAGGCATTGAGGGGTTGGTGGTGATTTGAGGAGTGGGAGGTGGATGGAGCTCGCGGACAAGATCAAGAATCGGAGCGGGTCTTGGCGGGATTGCGGGATAGCCCGTGACTGCGAAGTCCTACATGTACAGCTAGCTTACTATAGAGTGATTCCTAATTCTAGATCTGATATTGAAAAGTAAAAACTAGGTAAGTATTCATAATATGATTCATCAACTCATAGTGCCAGCGTCGCAGACGTTGGAGCTTCTGTGCAGGACATACATAGCCTCCCGAGCTTGCATCTCAGTAAAAATATCAAGTACAGGTTCGTGTATCTCATCCGACAAAAGGAAATTGCGCAAGTGGAGCGTATTATACAATAATAATTGTTCCACTGCATAGGCAGATACCCTTGTTCCCAACCCTGTCCGGCGGACGGGGTTTCTATACAAGTCCGGAGTCAACAGACTACAACGATCGAGGGTGTATTTCGTGTTAGATGACGTCTATAGATGGCATAGACCAAGTCGGATTTGATATCCAATTTTCATTATCATGTTTCTAGTCCCGACTGCCGTCCCGTTGCCGGCGAGATTTGCCTGATCCGGCGGACCTAAGATGCGTTAGCACTTGTTAGAGAAATGGAGACAAGAAGACTTACATGCTGATCCGCCTGGCAACTGTGGCGAGGCCAGTATCATTATCGGCTTCGTGTTGGGCGCGGTCAAGGGCAATGCGTCTTTCCTCCTCGCTTCGTCGAACAACCTCGTCGTGAGATGGCGGGAGACGTTCGTTCTGCAAATCAACCTTGCGAGCGTCTTCAAAGTTGGTGATAGCTTGCTTGATTCCCTCCGCTCCTAGCATCAGAGTACCCGCAGGCAGTCGGCCTCCAGCCGCGGTCTTGAGCTCGGTAACACGTTCAGACTCCTCACGGAGCACCTGGAAAACTCGAGACAGACGGCCAATGGCAAGGATCTTATTTTTGATGGCTCGTCGCTTGAACTCGGTACTCTCTGTGTCTGCTGTATCCATCGGCACTGGCGGAGAAGGCTCGGCGGGTGAGATGGTTGACGGCGTCTCATCCTCAAGCTCCTCCTTGGAGCAGGTGTTGAGAATGGCAATGAGCATGTCGGTGATCTTCTCACCAACGAAAGGGAGAGACCAGGTGAAGACATCCATAAAGTTAGGCAGCCAGTATGGGTGAGGGGTGCAGTTGAATTGTCGGATGTTCATGACGTTATTCTCGTATTTCAAGACGGCGGCCTTGTTGTTGTATACATCCAGGTAGTTCGGTGCGCTGAAAATGGTCATGACACTAGGGAATCCAGTAGTCCGAGTCTTGCGGTACATGCGGTAGCCCGCATCTTGAGCTTCGTGAGCTCGAATGACCGAGAGCAGGTTGTTCTTCTCGAGGAAGGCACATGCGGCAGGGTATGAGAAAAAGTACGAGCACCCTCGGACGCTGTTGTGGATGAAGTAGTCGCTGGTCTTCTCTTGACCAAAGTCCTCCAGAGGATCGGCCCAAAGTATATCGCACATGAGCCCATGAGTCGGAGGTTCTCTGAATCGATCAATCTGCACAGGTTAGCCTGGGCGCTGCTGTGACATCTGCTGATTTCAACGCACCGATTTGATGTCTTCTAAGGTGTGCAATTCAGGACTGAGACCTCCATGAATGCAGAGGAACTGCTTGTTCATGACCGCCGCCAGCGGCAGCGCGCAAAACGACTCAATGCAGGCTTCATAGATGCGCTCGCTATACTTATGTTTACATTCCAGCTTGAAAGTGAAATAGTCCGTCAGGTGTCGGCATTCGTGGTTTCCGCGGAGCAGCCAAAGCGTGTTGGGATACCAAATCTTCAGTGCCCAAAGGTAAAGGACACACTGGAGAGGTTAGACATGTCAGATTGATTAAAGCGGAGGACTCACCTCAATACTAAAATAACCCCGATCAACGTAGTCACCCAAGAAAAGGTACCGCGTCTCGGAGGGGTCTCCTCCCACTTCGAACAGCTTCATCAAATCATAGTACTGCCCATGAACATCACCGCACACGGTTATGGGCGCATCCATCTCCAGCAGGTTGGGCTCCGACCTCAATATTTGAGTACCCTCGTGTATAATCCATAGGGCCTGGTCTTCGGTAAGGCGGCCCTCCCGATAGAAGTGTTGCTTGAGAAACTGCAGGTTCGGCTTCGTTTGATCCTCAGGGTCCCAGAACTGGTCGTCTGATGGAGTGTTCAGGGCAGGTGCTTGCACCTCTAAGAAGAACGTTGTTTAGTATGCGGCTTAACTGCGACCGGAAAATTGAGTTTCTAGTACGCACCTTTGACAACACGTTCTAGGGTAGACACCTGGCTGCCATCTTCCATGACATGCAGGGTGAAGTCAATCTCCGGGACCGGCTGCTTATCGGCCACAGCGCGCGCTAGATTCCGATCCATCTTGAACAATGGCGGAGATATTGAGCAAGACAAATCGCTATAACCTAGACTCCTCGTGGGCAGACCAAGACGAGGCGAACCGGGCGGGGAGGCAAAGTCGAAAAAGGGGAGGGATGTTGGGTTGGCGGCGGTGGGGTTAAGCGCGGCGGATTTTCGAACACACGACAGCAGAGACAGTCCAGACGAGATTCAGGTCAGGAACAGGTTTCTTGTTTATCGCACAATATATCGCTAAGGAACCATGTTCTGTCCAGTATCGGGTATATGATTAGGGAGATGCGAAATGTGGCGAGGAGGAAGGCGAGAAGAATTTGAGGGATGGAGATTACGGTAGAGAACGATCAACGCTGGAGCTGAGATGGAGACAGGCTAGCATTGCAGGCTAGCAGACTTAATCAGCCATTATATGTCCGCAGTAGAATTTAGATCTAAGGCAGCACTGGTGCCATAGCAGGCAGACTAGTTATCTCAAAAAGTAAAGGACCCTTAATCCTACTTTGTATACTACCCCATACATCTGCTCGCTAATACATATCGTCACGTCTGTCGGCGTGGAGAACACCTACTCAACCACAACTCCCGCCCAAGGCTCCATCAATCTCCAGCTCTTGGTGGTTCCCTATCATTTCCTTCTTCCACTAACCCTCAGCATGATGTACGAATCATACCGTATGTGTACCTCTCCCCGCACACCCCGACCCCCGACCTAACGCGAGTAGGCCCCCATCCACTCCTCGCCCAGGTCCCATTAACCGTCTCCCCATTCATCAACCTCCCCACAACAGTCACTCTCCCCTACACCTACAAGTCCGTTCCATCAACGCTGCCACCCTCCGTCACCGTCGACCCAAGCAACCCAGACGCCAAAGCCCGCTACGTCATCTCAGCTAGCGGCGAACACGCTGCATCGCCAGAGGACATCCTCGCCTCGTGCAAAGCCCTCGAGCAGCACTTAAGCAAGACGAAGACAGACGCAGAGCAGGCCATCAAGCAATGGCAAGAGTCGATATCTGCGCGAGAGCTCGCAGAGAAACGCCGCGTAGCTCCTGGTTGGCTTGATCGCGACGAGAAGCTCCTGCAGCCGAGTAATGCGTCACATCAACGCTCTCAGAGTCAGCCAAGCCAGAGTTTATTGGACAGCGCGGAGCCGGACTCTGTAGCTGCAGAGCTGCCGTCTATGGCTCCGCGGAATGAAGGCGAGGAAATAGATCGAGCGTTTGGGGGGCTTGACTTGAAGTGATGGGTATAGGCAGGTAGACTATGCCTATGCACTGGCCCTGCCCGTCCGCAGTCAGAAACGCCGCGTATGAGCTCGCGTTTCAGTTGTCGGCTTGTCTGGGACCACACTGGGCCACTTGATGCAGCGAAGCGCTCGAATTTCCGGTGGCGATACAGCGAAAGTCATGACCGTGATACCTGCATCGGAGAAGCTCACTAGCTAGCTACCTATGTATTTAGTGAAGAAAGTCCATGGACGGTACGCAGATTACGCCTAATATGATGATACGACGCCTAGCTTTCCTCAAAATTTAGTCGAAAAATCCCGATCAGTTGGTCAATATATCTATCGCGATCGCAACTCTATAAGAGTAGTATAGAAGCCTGGGTACGCCTGGGTGGCTCCGCTCCCCGCCAAATCTCCGCTGGCCCAAGCTTCCTTCCACTGCACGTCAACTTTTCCGCTCCGCAGTTAACTCTTGACACACCTCAACCTCCTAACCACAACCCACATACCCAAAATACCACCATGGAAAACCTATCTATACCCCCAGCCGAATCGTCCTTCATCTCCATCGACGACTTCCAATCCCGTACGCCCGAATCCTTCCACGGTCCCACAATCCTCTACTACAAGGCGTCACAATGCAAACTCGTCGCGACCGAGCGCGACCTCTCCTCGACGCGGGAACTAAATGCGCTCCGACTGTCAGAGGCCGGGGTTAACGGGTCATCTGCGGAGAGCGGCGACGGAGAAAATGAGAAAGAGGCTGTGGTTGAGGGGTTGGACCTCTGGGTGACGTCGGAGTATTCCCGCCCATACCCTACTCTTTCGACATGACCTTGTCAATGGATGGATAAGCTAATGAAAATCAATAAATGTAGTAAATTCTTTCTCTACAGCACGACCACCTCAAGGGGCCTCTCAATCCCCTACCGCTCCATCTCACTGCACGCAATCCAGCGCCTGACACTCCCGAACCAGACCGTTGAAGTGCAAGGCCTGTACATGCACATCACAAAGACCGCGACGGCATCATCCTTCCCACAGGAGTCCGACGAGGAGGAGAGTCTCACAGTGACGATCGTTCTGCCAACAGCCACAACGACACCATCCGAAGGAGAAGAGAGCGAGATCCAGAAACTCTACGACGCCGTCTCAGCGTGCGCGAACCTCCACCCTGACCCGGTTGAAGAGGAAGAGCAGGATGCTGGTGCGTTTGCCTCGGGGCTTGTCTTTCCTGGTGCGGGTGAGGATGGCGGTCTGCCGCCTCCGGTTGATGGGAGCTCCGGGTGGATTACGGCGGATAATATGCACGAGTTCTTCGATGAGGAGGGGAATTGGATTGGGGAGGGAGATGGGCCGAGCTTTCCCGGGATGGGAACTGGGCTGGGGCCCGGCGCGGGGACCGTGAGGGGGAGAAGTGAGGAAGGGGAAGAGCAGGGTGCTGATGGGGAGGCTGGAGCGAATGAAGATGAGGCGAAGTGGAGGCGGATTGATTGATTGATTGATCAAACTCTGATGGAAACGAAAAGTAATAGCCTACGAGGCCGCATAATATAGATGTTCTGATCGGGACTGTTATGAATGTTCAGGTTTGGGAGAGGTATTATGGGTTACTGGCTAGCTACAGTGCTTTTTGAGGGTCTAAGCTGAACCCGGGGAATAATGATAAAAACGCTGCCAAGTCAAAGTTTAAACATCCTCGATCCCAGGATTGATTATTCTTTTAGAAATCCATCCCCGTCGTACAGGCTTCCCGGAGTACTCGCACCAATCCCCAATCCCACGGTCTTTCGCGCTGGCGTCGTGCAGCCGTGTTTGGAGTTCCGATAACTCGACATAAGCGCCATTTTTTCTGCTTGACTGCGTTGCGGAGACGAGCCGCTCTTGTCGTTAAGGTTGGGAGGGTCATAGACGAGGGAAACGGTTGATCGTCGCGGCGTCTTCTGTGCATCACTCTTGCTTCGGTCTTCCCAGATAGGGACTATGGCGCTGACCTGGGCTCCCGCAATCTTTGGCTGAGCGGTATTATACGAGGGACTGGTGGTGTAGTGGCTGGTTCCTTCTCCGGGCTGAGCCTGGCCACGCGGTAGTGTTTGCTCTTTGGCTTCACTTTTGACCCGTCGCAGGGAGATGGAATGCTTTTCGCTGGAACTTCTCACGGTATTATTGCGAGCAGGGCGGGCTGAAGAGGGTGAGGTCGTTTGGGTGGTATTCTCCGAAGAAATCAGTGATTGATAGCTATTGCGTGCGGGCTTGGGCTGAGTGCGAGGCCCCATAACTGCTGATCGGCGAGGACTTCCATGTGTTGGAGGGTTCTCGAGCGTAGTGGGTGAGGCTTGGTACGGGACTTTCCATATGTATGGGTTTCGTTCCGGTGACGGAGTCTGAGAGAGGCTTTCTTTGTCTGTGCTCGTTGGTAGGCTTGTGAGAATCTCGGGCAGCACTTTCTCTGCAGCAGTAGCCGAATCTGGCTGTGTAAGCCTTTTCTTCTTCTTCACCGGGCTGCCAGAAGACTCTACGCGCGCCTCACTGGGCACCTCAATAACTCGGGAAATGGGCCGGTCTGCTTGGACATCTTGGAAACTGTTTCTGTTTGCGCTAGACATGGCGGAAACACTGGAGTTACGTGAGACATTTGACATAGACATATCAGATATCTCGGACCGGCGAAAAACCACTTCTTCAGCTTCTTCCGGTTCTTCAACCATTGGGGAAAACGCAGGCCCGGTGAATGTAATAGGTGGGTGGATGGAGATTCGAACGCAATTTTGTCGCCTGTGTCCTTTCCGGTGTCCACTGCTTTTCATAGCGGATGCCAATGGTGGCTTTGGGTGGCCATTTGTGACCTGAGACAATGTTTCCTGTGGCTGAAAGCTGCTCGCTCGCCTCCCTGTAGTGTGCGGGTGCCATGTAAAACTTTGCGAAGCGGCTGTCCCTTTGTAGAAAGGGTCATTGTCTCTCTGTGGACTGCCATGCATTGAGTGTCGCTGCATCTGAGTAGAATACGGCAGCAAGCCGCTGTTGTGGCCTCTTGTATTAAGTGGAGGAATATGGTCCAGATCAAGGTAAGGATTGGATGTAGTGTTCAGGGACTGTCTAGCGGAGAACGATTCGCTTCGCCTGGGTGGGGGGCTAACCCGCTCAGACGAACGAGTAGGGCTGCATGCAGTTAGGCTGCGACGAGGAGAGGGACGCTCGGAGTCAACTCTTTGCCCTTTGCGCGCGGGAGAGTTAGGGGGGAAGATAAAAGGAGCCGCGTTGGCCGCAAAGCTTCTACGATCATATTCCTTCCCAACGTCATTCGCACTGAATGGGGCAAAGGTAGGGCAGGGCGGCAACGCAGGGGATATGAGGCTGCTATCGATGTTTGCGGAAGTTCTTCGACTGTCGTCTAGGATCGAGCTATCTGCTGTTTCAAGGCTGGCGGACGAGTATCGGATAGAATCATTTTTCGACAAACGGAAACGGTTCGGAGGGTATGCACAAGGAGGGGGTGGAACGGGCTGATCCGGCGCCATTCCAGGTGTTTGAGATGTGATGCTGCCACCTCGGTTCCGTGACACGTTAGGGTCAGCACCTTCGTGGTGATCCTCGAAAACAGGGAAAAGCGCATTGGAACGTTCTTTCTGCGGAAGCAACGGCCACCCACCCGAGACAGGACGGATGTTATTGCCACTACTTGGCTGAATATCCTCCCGTTCCGGCGTTTGTCTGGGTGTAGTTTCCGTCGGAAGTTCCAGGACTCCATCAACAGCCGAGACGATCAAGTTCTCTTTCGAAACTGACACCTGAGAATGGGGCCGTTCGGAAGCTTCTGCCAGCGTCGTCAATGAGCCAAGCGTCGCCAAGTTTTTGGACAGTCGTTTCGACTTGGAAGATAGGGAGTGCTTGAGGGAGAAGCTGCGCGTCTTCTTCAGCAGCTCGAACGGTGACTTGTCGCCTGATAATTGATCGAGGCTTTCCCTCGAGGCCAGTAGACCCCATTCGGTTGGTCTACCATATGGAAGCTGTCCATACTGCCTCAGCGCGGAGCCTTCTTCGCGCGACAACTCAGTGTATGTTTCTTCAGGAAAGCTTGAGAGTCCATGAGCGTAAGGTCGGTGTGCTGTCCGCATCAGCGCAAGCGACCTGCGTTCCTGGCGAATCTTGATCCAAATGATAGTAATCACTACTGCGGAAACCATGAAGATTACCGAGCATGTACCTGCTATCGCGACAGCCGTTGTCAGTTGTATCATGATGCCGTTTCCCCCTGTGATAGTAGCAAGCGATCAATCGGACAGGGCTACCCCGGTTGCGAATTCTTCTTTGGCCGAATCGTGCCGAGCCCTGGGCGTTCAAGATATGCCGTCCTATTGTATCGTCCGATCAAGCGTAGGCTTAGGAGTAAGAGACGGACGCGTACATGGTGGTGACAGCGGATGATCCATCTCAAGGTGGGCGATGGCATTTGTTGTGAAAGAGGCAGAGGAATGTGCGGACATTGCACCGCAAGGCGTGAGGAATGCAATGGCATCCTCCCTTGGAAGAATCGGTAAGTGTCTAAGCTGGTTTTGAATATGGCATGTATCAAAAATGTTGTGCTTGAATTTGCGAGTTTGAAATCGGATTGTGAGTGGACAGCTAGCTGATGGGGAAGCGCTCGAGCATACTTGACCAAAGCATAGATAACACTTTAAGTTGTTAGTAGCACAAAGGCATTATGGCTCGTGACCGTTCAATCCAAGGAGCGTCTCGTGGGGATCATTTCTTCTTGGTCAGTCAGAAAGGTGAGCTCTAGTTGCTCAACCCAGGCCCTAGTGAAGCGTCCTTGTATCCATGTTCGGTCCGTCGAGCAGGGCCGTCCAGTAAGTTTCCCTCCCGTTCTATAGAGATTGTACAGCATAGTATCCACACATTTTAAGTGCAATGGGCAGAAGGAAGTCTGTAAAGGGAAGGGTAGCCAAGAGACCTCGGGAGTTGTGGTTGATAGAAGGGGGGAAATAAGGTGGTTTCCTGATCGGGAAGTGACACGCTTCCGGAGAATCATCAAGCCGAGCCGAGGTCACTCAAGGCTGTCCGGTTCATTATCAACAACTGGGTTGGCTGGATGAAATGAATGGTGTGATCTAAGGTACGACATCCGCTGATAGGTCCAAAGATCTGCTGCATCATGGCGTCTGGCAGGGTCACAAGCCCCTGTCTGCCGAAGTAGGGTCTGCGAGGCCAGAACTTCTTGGGGAGCAGAGAGTGGATCTATACCGTATTGCACAATCTGGGAGGGGTACAATGCAGATGGGTCTTTGCTTGCAGTCTGTGCCCCAGGCTTGTACGGCCTATATCCCCGTGGCTTTATCTTTCAATCTCTCCTTATTGGAGTTTCAAAAATGTGAGACGCGGACATACCTAGATGTATCCGGTCACTTTGTCCACGGCAACACCGAATCCTGCGCGTCCCAGCCCGCTGTCCCCTCCGTCAGGGAGAGTACCGCCATGGTGGCCGGTACCGGTGCTGGTATCGGTATCGCCGTGGGTCTCACTGATACCGGTGCCAATGTTGCCTTATGGTATGGCACCAACACCAAGGCTTTCGAGCGCGCCCAGAGAACTGCTATCAAGCACGGTATGCCGGGTGTTGTCTACCGATGAAGAAATAGGCTTTCCTACTGACTTATAGCCAAGGCTCATATCAGGTCAACATCACAAACGCCAAAATACTCAAGCAGGCTATCCAGCAAAGCGTGAAGGACTTCAATGGCCGGCTGGACGTCTTCATCGCCAAGAATGGCATCCCATGGACCCCTGGAAGCCGGCTGCTGATGGCATCCTGAGCCACTACTCAACGACGTCTACATTGATTTCAACCTTATATCCTATTGCGCCAGATACGCTGCCTACTACTGGCGGAAGTATAAGGCATAGGCATCAACCTTCACGGCAACAAGCCCGAGACCACATCATTGAATTCCCACAACTGAAAACTCCCTACATCGCCGCCAAACTTGATGTCATCCACCTTTGCGTGTCCCCGCCTCAACACAAATGCTGAGTTATCGGACGCTGCTACTCCGCAGACTAGTTCCTGGCCATTTGGGTGGATGAACTTCGTTTGCGCCAACACTGTCTCACTGGATGCTTTGCACTAGGATTCCAAACTTCGGTTCCTAAGATACCAAAGCTGCCTGGCGCAACAAGATTCTCATGGGTCGTGACGGCCGTGCGGAAAAACTGAGGACGCATACCTGTATCTGGCGTCCGATGCACGACAGGCACCGATCTTCTGCTTGGTGGTGCTATCCCACTCCATAAATTCGCGCCTATCGACCACCCGCGAAACTAGAGTATAAAGTCCGGCCCTCCGGGCATGAAGAGTACAATACCTTGGCTCTGATGATAATTCGAAGGACAGTAAATTTGCAACTCCATAGATAAGCTAGAATAAGCGAAAATGACCTGCGGACTATTATCCGACGCCCTTGCTACCCGGAATACCCGAGGCAGCCCAAATGTCGACATATCAAAACCCTAACTCTACCCCTGGCGCAACCAGCAGTCTTGCAACTAAGACCTCAAGTATCCAGGACCATTACCAAGTTGCAAGTGTCGAAGACTCGAAGTAGAAAATCCCAAAGACTGTTGACTTATTGCGGGTTGAGCGTTCAAGCCCAAAATCCCAACGGCCAATCAAGCACCAAGCATGAAAACGAACCGGATACCCTAACGCACACCCCTGCTCGCCACGAAACCCATCACATCGCATCAATCCAAATCACGGTTACTGGCCCCAGGACTCCATGGATGCTTCGCAGCACGCCAGGCCCAAGTCCAGATCCATGCTCAGGTGCTTCAGAGTTCTCAATTGGTATTAACCTCACCTCCGTTCCCCGGTCGATGAGTATCGTGCTGGTGCAGCATCTCCAGACCCCTAGCCGCAATCTCAAGAAGATTCCAATTCCCCATCCATCCTTTTCCCAATTCCGCATTCTCCTCAAGCTCAGTAACTGCTTCGCCAGTTTCATCTCCGTCGCTTTCGCGATCCCCGTTGTTAGCACCGGATGCAAGCATAGGCCGATCGATATCACCATCCTCTTCTTCCGAAGAATCCGTGTAAATCGCCTCCTCGTTCTCAGGCATCAGCATCGCCGAATACGACGGCCGGAATTGGGGCTTATGGACGATTCCATTGAGAATGCCAGTCCTGGGATCGATGCGCCCTGAGATAGCGAGGGAGATGCCGTCTTCGTCTTCGTCGGTGCTGGTATTGGTGCCTCTGTCACTGGTTTGACCGCTGTTGTTGGTAGACTTGAGCCTGTGCTCTGGGTACCCTCCAGGTGGGCTTGGGAGGTCAGCTTCAACATGGGAGTATTTGTATTTATCGGCATTGAGAGTTTTGCACCGGGATAGGAGAGGCTGTTGGTGGGTGGTCCTGAGGGATGGTTAGTGGTTTCGCCTTGAGGCTTGTGTATAGCGTAGGGCTTTCTCGGTATCAGGTTAGGTACGTACGATGTATTCATATCACCAAATCCAGTCTCAGATCTTTCATCGTCTGCATCCGCACCAGCATCTCCATCTCCATGGGCCCGCCTATACGCCGGTTTCTCCCAGTGCAAACCAACCCGACGAATGAGTCGGCGGCATCCCTTCGCAATAGGCTTATGACACCAGAAGACCAGAACGAAGAGGAGCGAGATACCCAGACAGACCCAAAAGAAGTTGGTAACGAGGAACGACTGGGACTGGCGTTGCATTTGAGTCGAAAGTTCCAGCTCTACCTCTGAGGAAAGAGTATAATACTGGATTCCGGTCATGGTCACAACTGTGTTCTTGTTGTTTGTGTTTAAGGTCGTGTTGGTGTTGACTGTGTTGATACCGGTTGAGATCTTCTGCTGGTGGGATCTAGAGAGTAGTTAGGTAGATGAAGTCTTGATGATAGGCAGAGGAAGGATACTTGCGTAGCTCGTTTGTTGGATCAATGGATTTCACCGTTTGCAGAGTTCCATTGTCCTATTGTGGGTGTTCAACACAGAACATGAGGGTGAATTGACAAAAGGCCTTGCCTGCTGAGACACAGACACGACTAAGCAATGGCATACACTGTGGGCATGTACCTTGTGCATAAGAATAGACAGTCTATCCAGAAAACAAAGAGAACAAAAGGGAGTCAACTCTATTCCGCCATCTTCTGTCAATGGCGTTTGAACAATGAGAGACAATCACAGCCAACCTTTGCATATCGACATCGACAATCGCCTTTGTCCATCCGTATCCTTGCGCTCTTTAAAAAGCCCTAAGCAACCTCTCCTGCCATCCACCTTCCAGTCCACACCAACTCTAGACCCCAAACCAAAACAACCTTTCCACAAGCAAGATAATAGCAACCATGATGCTCACACTCATCATTACTCTGACGCTAACCGTGCTTCTCATCGCCTTCATCCCGAAATCCTTTCTACAAAGGATCCTCTGCTTCATCTACGATCCAAACGACTACACGCCCACCTGCGCCAACGCACAAAGCTGCAAATACCACCTCAACAACATAACACCCTCCACCTTTCACCGAGACATCGCGTCCCCCTTCCTCGACCCGCGACACGAGCCCGTCTTCGCCAATCCCGAACACGGGGGAACAAAGCTCGACGACTCCGCGCTGGCGCAGTATAAGCAGCATTGCCACGAGTACTTGCATGCGTTGGCTGAGAAGGATGGGATGGAGATTGAGCGGGCTTGGGAGGAGATGGAGGTTCGACGATGGAGATGGATGTTGGGACATGGAGAGAAAAGGGTTCGGGTTGCGGAGAGGAGGGGGGCGGTGCAGATTCTCTAGGGGTTTGTCGGAAAGAGCTGGATAGGACATGTTTAGGATGCACGCGGAATAAATTCAAGGATGTCCATTTTGCACTCCATACGAGCTGAATACAGCTAAATAGATAGTAAAGCGCCAATGGTGTAGTGTAGCATGTAATCAACATTATTGATAATGACAGATCACATATGGCTGAGACAGATCTCCCGCCAATTGATACTGTCCGAGCAGAGATCGTAACCAAAAAATGGATGTTTCTTTTCGTACCTGGAAGGAAAGGTAAACGATGGTAGAGCATGCTGCAAGATATCGTTGTTGACCAAACGACGGACTAGACGAATAGATATAAGAAATGTGCCGAAAGGCGTGCGTCTGCCAATGTTGTGATTTTGTGTGTTAAAAAGTACATTCCGACTAGGAGGCCTACGCCTGCTCCAGCCCAGTCATGAGGGTATCTTGGACGTCAGCGACAGGCTGCTTGATGTCGGCAGGGTATTCCCGCGCCGCAGGCTGAGCTTCCGAGTCCTTAGTGTCAGCATTTTTAGCGTCTGCGTTCTTGCTGCCCCGACGCTTGCGGCCCAGCCGCTCGCACCAGTGCTCAGCACTGACTAGAGTTTCGTTGACAACACCGCTGACCTGCGACATCATATCCAAACCTTCCTGGGCAAGCACCAGAATCCGGCGGGCGCTGCTGGAGGGCTCAGAAGACGCGCCAGCCTCGTCTGGCGCAGGAACCGCGGTCGACGCAATCCGGAATCGCTGCGGCAGCGACGTGAGGTGGCGGCGGACTAGATTGCGCGCATTCTCTGGAAGCGCACCGCCGGCGTACTTGGAGACGACATCTACTACCTGCTTCAAGGTAGCTAGCACGTCTTGCTTGAGCGCTTGGATACGCTGAGAGAGCAAAGTCTGGCTGGAAGCTTGGCCATTGGCCGCATCTCCATTCTTTTGCGGAAGAGACTCCCACTCTTTGAGTGACTCCTGTAAAGCCACGATCGACTTGCCTAGCCTGCCATTCGCCCACCTCAGCCAAGTTAAGCAGTATTGCAGGCTCTTGAGCGATTCCTCGCTCATGGCAACACCCAACCCGGAAGTCGAGATCATGAGTCGGCTTTGCCATGTAGACTGACGAGGAGAGCCCTCCCTACCGGCTTCCTCATAGCTGGGCGATTTGTGGTCGTCGTACGGAGGCAGAGACTCGTTGAGGTAGAGATCTGGAGTTTCCGGCGTGTTATTGGCATCCATCGTGCTCAAGCCTATTTCCAAATCTCGGTCGGCAGGAATGTTGTTGCTGTTGACCTTGCGGCGCTTTGATCGACTGGACTCTGACGAGTTGGATGCGTGTCTCTGTAGCGCCCAGCGCAGGCTGCCTTCCACGCCTGTTTTGCGGCCAACAGTATGAACAGTACTGGCTACCGGCGAGCCAATGTTTCGCTCGATGAATTCGGCACCGGATTTGAAACGAGGGGAGTATGATTTGGATGACGTATATGCGGCTACGGAGCCGTTGATCGCAGAAGATATCAGAGGGTGGGTGGACGTTAACAATGAGAGGATCGGTTCTTGCGATTTGGGATCGGGCGAGGCGGTGCTTTGTTGCGAAGCTCTAGGAGATGCGCCGAAGTCTAGAGAACGAGAGTTAGCATGGAAGCCACTTTGATCAGTCTGAAATATGAAAAGCACCTGTCCGAAGCCCTTCCAGTGCTTGAGCAGCCTCGAGGTCGTCCATAGATAGGACGCTGGTGGCGCGACGAGAGCGGTCCTCAGCTACGGTTGTATTGTCCGCCTCCATTATGGCGGACACATGTTGCGGTTTCGAAGGATGGGAAAAAGGAGCGCGCGGCGTCGGGGACGGGTGGTCAGAATAACTATTAGTCGTCGTCACAGAGGCAGGAGGATTCGCGGTGGCGTCTTGAACTGTGACTGAAGAAAGGTGGGAGTTTAGGCTAGCAATGCCGTCTGAGCTACGGTCCATAGCGGCCCAGCGCCGAGAGTCGAAAAAGGGAAAGACAGCAGTATGAATTGGATCGGAAACAGGAGGGGGTGATAGCGTCGGAGTAATCAATGGGGGTTTGCAGGACTTGCTCGTGAATGAAGGACTGACTGGGCAGTTGACTGGACGGTTGATGAGGCGAGATGGAGTTGGCAGCTTTTCACGTGAAGATGGAGTTTTTACGGAACACGCCCAGCAGAAGAGCCGGAAAGCGGCAAGGAAGTGATTTCAGTCATGAGAGTGAAGATAATGATACTTTGATTGAGCGGAAAGTCAAGACCGGGCTGGTCTTCCTACTCTACTCCAGAACAGACGATCGTGCAAAAGTACCCAAGCTGGCGGTCTCTGATCATCATGAGATTATCAACACCCCCAGTTCTTAACTACACTGCAAACCCCGACCCCTCCGGAAAATGCCCAGGGCCAACTAAGCGCCATGAGTTGATTGACTAGAAATATCCTTGTCACATCCTCTCAGACCGAAGCAAACATCTTAACTCGTTCTGTTGGGTCTGGTTGACAGCCACCGGCATCTGACATCACATGCTAAGCTCGGAGAACCACAACCGACCACTGACTCTTGACCAGTACGGAGTAACCACTCGCTGCTCGGCAGTTGGGGTCAGCCATAATGAGATTCTTTCTCCAAGAGCGCCATTCACGAGCTTCTCTGTCTCAAAGTTTCCTGTCAGCCCATTATTTGTTGGGAACTGGAACCTGGGACCTCTTTTCTTTCCAAGGAAGGTTGTCCACTGCCTTTTCTCGTTTGGGACTAGCTCGTGTAAACTCAATCGGGCGGGCCTTGCATGTGATCAACCTTCGAGATTCAAAGGGGAAGGAGCTATCGACCACCTGGGCACGTGAACAGGACTCTTTCTATTACAGTGCATCGAGATGCTAGGGGTATCCAACTATCACTCTACAGACATCTGATCATCAGGGTCGTAATATCCGCCAACTCCCGTCGTTGGCGTTCCGTATAACATCGCTTCAATAGCTTCATGGCCCTCATATTCGTCCCCGTCATTCTCCTCTTCTTCAGCCCCGTCCTGAACCTGCAGGCGAGCAATGACCTTCTTATTAACCCGATAACAGGCAAGGGTCTCATGTGTCACGGTCCTCGACGGAACCGTTCTGCTCTTGATCTGGCACAGATATTCGCCGAAGGCATGGAGGACAAAACTCGACGATGGTGCTTTCCTGTACGCGTACGAGGCCAGCAGCTCGAACCACGCCGACTGACTATGCCTCCAGACGTGGATGATCGGGTGATTCCCTATAGTTGGAGGGCGCAATGCTCGAGCTTGCTCCGCTGCCTCGTCAGCCTGGGGTGAGAACGAACCGCCGCATCTGCTAATGGAATCGTTCCACTTGCGTTGAAACTTGTCAACCTCACGGGTAATGGCCTTTAAAACTGCATACAATGATTCGTCATCATTATGTCTCTGGTTCTTCGATTTTTCGATTTTGGCCTTCTCTGCCTTCGCCTTCTCGCAAACATCGTTCCACGGCTGAACAAGATCCGGATCCCTAGTATGACTGTTTTCTTCCTGAGGGAAAGCCTTCTGCAACTTGGTCAACACCTCGTTTCGTGCATCACGGGAAACCACAAATCGGATATAGTCGATAATGTTGTTTCGCCGCGGTTTGCGTTCCGGGTTTTTATACGCTGGCAATTCCCTGACCCGTGGGCTGATCTTTTTGCGATATTTCTGCCAAGCATCCTCAGACAAGTGCACACCGGCTTTACGCCCGTCAACGAGATGACTGAGTAGGATGGAGAGCTCTTTTGCGTGCGTCGAGTCGATCGATTCATCGTATGACAGCTTTTCGTGCTCCACTGTGCATCGCCCCAGGTTGGACAATGTCAGGTTGAAGGCGAACGAACTTTCGAGAAATTCGTCCATTGACTGGATTTCCTCCATTGGCACAGAATGCTTGCTGAGCCCGAAATAGTCCGGTGGATAGTTCTCGGTCCCGCTGGGTGGTTGCGAGTTGTGAAAGCTCCGAACAATGTGCTGGTCCCAACAAATCCAGGGCGTGTCACCGTCATAGTCGCCGCCCGATAGCATATCTGCTAAGGGATGGTCCCCTGTTGTGGGAAAGACTATAACATCCTTGAAGTGACGAAGCTCGGGCTTCCAAACCGCCCGTCGACGCTGAATATCTGAGGGGAGATGAGCTGGAAGACGCCCAACGAGCACGTCTATGCCGTCTAACAAATTATCTTCAAACTGGCCATGGTCATCTCGCCAGTTGTTCGAAAGGCCAAAATGCACTTCATCTTCCTTTAAAACCCCATAAGGATCAGCAATGCAAAAGGCATATGTGGATAGCGGTACTTCAATGCGCAGCTCTTCTACATATCGCGCCAGTAGATCCCTCAAGCAACGCCCGAGACGTTTCCGCAGTGGATAAAAGTCTCGAGGTGCAAAGCCAGCTTCGGAGAATCGGACAATGGCCTCAACGTCGTCGGTCATCCATTGCTCCAAGCGTCTCATACTCTGCTGCATCATGTTCCCAGCGACGGCGTCCGATGTCGGTCGTATTTTCTGCGCAAGACTGCGGCAAAGGACTGGGCTGTTAGATTTGAGGACCTCTTCAAAATCGCCGGCCACGGCCTGGATGCCTTTCCGAGCGAGATCGGCGACGTAATCCTTAACGTGCCCGCCGTGGTCCAAGATTGCTAGAAGCTGGATATTCAGATCTACAGGATGCGGAGGTTTGGACCATTTTACAACCTCAAAAGTCAGCTTCTCGTCGTCTATTGGCCCCTTCCATTTGCGGGGATGAGGATGAATCTTCAGTTGTGAATCGGATATCTGAATCCAGATATCATCATCAGTTGTGATCTGCGACTGATGCGCATCGACCATCCATAGCCCTTTGGCCCCAGCAATTCTCCCCTGGAACGCGCTTGGGGTATTACCGGCGATTCCAAGGGCATCACAGATCTGATTGGCAAGCGTCCGAGACATTAAAGCACACCCGTCGTTCATGACACGGTGATTCGGTTCATCACGCAGATAGAAAACTTGTTTTGGCTTCAAAGCAACCGTGGCGTACGTCTTGGACAGACCAAGTGACATTCTTTGAAACAGCTTGAGGTTAGTCTGGCCCTTATTTGCCTGCGGCGATAAATGCCATTCCAGTAGGGACGCTAGAGACATTGGAGTGTGGCTGCCCGCAGTCTCGCTTTTTGCGGAGGTTCGATGCGATGTATCATCAAATGATGGGCTAAACCGACCTACAAAGTCAATGCCGTCGACGGCGAAGAACTCGACTCTGAATTTTGGCTCAGTTCGTATCTTCCGCTTTTGCTTTACCTCCTCCACGTAAAAAGGCCTCCATGTCCTTCCTACGCATTCGTGTGTGGTTTGGGCCAGCCATAAGGCGATGCTTTCCCGCAGGAGAGCGGGGTTTTTGGGAAGCCGAAGGTGATTTGGAGGTCTGCTTGGTGCGGGCAGCGTCAGACTGAGGAAACGGTCAGATCCGAAACGGCGGTGGAAGCGACATGATCTTTCTGTTTTCAAAGGCTTCAAAGTCAACTTGAGCACGCCCGGCTCGGATTTGTCGCACCAGTCAAGATCTCCTGTAAGGACGACTGCTTCGGAAAGCTTGTCTGTTCTGAAGGTCCCGCCAGCAGCAGCTTCCCAGGCCTTACGAGTTGGCTTTTCGGGAATTGATTTCCCGTCTCGTTGACCGTGCCCTTCGATCCATTTCCAGAATTCATCGTATCGCAGTGAGATGCTATCCCCGGCCAGCATGCGGTTTAAAGGAACGTCCCAGGCCCTGCCTATTCTTTCCAACTCATAGCGGTACAAAAGAGGAATCGTGCCGGGCAGGGTATGTTTGAGCGAAAATGGCCCGTCCTGAAGAAGCGCTGTCACAATCTCCCCTTCAGCCGAGTAACGTGGCATTTCGGATGAACCCCCGGTAGACGTAAAGGGCATCGTTGCCTCCTCGCTAAGCATATGCGCCACAACCGAATCATCGTACGTCGAACCCGAGTCCGTGAATGTAACCGTCGTATCGAAAGATTTTTGGAAGCCTCCAATTCGAGAATCTATCAGATAAGATGGCGGCGCATCCGCAGTAGCAGTGAACGTCGAAAAGCTGAAATTGGCACGATTCTGAGCAGTAGTCACAGCATCATACCGCATGGACTTTTCAGATGCCCCAGTCAACCGGTCCACAAAGCTAGAGCTCGACGCGCCATTCTTCAGAACCCCCGCAGTCTTCTTCTTAGCTACTTGATGCGCATTCAAGTCATAGTCATAGTCATGATCATCAAAAGATTCTACCCCATCAGCATTGAAACCTTTGACCGGCGAATTCGGCGCCGTATGGAACTCATCCGATGAGTGGGATTCCTCACCACTAACACTAGCAGATAACCTCCTCTTCAACGGCCTCTCCGGAGAGCGATGCTTATTACCTCTTGCAATGTCACAGGCATTCGAATTCCCGTTCGAGCGCAATTCCGAGTTCCCCTTCGCCTTCACCACAGTCGAAGGCGCAGAAACCTCCCGGATGGCGGGGTAAAATCCGTTATCCAAAAGATAAAGCTCGTCCGCAACCAGCCTCGCGAGATATGCCAAGCGTTCCTCCTTCTCCGTGATCGCAATGGTTGCCCTCAGCGGCGCAGAAGCACCACGCTGCCGTCTCGCCAAAATTGCAACGGCATCCTTGGCATTCCTTGAACAAACCCACTCCTCGAAGCTATTGAGCAGTTTGTTCAGGTCGACTTGTTTGTGGTAATAGAGCCGCTTGAGCCCGTTGTAGATGCGCCACGGGACGGTTTGGTAAAGCGTTTTGTTTTGACCTGGGGAGAAGACGCGGGGGTTGGGGATTTCAAGGGAGAATTGATCGTTGAGGGTGTCGATGATGTGTGTGAAGACCTCGCCGGATTTGGGGGTGTGCGGGGTTGGGGTGGTGGTGGGCATGTTGTGGGAGCATTTCTTGTCTTTTGTTCTATCTTCTCTTATCTTTGAGAACAGGAATCGCACAGATTGAGTATAAATAGATGGATAGATAGATAGATCAAAGTCTTGCGTAATGATGCTGGTCTAATTGGTCTTGTTTGCGAAGAGAGTGATGGGTATGGTCGCCATGGAGCTGGTTTGTTTTGGTGGTAGCTTTGGCGGGGCTCCGAGATGGTAAACACAATGTCAACGTCGAAGTTACGGAATGCACGTCATGACCATCGCATTGGTGACTGGGATGAGAGAGAGGAAGGAAAGGAGAAAGAGGGGACTCGAGAAAAGGACTTCGGTCAGAAAAAAGCAAACACGAAGACTGAAATGAAAGATGGAGGGGGGAAACGAGCAGCAGTGCAAGTGGGCCCGCACTAAGAAGATCCCGTTGGTGCTCTTGACGCTGAGGCTGTCAACCAAGACCTTTTCTCATTTCCACCTACTCGTTCAATATATATAGATACATGATATTCAGTATGTGAGCCAATGACAATGCATCGAGCGAGCATCCATTGTCGGTTCGCATTGCTCAAGATACCATGGTCATGGCTGCCGTTGTTTGCTATAGTCATCTGATTGATCTATGAGTGGCATGCCATATGTGCAGCGTAGCTGTTAAAAATCAGGCTGGCACCTGCAGCATCGAGCGTAGATTGGATGCCGCTGTTACATCTCATATCAACCATACAGGGATGATTCGACTCCTCCATAGTGCCTTCTCTCTGGTTGTTGTTCGGCCTAGTCCTGCGCCGTCCGTTTCAGTATCGAGGCTTCGCACTCTTGTGGGTAATGCGGGTGCCTTCATGCGAGCACGGCGTCTCCTTCGCCTGTATACAGCCTTGTACCCCAGGACAAGAGCAAAGTATAGGGGAATTCCCAAAAATGATGTAACAAAAGCCCCAACATCCAGGCCTTTGCTGTAGAAATTGTTATCAGACAGCTCAATTGCTCGCATGAGGGGTATAGAGATGCAGAGCACAAGAGCGACCCATGATCCTAGGATACCGAACGGGGCTTTGAACGGGACGTCTTCAGGAGGAATTTGATGAGTTTTTCGAAAATGTCCAAAGGATATATGGACGATGAGAATTGAGATCCACGTCAATATACTGAACATGGTCACAAGGTTCACGAGATAGGCCCAGAGGCGCCCGGATGTACTGAGGAGGTTCAGAAATCCCAAGAAGGCTGGAGCAAAACTTACACCCAGGGCGTACACTGGTACACCTCGTTTGTTGGCGCGGCGAAGGAACCGAGGAGCATTCTTTTCAAAGGAGAGCTCCCGGATAATTCTGGTTGCCATGCAGAGGGCCCTACTTGCTGAGGAGACAACAAATATAAGAATACAACCGTTCAGTATATCTGGCAGCACAGTCACATGGGCCATCTGAACAGCTACAACAAATGCCATGGCCTTGCGTTTGGATGTGTATATGGACAGCTCTAGTACGTCCTCGTCGTAAGGGATCGCCATTCCTAGCAGAGTGACAATGACGAGGTTAAAGGCCAGGATGCGATAGAATGTTTGCTGGATTGCTCGAGCTGCTGCCTTTCGAGAGTCTCGCGTGTGCAGCACAGCCATTCCTATGAGCTCGGTCCCCAGGTAAGAGAGAGTTGTTGCCGGAAATGTTCTGAATATTGCGCGAAACACCCCCAATGCGGTCCTGTCTTCCTCATTGGCAAACGCACCGGGCCTTCTCCAATAACGAAAGCCCTTTTTGTGGTTCGGACCACCACCAAAGGCGATAACAATCGACAAAATCATGAGTCCCAACACTATGGCAATCTTGAAAGACGAGATCAGGACTTCATAACGACCGAGGAATCGGCCACTCCAGTAGTTCATGCTGAAGATGACGCAAAGAAAGACCGTAATGTAAGCGATCTCTTGCCCAGCTCCAAGCTTAGTCCAGAAGGACAGAACCATAATGCCCGCAGTGATCTGATTGATGATAACCATCATGTATTTCAGCCAATATCTGCTCCAGACAATCGTTCATCAGTCCCAGAATATCAAGACAGACGGAGAAAGCTTACATCCATCCTAGCGTGAAGCCCAATGACGGACCGCAGAATTGCTTCGCTTGACTGTGTAAGGTGGTTGGCTCTCGTGAAAAAGAAGCCACCTCGCCGAGTGCAGAGAGGACGATGAAAACTATGAAGCCGACAAAGGTGTAGGAGATCAGGATCGAGGCTGGCTACTGGAATTAGCGCGCGGAATGTAGCTTGACGAAGGATTTACCCCGGATCTGCAACGCTTGGTTAGAGTCGAACTGTCTTTTCATGAGAGAAGCACTGACCGTGACAAAGCATCCCCCAATCCTATCAACAAACCGGAATTGACTGCCCCTCCGACGGCTTTGACGATCAGTGTTATTCATCTATGGTTCCCAGGAGGTAAGTCCAACTTATGAGTGTGATCTGATACGGCTTGAGGCCAGCATCCGGATTGAGCTGGTATGAGTGCTGGCTTTGCGTCGACTCCGTCGCCTGTGGAGTATTTTCTTCGAGCGACTCTGGCGAACCGCTGGATGCCTCCGCTTGTGACATATCTGGCTGAAATCTGTATAGGTGTAAAGTGATAGTGGCATTCTAAGTTCGTAGAAATGATATAATCACAGGAAGTGTTGAGTGTTGAGTGTTGAGGCCGGAGTTACGCCATAGCGAGTGCCTTCCTTTTTGGGCGGGGGGTCTTCGCCCGGTGACCCGTCCACCTGCGTCGTAACCTTCCTCATGGTTGTTAGGCTTTTAGACTGGTTAGTACTCGTGCAACGTGTGCCCAAGCTCAATGATAAGTGAAAGAGGAAATGTATAATCCCTATTGCATATATCTATGACCAAATAAAGGAATAATACCACACGTATATAAGATCTCTTAGACCTCGTACACGTCCGAAACGCCGCATTCTAAAAGACGAGTAGCCAAATAAACAGCAAAGTATCAAGAAGTCTTCAGAAAGTAAATCGTTCTATGTTGAAAACAAGTGCTGAGACCCGTTGACACGTCTCGTGATATTCGTGAAATGTTCCTGCATTTGCAACGGATGTGGTCTATCGGGACATGTAGAGAGAGTCGCTAGACTCGGTTCTGGGGAAGAATCGTCCTTGCAGCGAATCAGTGGACTCGCTTCGAGGGAACATGCGCTGCTGGGCTTTGGAGATGGTCCGGTCTGTGTAGATTCCCTTCGCTGTTCCCTTGTAGACTTCGGTAAGGTAGTCTTTGAAGTCAATAGGCTGAAAATCGGGGTATAGTTCCTTGGCCAACTGGTAACCAAGATACTTGGCATATTCCGGAGTGTTGTCTCCACGGATGCCCCAAGAGAGCTGGTATTCGGCAAGATACCGAGGGATGAATTTGACGGGATCGAATGGATAGGTTTCGCTTGATTGACGGGCGGCAAGTACTCTGTTCTGAACCAATTCCTCCGAAATCTGATATCAGGTTAGTGCGGGGCTGAAATTAAGGGGACCGGCAGGTCTCCACTTACGTAGTTGCGAGTAATCTGCTCCTGACTGATCTCCTCTAGAAGGTTGAAAATTTCGTTTTGCGTCAGAACTGTGTTGTACGCGAAGATCATCTTGTTCAATGTGCGGTCGTCGGCAATGATTCTAGCGACGTAACGCCCGATGTCCCTCAGATCAGTCAGAGCCATGGGTGTGTTGCCGTCTCCGACGATTTCGTTGTTGGATGCTGTCATGGCATAGTCGACCTTTCCGGACTCGAGTCTGGGGTAGGAGAGTTGGTACCACCAGCCAATGTCGATAATGGTGTAGGGAAGGCGGAGCTGCTTGATGTGGTTGTAAACTGCTTCTTTCTGAACGATTGTCAGTAAACGCTGGAGATTATGGTAAATTGGATAATTACCTCGTCCCTCAGCCACATAATCCCACCTGGCGGTGCAACCGTGATGAAACCGCAGGGAATGAATCGTTTGACACCGGCCTTCTTCGCTGCATTGGCGATAGGAATCTGGTCCTGCTGTTCAGCCGATCCGACACAGCTGATGACGACATCGATGTCGGAGAGCGCTTTTTCGAGCTCCTCTTCTGACGATTTCAGGTCGCACTTGCGAATGTGAACGCCCTTGTCCTGCAGGGCGAGGACTGCGGGTTTCTGGGCAGAACGGGGTCGGATAAGGGCGTGAATTTCCTGTATGGCGATAAAAAGTCAGAAACCCGCGTTTCGCGGCGAAAGAATGCCCAATGGTGACGACCTACGTAGGTTGGGTATTCAAGAAGTCCAGCTGCGATTGAACCTCCGGTCTCACCCGCAGCTCCGATGAGCAGAACGGTTGTTCGTGACATAATGATGATCTCCCAATGCGGCAATGAGTCCGTCGATTAGATTAGAGAAGCGAGCAGGCGTGGGCGAAAAGCTGTGAGGTGGGAGAGAGAGGTCTGGGAGAGAGAGCAGACGGCGGAAGGAGGGTTGAAATCAGGCTCGCACAACGGGTTCCTTCACAATGATGTTTTCTGTGACAAAAGCCAGAATCAAGGATCAATCAGGGAAGAGTCGACGTTATAAAGGGCAGCGAGCGTCCCACCGAGGATGGCCACTTAGATACCCACTCTTTCTGCTATCACAAGTGGTCGCCGGTGGATCAACTGTGGATGCTAAGCTCCTGGGAGCGATGACGCCCTCCGCGAATGAATGCGGCCACGAGACATGGCACGGTGCAGAGACCTCCGTAGACATACCAGGCAATGATCATGGGTATTGGATCAGGAGACAAAGAAGCTTGCAACAAAGTCATGCTATTCGACTATCTTACGACCGATTGTGCAGAGTTTTGCAGAGAGAGATCGCCGGCGGCCCGTGGTGGCTCGGCGCTGAAAGTGCCTAGAGCGGTCAACCCATTACCGAGATCCCACCCACTAGTAAGAACTTTATTTTTAAGATAATATTAAAATTAATATTTACTAAATTTATATATTAATAACATAAACTTAATAATATTATAATAATTTAGGCTATGTTAAATAGCTATAAATCTTTTTTATTAGGTAGTATATTTTTTTTTATTTAAATTAGTTACATAGCAGGATTATTAAAAATTTTATTAGGGTAGTTTTTTTAGCTAGTCTTGGTTAAATTTTTAACCTTAATTAACTATAAATTTATATTATTTAGTAAATTTTAGCACTAGTTAAATAAAGACGCTTTATAAAGCCTAAAGCCACTATAAATAGGTATATTAAGGCTTTATAAAAAGCCTTTATAATACTTTATATAAGACTAAGGGGGGTTTATAAAACTCCTAAAGTTATTATTTAACTAAAAGTCCGGGAACCTATATTTAGCCAGTAAATTATTATATTTATAGTAGCTAGGGTAACTAGGCGTTTTAATAGCTAAAGTTAAGGGTATTTAGCTTATAAAAGTTAAGTTTATATAGCTAATTTATAATATTAAAAATAAAGGCAAAAAAGGCCTGGATATCTAACTTTGCAAAGGTATTAAAAGCGTAATAAAAATAAAAAATAATAAAAAAATAAATAAAGCTTTTAACAGCCAGGCTTTTTTAGTAAATTACTTAAAGATTTTAGCCTTTTATTTAGCCTTATATTTAGCTACTATTTTTGCAGCCCTTTTTTACTTAGCCTTATTTTTAGTAATTTTTTTAAGGCGCCTTTTTTTATTTTTAGCAAGCTTATTAAGGCGCTTTTTTTTTTAACCTTCTTATTAGTAATCTTTTTTAAATAGCGCTGTTTCTCCACCTTTATTTTACGCCTTTTTTTCTTTTTTTTTTTAAGTATTTTAGCCTTTTTATATTTTTTTTTCTTCCTAGCCCGCTTAAGCGCGATAGTAGCCTTTTTTTACTTTACTTTTTTATACTTTACTTAAGCCTTTTTAATATTAGCGCGCTTAATAACCTTGCCAAGTTATAGGAATTTACACTACTTAATTTTTTTCTTGCTAAGCTTTTTTTAGTGTTAAAGGCTATTTTAAAGTTACCGGCCGTGGCTATAAAAAAAAAAGAAATTATAACACGTGAAGGCCCAGGCAACCACTATTTTTTTTATTAAATAATTTTAAGTGCTAGGAAAATTAGTAAGTAATATACCAAGCTAGTATAACATGTTATTCTTGCTTTTTAAAGGCCTTTCTTTTTATCCTAAAAATTTAGTTATAAAATTAGCAAGATCCGCAGTCTTTACCGCGAGTAACTTTTACTTTTTTAGCTTTTTAATCCTGGCTTTTTTATATATAATTTTTAAGTAAATAGGCTAAATCCCCGCGGCCTTAAAAATAAATTTAATATTATTTATAAACATGGCTCTAGCCCGGGCCTGTTAAAAAATTTTAAGGAATTTTTATTAAGTAATATTACGCTAGCTAATTTATAACTTTTAACATATTTTTTAATTATACCAAGTAGCTAAAGGGCTAAATATTCTAATATTTATTAGCTAAAAAAGATAAGTAGTATAAAAAGGTAAATAAATAAAAATAATACCATAATCCTAGCAGGTTAATATAAATTTAAAGCTAATATAAAATATATAGCTGTTATATAACAAGATACGGGGAGGAGATTTAACATGCCTACCATGTTAAGTATAGGTAATATAAAAAATTTATAAAATAAAAATATTATATAGCTAGTTAAGTGCTAGCTTTATAGTATTATATTTCTTTTTTTAAATTATAAAAAACACCTTTTTATTTAAAGTAAATATTATTAGCTAGTTTAGATTAATTTCCTTGCCTTTAAAAATAATTATTAGGGATAAATACTAGCTAAATAGCCTGTAATATTTTATAATAAATATTTAATTATTACCTTAAGATTTAACTATAGTAAATCCTCCGTGGTTTTTTATAAGCTATATAAAAAAAATAACATGCTAATAGCCACGTGGAATTCCGTGCATAAAGCCTTTTTTATTAAAGTTTTAAATATTTTAAAAGTTAACCTTATATTTTTTTTTAATATATTTAAATAGCTCCAAAAAATACTTAAAAATTTAAAAATTAGCTTAATACTAGTGTTTATATTTAAGCTTTTTACTTTATATAATTATAAATTTTTTATTTCTCCGCAGGAAGGCCCGGTACTAGTTTATACTAACTAGCTTATATAAATAGCCTAACTATTAGTATTTTTACTTATATAAAATATTTGCAGCGTTTTATAGTATTTTAATATTAAAAAAAAAGTTAAATCTAACCCAGCGTAATATATAACGCCTAAAAAATACCTTTTTAATTAGGGATAGCTTTTATTTTAAAGTATAAGTAGTTTAACACGTTTAATAGCTATTTATATAATACTAAAAAGTTTTTAAAGGTAATTTATACTTAGCCGCTACTTTTTATTATATTTTTTAATTTTTTTTTATTTAAGTAATTACAAGTGGTATTAGCTTATTTTATAGGCGCCTAGTAAAATCTTTTTATAAAATTTAATAGGCTTCCTCCTGTAAAGTATTTATTTTAGTAGCTTTAATTTTATTAAGTAGCTTATTATTCTTGGTTTTAGGTATTTTAAAGCCATTTAACTAACTAAAACTAGGTAAAAATAATTAAAAATTTAGTATAAGTAAATTAAATAGTATTACTAGCAACTCGCGGCCCTTATTTAAATAAACTTTTTAAATATTTTATTAAATCTTTATTTACTAATTCTAAATAACTACTTACCAAATATTTTTATAAAAAATTAGGGGAGTTATATATTATTAAAGTTAACACGTTAATAAAGTGCAATTAAAAATAAAGTTCTAAATATGCGTCTTACTAGTGGGTGGGATCTCAGTAATGGGTTGACCGCTCTACTCCGTACCGGTACACTTACAGTACTACTCCTGGCGGTGGCACTACGTCACTGACTAGCGAGCGACTACTGACCCTCCTTCGCTCGGAATCGCTCCTCAGTCCCTCTCCATCTTCCTCACCGCGTGGAGCAAAAGGGCGGGGTTCCCAAAAATGAGCCTGAGCCATCGTCAATCGACATCTCTCATCGGATACTACCGGTGACGCCATTGGCATGGGAAGCCCACTCTTACCATGGTCGTCCACATTTCTTGACCGTGGTGCGCGTTCCTGTGCAGATGCCAGACCGCTGTCGTTTCATGCCAGGCCGCGCCCTGATCGCACCCTCACAGGCTCACTCTGTCATTGCCAACTTTGAAGCCTATAGAGTCGACGCTCTTACCAGATCAGCAACCCCCCGCAGTTACGGAGATGCTAAAATTCGAGCCGATCCGGGGTTGAATTGCGGAGTTCCTACACGTTGCACTTGCAACGCCACTACCTTGGGGTACGCAGGGAAAAACAAAGTCAAATAGCGGAGTTGACTAGGTGGCTGTGAAATACGACATCTCCGAACTAAGAACATCCGTCCTCTCCTTCGCTAGGATTGATCATGCCCTGCTCCGCGAACGCCAGATAATTCCAATAGTCCGCCTGCGTACCCTCGCCGTCAACTGTGGCGTTCCCGAAGAACTTGGCTGTCCAGTAAGAGCTGCCCCGAGTGTGAGCCGCAAACGCATACAGCCCAGTGTTCAATGCACGCTCCCGTCCAGCCAATGTGTTGTCCAACTCGGCCTGTACCGACCACTCGCCGATAAATACAGGAAATCTGCCATCGCCTGGTGACTTTTCAGCGTCGGAGCAGATGTAGCTTGTGATGCTCTGACTGGTCGTTCCCCGACCGGCAAAATAATAATGGTGCACGTCAAACACAACATTTGCGTCGCTTGGAAGCTGCGGAGACCAATAAGCCTCCCCTCGGAAGCTGCCCTGAAACATGACCGGGATACTGGGATTGACCGCGGACACCCTAGATATCACAGCAAGGATGTATTGTAAAACCCACGCAGCTCCATCGTCAGTCAACGCGAGCGGGGTGCCAAAGAACGACAAGTCCGGATTATCGACCGGCTCATTGATTGGTGCGATTGTATACGATTCGGGGTGCCCAGAACCCTGGACGTAACTGATCACCGCGTCGACAACATCGAGCGAGTAGCCAAAAGCCGTCTGGTTATTGAACCAGCCGAAATGCCCCTCGGCCTCGCCAAACGGCATCCCATTCACCCCGCCAGGGAGCGAGTGGACATCGATAATGACATGCATGCCATACCTTGTGATGGCATACGTGGCAATGTTCCTTAAGAACGAGATTTGGTCACCGGAATACAGCTGCGAACCCGGTACCTCGATCCACGCAGCGTAGGTCGTCGGGATGCGGAGCGTGTTTACCCCGGCTTCATACAACTGGTCAATCACGGCGGGAGTGATCCAAGTCGCATAGCGGCGTTCGAGGACGGGACCGCATAAGGAACCTTGATTGGCGCAGAGTCCCCATTCATCCGGTGCGCCTTTGGAATACTGTGCCCACCATGTCGTGTCGATGGTGGATTCTTGGACGAGCCATCCGCCCAGGTTGACGCCGTTTGCTTTGTACGTGCTCCAGTCAAGATACTGACCGGCAGCGAAGTCGAAGAAAGCTTGCAGGAGGATAGAGGTGAAAATCACTCGTGCCATTGCAACTGCCTTGGTGTAGGATGCTGTTACACTGTTTTTCCACGAGACGGTTGTGGGCTATTTAAGCTGTTGGACACACTCTTGAATGATCATACTCGGGCATATATTGACCGAGGTCATAGATCACCATTGGAAATAACCACGGTTCAACTGCATTCGACACGGCAATGCAGGTCCTTCAACGGACAATTGCGAGCTGAGAGGACAATAGGAGAATCAGGGTGAAGACGGCGAACTCACTCCCTAATTAGCCATTCTCCGCTACTCTGCCAGTGCATCATCATGCACATGCACCCCGGGGTTCGCTTACCTGGGATCAGGATGCCGAGGGATCAGCATCCCTGTTGTTCTAAGGCTGTGAGGCTTCTGCAGCTCGCTGTGCAGATATCTCATATCTCATCTCCACATCCCGACGTGGGCCACACGACCGGTAGGTTTCAGATCCAAAACCGGATAAGAAATATAGATTCGGCGCAAGATAGACCGTCGGCTGGGTGGAGATGAGGTTGGGCTCTGCTCGTCTCTTCGCCGGCTTGATGCTACATCCAATGCATGACATTGACCCTGAATATGTCAAGACGGGGTGTGTCCCGAACAACCACAATACTCGAGGATAGCGTCGTGGTCCTGCTGCCCAAGAGGCTTTGACATCGTCATACACCCAATGTAGATGAGTACGCTGCGCAGTCTTCAAGAAACTAACTATTCATTCATTCATTTCGTCTCATATTCATATTCTCATCATAACTCCAAACAGCCATGTACGTACTCATCAGACCGGATAGCATAGTTGCATGAGTACGTGTTAGTAGGCAAGCCGCTTCCTCGCACCTCGCACATTCCCCTCTCGAAACCATCCATCCATCCAAGCCAATCCACCAAGACCGACCTCTAATAAATATACCGAAAACTACCAAACCAAATTAGCAATCCCACCTCACACACCTCAATTCCACACACAAGGTAATAACAGAAAGAGAGGCGGCGAAGGGCAACGTAGAAAACGCACTTCAAATTCTCCCTATCCGTCAAGTCCAAAAACGCCGTGGCGCCCAGATCCCTCCCCTCAAGGCCTCCCTCCATCTGGCTCTGGATCCGATCGCGCTTCTTATTCTCCCGGCGCAATAGCAGGCCCAAGGCACTGATCAGCACGGCTTCGATTAGGTGCGACACGATCATTGACCAAATACCGAGGGGGTAGGTGGGTCTGTGTGGAGGGATCATTGTTAGGGCTATTGTACGGGTGGTGAGATGGGCGTGAGGGGTTGAAGGACGTACTTTTGACTCTCTTTGTAGAAGAATGGGCCGGCGATGTTTCCAGTGCAGTAACCTAGAAACAGGACAGCGTTTGTGACGACTTTCTTTGTGTGTCCTGTACATCACCACGTTAGCCCCCCGAGCCAAACCACAGCACTAAAACATTCCTGATTGATGAATACATACCAGCCGTATTAGCAATCTGCATGCTAAGAATCAAGACGAAAGCAGCATTATACGGCCCGGTAAGATAGTAGCAGATCAATCGGCCAACTTTCTGGTCAGCAGGGACGAACCGCAGTCCGAATGCCCCGGCGAGGTTGGGGATTAGGAAGAGCAGGACGAAGATACATCGGCGGTTCTCGAAACGATCGTTTAGATACACGCAAGTTAGGATTGAGATGGCGATTAGGACGCCGTATGGGATCTATTGGTTTTCTTTGTTAGGGGTTTGTTTGGTCTGGTTTGGTGATGTGGGTGTGCGGTTCGTACCTGCATTAGGGTCGTAACAAGTGTTGAGAATCCAAAGCCTTGGATGATGATTGTGCCGAAATTTGAGATGCCGCCGTTGGGAATATTGCCTGCGGCATTTATCAGTTTTATACAGTGGGAGATGGTGCAAAAGACATACAAACACAACCCAGCACAAAAAAGAAATACATCTTATAATCCGTGAACGCCTCGAGCACCTGCCTAGGCTTGAGATGCTTGTTCTCGATACCAGTCTGGTTCTCTCTCAACCGCTCAACGGCAATCCGGCGCTCACGCGGTGTGAGACCCGGCGCGTTCACAGGCGAGTCAGGGAGGAAGATGAACATAACGATGCCCCACGCTGAGCAGAGCGCTCCACTATGCACAGTTGTTAGCATGCCCACGATACCGGGCTTTATCATGGAGCTTCCGGGGAGGGATTGGGCAGGCCTACATGACGATGAACTCGTACTTCCACGACGGAAGCGCACCCTTGATATTCCCGATTCCATATCCCAGCAAACCACCGAGGGCAATACCCAGGCCATTTGCTGTGTACCACAGACCCATGCGAACGGGTTGCTCGCGACGTGTGTACCACATGCTCGTTATTAGCATGAAGGCTGGGTCAGCGCAGGCTTCGGCGGCACCGCCCAGGGCACGGAGGACCGCGAGGGTCGCGAAGTTGTGGCATGCTGCTTGGATCATGAGGAAGACGCCCCTGGTTTGGTTCTTAATGATGGTATTTAATGGATCTTATGGAGGGAGACTTACCACATGAAGATGTTGATGCCAAGATATTTTCCTAGGGAGGGTTAGATTCTGTCTGAGCAGGCTGTAGCATGGTATACGTACCAATTGGGAAGCGTTGCAGCATGAGGTTGGTAGGCTATCAGGGTTAGCATATCATCAATTGTTCATATCCTCGCACATACCAGTGCCCAAGCCAGAAAACCAAAGTAGAAGATACTACTCAGCCAGCTGTACTGCGTTCCATGAAGATTCAAGTCCTCGTTGATTCCGAAGATGGCCGCGTAGCTCAGTGTAGTCTACATATCACCTAGTGAGCATCCCATCAGACGATCAAAGGAGAGAGAAACGTACCTTATCAATATAGAAGAATGCATAGCAAACAGCCAAATACGGCAGGATCATCAAATCAATCTTCCAAAGCACCCTCCGCGCTTCGGAAGGGTCAACCTCCTCATGGAGTTCATCGGGGCTATTGAACAGCGCCTGAGCAACATCGCCCTCTCTTCCGCTTGTAAAGGCCGGTTTGATCGGTGCGTCTTCCTCGTGGTTTGCAGTAGGTGTGTTGTTGTTATCCTTGGTGATGTCGGAGCCGCCGCGCGACTGGAGACGCGATGTTATGCCCATTTTTCTTGTCTTGCTCGTCTGTGTCGGTTCGAGCCGAATATGGACAGCAGAAACAAGTGAAAGAACCTTGGAGCAGCGTCATATATATCCTTCTGTTGGGAACGAGGAATAAAGTTGGGCTGGCCTCGGACATGTCCTGCTCCAACAAACTCTCCCCGCACGCAGTTAGTAACATATAGCCAAGGTAAGTTATCCCTGGTCAGAGTATGAATGACTCGGGAGTACTCCGGGATACGTCAAAGACATGGAAGCTCTGAGAGGAGATCCACAGCGTTACCCACAGCGAAGGGAGGGGGTTGCGGGGATCGTCAAGATACCCCATGGCTTGCTGACGGCGTGGGGGTGGTGGAAAGCTTGGAATCGGCATATCTGCGAGGATACATGACTGTCTTACAAGTACTGCAGCTCCGACGATATTCCGTAGGCAGAGAACGAGTCACGATCGAATGCGAGGAACAGAAGGGTGACAGGGAATGTCGGACGATGACCGAGCAACTGCTTGGAAGAAGGACTGATAGGTGGAAAAATCAATGGAAGTGCAGAGGAAGAGGAGGTGACGATGGACCAAGGACGAGGAGGAGGAAAGGGAAAGGAGCAGCAGTGGTGGGTGGGGGCTGCGTGGGGGGAGACTTCCACTCCCATTTGCGGGGAGAACCCGGGGTGACATGATAAGCAGAGTGCAGGAGATTTCCTAGATTGAAGATTGACTTATTTCTATGTACTCCTATACTTTTTTACATCCACCGCATACCCCGTCCATCTCACGGCCTTGTCTTGTCTTATCGCCGGTTGAAATTCAGGTAGCGAGCCTACCACAGTCAGTCAATCATCCAAGCAAGGTCCACCTCAACAAGAAACTTACAGCCAGGAACAAGATAATCAGATTCGATCCCACAAAAGCCGCATAGATTCCCAGATCCCTCCACCTATTGTTGAAGCTCATCTCAAAGGCCTGGTAGTATTCATCTCCAACCCTATACGCACAGTACTCGCAGTTCTGGGTGGCGTTGTTGGCAAGGTATCCAATACCACCGCGATCAAAGAATGCCTGCATGTACTCGCCGCAAGTCTGACCCTCTGGGGCTTGGAACCGGTTATACTCCCCAGAGGTACAAACAACAGCGCGCTCGTGCAGCTCTGTCGTAACCATTCCGCTGATGATGCGGGTGAACGGGTCGAGCTCGTAGAACCAGACTCGCCAGAACCTCGGCATCTGGGGCTTAGGAATCATGACGCCGCAGAACAAACTGAAGAGGATCATGAGTGGGGGGTTGCACTGCGATGCAATCATACTGTTTGGGGTGAGAGCTTGAATCATTTGACCTAACGTCACCGCGAACAACTGGGTTATCATGATCATGAAGAACTGGTAGCCTGCACGATCCGAGGCGCCTTGGAAGCCGGGGATGTAGTAGATAAAGACGAAAAAGACGATTGCGCACATGATGCAGTACGGAATTTCGGCCACGACCATGGACGCGGCAAAGGCGAAGTTTTTGTAAGTCTTTGACGCTGCTTCGCGATAGAAGATTAATCGCGACATCTCATATCGGGGCTCGACCATCTGAATGATGATGATTGGAATGACCGTAACGTTGAACAGGACGAAGATGCGGTATTGTAACGAAGCCCGAGAATCGTCGAGTTGCAAGAACGCGAGACCGGTGATCAGAGAGATGCTGAAGTGAGTGAACAGCCGAGTAAACCCATACTTGTGAGAGCGCCAGAAGACGATGTTGGTCCGCTTGCAAACAGTCTTGATCTGGTGCCAGAGCGGCGTCGCGTATTCCTTCTCAGGCGTCTTCGTCGCTTGGTTCTGCCTGATCGCTTCAGCACGTCGACGCTTTATCTCAATGATATCTTGTTTGATCTGCTCCCGCTCGGGCGACGCTCTCCAAAACTCCACCCAGTCCCGGTTTCCAAGATGGCGAGTCGAACCTGCACCAATGGCGTCAAGCATCCACTCAGCAGGATTGGCATCAGGCGGACACTCTGCACCATTACGCCGGAAGTAGGCGCGAAGTGTACTTGAATCCTCTCCGATTTCGCCAAAGTACACGCACTCACCTCCGCTCTTCAAAAGCAGCAACCTATCAAAGTTCTCGAATAGAGCTGAGTTCGGTTGGTGGATGGTACATAGAATAGCCTGCCCGGCCGCAGCAAGCTTGCGCAGAAATCGAACGACTAATCCAATCAGAACAGGTTACAGGCAGAGTCGGAAGGAAACTTACTGTTAAACGCAGACTGGCTGTCCAGTCCAGAAGTGGGCTCGTCCAAGAACAAGAGCATTTCTGGCTTTGCAGCCAGCTCAACACCAATAGTGACACGTTTTCTCTCCTCGACAGACAAACCAGTCTCTGGCGTGCCGATGACAGCATCTGCAAGATTCTCCAGCTCCAACAGCGAGATTATTTCCTCCACATATACATACTTCTCCGACTGCGGGATGTCGTACGATTGACGAAGATCAGCAGAGAAGCGCAGTGCTTCACGGACTGTCTGCATCGGCTCATGCACATCCATTTGCTCCGCGTAAGAAGTGCCTCGCTGGAATGATGTGCCGGGCTTCGCACCGTCTACCAGGATATCTCCGCCAATAACGCCAATGTTCTTCCTAGCTGCAAGGACATCCAGCAAAGTTGTCTTGCCCGCTCCGGACGCACCCATCAGAGCTGTTAGCTTACCGGGTTTGACATAACCGTAGATGTTGTGCAGTAGTCGACGAGTACCGGATGGCACAGGCACATCATAGCAAACGTCCTCCCATGTCAGAACCGGCTTCGCAGTGAGAGGTGTGTCAGATTCAGGAGCACCCAGGTCTTTCGATTGCCGAGTGGCACGTTTTTGTTCTAGTGCTTTGTTCAATTCTTTCCGCTCAGCATTTTCTTTCTGATAGAAGGTGACCGTCTTGCCGCCGGCATTGAAACGAACAACCTCGCCGAAATACAGGTTCATTCCTAGAAAAGCAACGATGAGACCCACCATGATTCCAAAGTTTCGCCAAAGGTCCTCCCTGTTATAGTTGAACGTGGTAGATACATAGCTCTCACCAGGAATAATAGGAGAACCTGCTTCGCCTCCAGCAAGCGTGCACACCTGATGGCTCATATCGGTGTAACCCTCGCCATTGGGAACCAGGGACTCACTGGTGCAAGTCATGTTGAGGCTTTTGAACTCGTTGACCATCAAGCTGGCGAATCCTAATCCGAATGGATTGACATAGTAGAACCACCGGAGCCAGACCTGCGCGTTTGGCCATTGAACAAGATATCCAGACGTCAAAATAAACAAAGTGATCAAAACAGAGACAAAGTTCATTGCATGGTCAAATGCAGGGGACAGACAACCGATCGTTCTGAAAATGACAGTCATGTTGATATAGCCTGTAAATATCAACAGCACGAACGTGAAGAAGGCCCCTGCATCTCTGACAAGGCCACACATGAAGTAGACGATCACGCTGAAGACCAGAATTCTGGCGATGGCGAATGTCGCGTCGACAAAGATCTGCGCAATGAACAGTGCGCTTGGTCGGTAGAAAGTAAATTGTCGGTGCTTATTCACAAGAGCTCGCCCCATCATGGTCGAGGCAAGCTCCGAAAATGCTTGGAAACCGTTGAAGAGGAAGCTGGTAAACAGAAGACCACCTCTCGTAAACGCGCCGGCACTGGTCTTGGGGAGGTTGAGCCAGACGGTTCCCAGGACAATCGCGACACCGGTCGAAGTGATCCAAGAGACATTCAGAGCAAACTTGTCTTGCCATTTGATAAGGAACTGGCGTCGCATCAATGCCCAGACTTGTAGGTAGTATGGAATGAGGTAGACTGATGACTTGGACGTGAATTTGCGCTTTGCTTCTTGGTTCGCAACCTCAAAGTCGTCGTAAATCTGCTTCTCATGCTGTATCTGCTGGCGGTAGTCGTTCATTTCCGTGGCAAGTTTCTGGCTAAAAATCGACTCATCAAATGCTGCTGCGAGTGCCTCGGGGGTCGAGGGCACATTAGACTGGTCGCGGCCTTCCTTATACTCACGCTCAAAAGGATCTGTACAGGATGTAAGATAGTCGGGAGTAGTCTGGCGAGGCTTTTCCTTGAACCCAAGATTCTCGAAGTACGCTCGTGCTTCGCTAGCGGGGCCAAAGAAGACTTGTCTACCACTGTCAATCACAAGGACCTTATCAAACTGCTTGTAGATGCTTTCCGAAGCCTGATACAACGAGACGAAAGTCGTGGTCTTGTAGATGTTGGTCATGATCCGCAAGGATTTGGCGAAATCAAGGGCAGTGGAGGCGTCGAGGCCGCGCGTAGAATTATCCCAAGCTAGAACAGTAGCCGAAGTAATCATCATCTCAGCGATACTAACGCGACGTTTCTCTCCGCCAGAGACACCTCGGATGAACTGGTTTCCTACAACGGTATTGGCAGTGTGTTCGATATTGAACATCTTGAGCAACATTCGAATCACTTTGTCTTTGAATTCTTCCTTGGATACGCCCATAGGCCGCTTGCCAGGGGTCTTTGTATCTAACGCGAAACCAAGTGTTTGCTTGACGGTCAGGGTCGGTTGGTGAACATCATCCTCCTGGTTGTAGACGGCTTCGCCGCGAAACCTTTTAGAGAAGGTTTCGTGGTCAAACGGGCCATACAGAACGTCGCCATCCACCCCGGTGTAGCCAAAGCGTTGGTTCGTGATTGCCTTGAGAAACGTAGTACAGCCAGAACCGGGACGTCCAAGAACAAGCACCATCTCCCCGGCTTGCAGCACGCCGCGAAACCTCTTGAGGATATCAAACTCTTTTCCCTTGTTGCTGTGGCCTGTCCAATCCATGATCAACCCGGGTACATTTGAAAAGTCCACAATAGCGTCGGGGAAGGTCTTGATGAAGCTTTTAGAGCCACCGACTCCACGAACAGTGAGGTTGTCCCAGATAACGCCTTTATCGTCAGCGCACTAGACTGTGTTATCGACCTCGGTCAACTCACCAATGTGCTTGCTCTTGATACCAGCTTCTATTTCGGCCGCTTGATTTCCCCGGAGAGCGGTTTCAAGGTCCCATGACTCTAAAGAGTCTATTGAGCTGGCAGATCGCTCGACATCTTTGCTCTGGATTTCGCTCTTCGAAACCCTAGAGGCGTGCTTGGAGAGCCGATGAGCCTGGTAAGAGATGTTGGAGAACTCTCTGTTCAGTTCAGCAAACTCCTGTTCGGCCCTCTCAACGTTCACGCCGGAGTCGTGAGAGACAACACCCTGAGGGTTGCTGTGTCGGATCCATTCCCGATTCCGCTCGTAGCTTGAATCAAGAGTATCTGCATCTGAGCCGGTGGACGCTCCCTGCTTCTCGTCCATCGCTTTGGCAGCACACGGGTGCAATGCCAATGACGCTGTCGTATACACAGGTCTGAATGGAAAGATGTATGAAGAAGAGGGAAAAGAATAAATGAAGAAATCTTTCACGACAAAGAAATTCCAGAAGCTAGCCGGAGATGACTGCTTTCCCCACCGGGGACAAGCAGAGCCCTTAACAGCCGGGGCTATAATTTATAGTAGCCAGTCCTTAAGCGAGTGGGCCATAATCGGCGAGCCGGGGAGAAGCCTGACTTCGATGGATGAGGGTGGCCACAAAAACGCGAATGCAAAGGCACCTGGCTTCTAGCCCGAGGCCCCAGGGCAGGCACAATCACATATCCACCCCACATGGATGTCTAGTTTGGTTTGGGGTCGAGGCTAAAAGGGTAGCTTATTTGGCGGTTTCAAACTGGGCACGGATGCAGCATAGCGCCCGCGTGTGTGCTCCGGAGAGTCTGTTGAATTCGCTTAGGCATTGTTGATGCTGCAGGCATTCGCGGCCTCGTGTGAGCTATCACGCACCACCGGATCGAAGATCTTGATTCAAGGCGTCGGGGACCGCTTCAGGCAAGTGAAATGTTAGAATTTTTCACGCTAGGCACAGAAGGTCGTATTCTCACAGGCAAACCGCAGGCATCGACCTTGGAGAGTCGGTAGTTGCCGACAGCCGGCTGGGCTTTGGAGGCCATGGCCCTGGTCAGTGGTGACTCGAAAGTTGCCAAGCAGCTGAGCGTCTGTCCTTCCAACTTCGAGAGCAATTGGACCAATTGATGCCTAGCACCCAGAAAGTGATTAATAATGGTAGTCGAAGTTGATAGCCATGAGTCAGAGGAACAGGCCGGTTGATGGGGAAGGTAGGGACAGTCCAGATGGAGATCGGGCTTTGGAGACAAAGACCGGAAAAATGCACGATTGGCCTCATCCCTTCCGGTTTGGGAACTATTATACGCCCAACAACGACAGTCTTTCTTTCTTTTCTTTTTCCTCCTGACTGGAAGCAACCTGAGACTTGGAGTAGATTCCGACCACTCACAGTCCCATCCTGCAGTCTGGGCTTGAATGCCACGAAAACGTGGGCTCGGAGCGCTACTGCAGTAGCCGCGTTTCTTTTTCTCACCGCATGACCAACGACAGGGACCCCTGGACAAGAGATGAACTTATTCACTTGGATCTAGACTGAGTTGCGTAAAGACTTCTACACTACATGCTCGCAGTGCATACCGTACTGCTCAATGTTTGCCACTTACATATAGTGAGGCAGGCATCGGTCAAGATGAGAATCTCTCCTACACTTCCAATCTCTTCCATTGGTCGTTGGACAGTCTAATGCTCATCGACAAAGCTACTAATGACCATTCACGGCCTGCACTTGGGCCGTAATATGATGTGACACTCAGAAATATGAAGCTGGTCATAGGGCGTGGGACGCCTTGTCATTGACTCGCCCGCGTCCGAGCTATGCCCTCCCAGGCGTCTACAGAGTGTCGAGAGTAGGCTAAGTACAGACGTGCCTGTTCGGTGAGTCGCTTGAAGATGTCAATCAGAGGAGGCCCGCGGGTGCGATGAAACTGGAAAAAGTATTTGCGTTGGAAGGTAGTAAGGCAAAAGAAAGCCAACCAGGCAGACCTACGGTATGTGCTTTCGGTAAGTCTCCCAGTACCTAGATAGCCAGGGATTCAACAACCGTTATACCAGAACCTAAGAGCCCTTTTCAGATGAATCAGTTAGCAGCCCTGGTGTTAACCACAACCCTTGTGCCGGCTTCACCACCAAACAGCGCTGAACAAGAGCTGCTTGAATTAAATTATTGCCGCCCAGACCGTGGTCCCAATAGCAAAGATACTTACCTTGCAGAAGGTTCAAGAGATTGGAAATCGGCATATATGCTAGGCAGCCATATATACAGAACAAAGCTTCCCAAAGCAATACACATCTTCAAGTCAGATTAGCCAGAATTCTCCTCCCTAATATGATGCCTCCCAACGATCGTCAAAAACACCTGATCGAGCGTCGTCTGACTGACAGAGTAATGCTCCACTCCCAACGTAGCTTTATTCTGCTCGAGTAGAGAAAACAGCTTGCTGATACTACCTCTGGGCCTGGCTTTGGGGTTCTCGAATCTCGTCGGCGGAACCGACACCATGAGACCTGACACGCCCGAAACGGGATTGATTTCGTCGGTGGTCCCTATCTCACGGGAAGATAAGCTCTGTCTATCGTTGTCGTCTCCTTCCTTCTCGTCCGACATGTTCACGGGGACGCTAAAGCGCAGCTGTCCATGGTATGTCTTTTGCTCGATCACAGCACCCGGGAATGTAACCGTCACCCAGTCGCGGATGCTCTCCATGTCCTTGTCACTGGTATGCGGTGCTTGCGCATGGACAATGTGCACATGGTACATGTTCCCGTATTTGGAGCGGAGGGCGTCCGTTGTCCCCAGGGCCAGCATCCGCCTAGCCATGATTCCTGCGCGATGAGCGAGAGCGTCTGCTTCCTCCATGGAATGTGTCGTGAGGACGATAGAACGCCCGGGTGCTACGGCCGCGAGGGTCTTCCACATCACGCGCTTCGAGGCGGCGTCCATGCCGGAGGAAGGTTCGTCGAGGAGCAGCACGGATGGGTTCCCCATTAGTGCGATACCTAGGGACAGTTTGCGCTTGTTGCCGCCGGACAGTTTCGCGGCCATGCGGTGTTTGAAAGGTGAGAGGCCGACGGCGCCTATCACTTCGTTCACGTTGTGGGTGATGTCTGGTACGCCACGAATACGGGCGTAGAAAATGAGGTGCTCGAGCACGGTCATTTGGTCCATTGCGTCGAACTGCGGACATACGCCGAGACGAGATCGGGCGGCAGCGCGCTGTCTCAGGACAGAGACATTGTCGACGAAGATCTCGCCGTCGTTGCGTGTTGGTTGGATGTCGCCGCGTATGAGGGAGATGGTGGTTGTCTTGCCCGCGCCATTTGGTCCAAGGAGGGAGAAGACTTCCCCTGTTCCGACGCCGAAGGTTACGTCCTCCACTGCCACAAACTTCTTGAATGTCTTGCTTACATGCAGCAGGCGGAGGTTGTCCTTAGAATTGGACACGCGGGCGATCTCTTCCGCAATGTCACGGTCGATTGGCTCTTTCTCTTCGACGTCGTGCGGCTTGGACTTAGGCCGTAGCCAGGAAGATAAAGGTGAGCCACCTTCAATCCAAAACAGCAGGGCAAATAGAAACATTGACTGAACGGTTAGGTAGAGGATGGGGCCCCCGTAGAGACCTATCTCACCTGGATAAGAGGCTATCTCACGGCCACCGTCGCCTCGACAGAGTATCGAGAACAGGTTCAGAGAAGTAAACAAGGCTCTGAGAAGGTTTCCTGACGGGGAAACAAGGGCAATGGTATAGTGCGTAATATCAACGTAGGTGTCAATCTTATCGGTTGGAGCGTAGGTCAACACGCACATGTACGCGATGAGGTAGACGAGAAACATAATGCACTGGAAGCCGGCGGCGAAGGCGAAAGCTGCGAGTTGTGATTTTGTAAAAAGTGATACTAGGTAAGCACACAACGTACTACAGAGGCCGTAAAGGAAGAGAACCACAAAGAGGTATTCGATATGGTACCAGATGTTAGACACAGCCCTGAATATGATGATTGCCAGGACGCTAGATGCAACCACAATGCAAAAGTCGAATGATATGTATGCTACCCATAGAGACAGCGCCCTGACTCCATTGCTGAAATGCAGCGCGCGGACATTTTTGAGCCGCTCAACTGTTGGGTATAGTGCAAAGAAGGCCGGATAGACTGACATGGCAAGCCCAAAGTATACAATAAGCTGGAGGATATCGAAGAAATCTGGCATCGAAGGGATGTCGAAAAACTCGAAACCGATGTTGATAGGCATTCCTGTTATAAGGCGATTAAGCACATTCTGTGTGAGCGCCGCAAGAGGAAGGTTTGCGTTGTCTCCTTTCCAGGCAATCGTAGGCTGCCAAAGGAAATCCCCAAGGTAAACACCACCGGGCGTCACGTTGGCATAGTTGGATGCTATGTGCTCGGTGAATTCGGCGTAGTTGTCAACCGTATGGAAGTGGGATGCATCGTTGGACAGCTGGCCTGCGCCATCCGATTCTCCTGGGTCAACAACGAGGTTATCACTCATTGAGGTAATGAAGCCCTGGAGAAGTTCTGGCCGTACTCTGTCTGATGGGCCTATTACTAGCAGTAGATCATCCCATTGGTCTGCAATGGTAGATTCAGGCGTCCGGTAGGAGTCCTCTCCCGAACATCCCGGCTTCGGAACACCCTGGAGAAACAAGGTCACCAGGCCAGCTGCAATAACAGGTATCAAAAAAGCCGCAAAATAAGGAAGGGGGTTGCGGCGAAGGATAGTCATTCTTTTGCGAAAGAGGTACCATGCCTGGAGAAACATGTCAATACGGCGACCAGTCATTAGATTGAGGGAACGAAGCTCAGAAACATCATCAGCGTTTTCAGACGCATTTTGCGTTGCTGGCTCGCTGCTCTGAACATGATCGAAGCCCAGTTCACTAGCAACCTTAAGAAATACGTCTTCAATCGTCGGCCCGCTAACTCGATATTCCGTCACGCTCTCTTGTTCCAGGTCCGAGACGAAGCGAGCAGCTTCTGCGGAGCTCTGAACTGTATACACAGTCTCTTCGAACTGGGTTTCCTTGCGCGTATTGCTGAATCGGGTTCTAATGGCCTGCTCGGATCCAGGAACATTGAGGACGTGAATACGATACCCGGAGCCTAGTTGATTTTTCAGCCCAACGCTCGATCCATTGGCCTTCAAAACACCTCTTGAGAGGATGGCTATATGATCGGCAAGTAAGTCCGCCTCATCCAGAAAGTGAGTCGTCAGAATAATTGTTCTAGAACCTCTCTCGGCCAGTAAGATATCCCATATCTTCCTTCGTGATATAGGATCGAGACCAGATGAGACCTCGTCGACACAACAAAATGAAGAACCACCAGTGAGCATCATGGCTAGCTGAACTTTTCTCTTTTGACCCCCAGACAGTGCCTTCGAGCGGGCTTTAATCTTCTGGTGAAGATCACAGTCCTTCAATAGCTGAATGATTTGTCCATCTGGATCAGCTTTTCCGGTGCACTTGAGTTGGTTGAAAATCTGGACATGCTCCTTAACAGTTAAATTATCCCAAAGCACGTTTTTCTGTGGGCATAAACCGAGCTTTGGTTCCTTCTTCTCGTAATTGATGTGGATCTCACCAGACGACAACTTGGTTAGCCCTGCAATGGCGTGCAGCGTAGTGGATTTGCCCGACCCATTGGCTCCAAGCAAGACCATAATCTGCCCTTTGCTGACAGCCAGGGACAGATTGTTTACTGCATGCACAGTTTGACGGTTGCTTCTAAACCATCTCCCAGTTGTCCGATAAAACCAGCCTGGTCGATATATCTTGCTGAAATTATGGATATTGAGTGCAGCAGACGTGTCAGAGTTGGAAGCTTGTCGATTCTTCGAAGCGGTACCGTATAGCACTCTCTCGACCAGAGCGGCCAGGATGGGATAGGTGATGATTTGAACTATCAATAACACCCACAGGACAATGCCAGGAAGGCTCCAAGGGTTGTTCGGCGCGGCTTCCGTTAAAGATGCGGCGAGATTTTCTCTCTCCCACCGAGCCACGACGATTGAGAAGTAAACGTAATTCATGGAAGGAAATAGGAGACCAAGAATTATGACCGGGCCGTTACTACTTGCTGGCACCATCTGGGCTACCACGCCTAAGAGAAGGCAGGCCAGCACGACAGAGATGCCGCTGAGCTGCGCCCTTTTGAAGAAAGATGCACCGAATAAGGAGAACGATGATAAGGCGAGGCCGGCCAAGATGTGATATACCAACGTAATCCCTGCGGATGTCCTGCTGTAAACACCAGCTTTCAGGATTGCCCCCATGATGATCCAGCCTGGGCCATAAACAATGTCCAGTGCGAGATGGGCAGCGGAAAATCGAGCGGCTTGAGACTTCCATGGTGACGAGTTCGGCATCATGCAATCTATAAGCTGGCTCATTCCCAATTCTCTTTCCATGGCGATCAACCCAGTAAGCTGGTACGTTACTCCCACCATTCCTATGAATATGGCAACGGCAATGACATCGATAATCGCTCCCATGTATCGGGTCCGGATTTGATCTTCGCGCTCTTCCTCGTTAAGAGATGTATACGGATATTCCAGTGTCTATGTCTGGTTAGCTACAGGCTGCTGAAAAAAGCACAGGGCGGCAGTACATCTTCCGGAAGAGTATCGAAATCGAATGATGTGTTGGTTCGTGCGATCGCCCAGTCAATGGACCGTTGGAACGGAAGGAGGTAGATTTGCTGGTCATTCTCAGAGCTGTCAACATCAATACCTTCGCCCAGGACTGCGTCTGTCCTTATAGTGTAGTTCCACGCCTCTTCAGGGCCTTCTGTCGGAGACGAGTAAAATACGGCAGCCGCTATGCATCTGGACATGCCCCGAAGCGACGTTCGACACAGCTCCCGCATCTCAGACTCATCGGAAAGAATGTGGACTTCTTGTTGGCCTGTCCTCGCCGGCTGCGCGACCTCGTTGATTACCTTTTCAATTGGGCCATCAACAAAACCATTGTTCACAAATACCAGCCTATTTCTTCCTGCGCCAACGAAGGTCAGCGCATTAGAAAGCGATCGGACTCGGGTAGGTTCGCCAATCCCGTAAGTTGCTGGCTCAATGAACAAGTTGCGCGCATAAGATCTGTATCATGTTAGACTGCGTTTCAAGTCGCATAGTTCATGCGGCTCGGGAGGTCCAGACATAAAAGCCACAAAGCACACAGGCAGAATTAGTGCTCGAAGCAAGGTCGAAAATAGAGGCCGAATAAGGACAACCAGAAGATTTTTGACCGTCAAAGTCCACGTCTGTCGCAAGAAGAGGGCCATCTTCTCCGTGAGCCCTATGGCCTCATGGAGTTGGAGCTAGGAACGGGAGAATTTCCCTGCAACTGTCAACAACGCCACGCGAGCGCAGTTAAGACGGGGTGAGTAAGTTTAAATGGCATGGTCTTCGGGCTAACAGTATTTATGCCGATCAGGATGAACAGTTGCCAAAGCCTTAGCTGGTTGGGTTAAAGAACCCCTGTTATTCTTGTCTGGGGGTCTCAGCCATACGGACGGATTAACGAAAGACATATCGCTAGGATACGTCCCCAAGACGCCGGTATATTGGCGAGGATTCGATTCGAGATTGATCCAATCGGTCCATGAGAATCAGATGAATCTTCCTCGAATCCTGTAGCTGACCAAGGCATGGCGCGGCCATAGTGGATTGGCGCCGAGAGCATCGGTTAGCTGGAGACCCCGCTTTGTGATTATCGAGCAGTCATGATGTTCGAGACATCATTCAAAACCGACTGACAAGCCTATACAATCATAGTAATCTGTTAGAAATGGAAAGACATGTGGATAGTGTCATGTTGACAGGAACAGTCAATGCGCACGGAAAGCTGCTCCCCGAGCCTCGTTCCGAAGCGCAATGTATGTGCTCACATGCAGGAAAAGAGCCAGGGACTCGCGACAGTCAAAGCGCCGAAAAAGCAACCTGGATTGTGCATTAAACCTACAGAAAGAATTGGTCCACATACCGCAATTCGTAAGTCTTTCGTCAGGACGCCTCGACCTCGATGCTTGAAACTTGTGCCAGATATGAAGTGTGCATACGCTCTATTCTTGCCATAAATCTCTTGACAATTGCCCCGAGACACTCGCAGTTAAGGGTTGCAATTTCCGGCCGTGCAGGAACAGCAGTCTCACAAAAGGTACCGACAAGATGTCATCATATTCGAAGGTTCGATTTACATAGGCTGGTAGTAATACAAGGGCAATTCAACAAGTCAAATAGTAGATGCGAATCACCGCCTCTTTCCGTAGGAGGTTCTCTGTCCTGTGACCGCGGACTTCTGGCGGAGGTAGTTCGAAACGATGTTCTCGACGCTGCGCATATCGTGCCTGGGTTGTCTAGAAGAGAGTGTCAGTCTATCCTCGAGAGAGAGGCCTTAAAGGCCTGCCAGTCCTGGTTCGATCAATACGCACCTCATGTAGTACAACCTCGCTCTCCTCTTCCTCTTCTCTGCCCTCTGGACGATCTCGACACTCTCGACATTCGGACTGAACACCTTGACCGACATTTCAACACCAACCCTCGTGAGCTCATTCCGCAGCAGACACGAGGTGTCGACCCCCTGGAGTTTAATACTCAAGCAAACACCAGAGAATGGATCGCCGTTCTTGAACGTCACTCGCACGATATCGCCGACTTTCACACTTCGACGGCTCCTTCGGTAGTCGAAAAGCGCTTTGCGTTCGCCCGTCGGATCAAGAACTGCCAACTGAGACTCCCTCACTGCCGCAATAGGATCCTTGCACGCGTCGCGAGCCGATGGAGGAGGTGGATGGACCTTGATCTTCTTAGGCGCTGCAATAATCGTTAGCCAATTGGAAATAGCCCAGGCTGACAATGCAGTGATCTGTCCATACCGTGTGGGTGGTATCGAACGGGTATTTGGTTGAGGAATTGCTTCGGCAGCTTTGCAGGGAAAGGCACTGCCGCTGGCTTCGGAGTGTATGTCGTAGAGATTGTTCGGACCTGAAAAGCAGATTGCTGAGGCTTTGCCGATAACCTCAAGCAGCCCAGCTGCCGGGTCAATTGTGAGAAGCTTGCCATGCTGCAGTTCGCGGATGATGTTGGAAGATCCCCGTAGTCGGCGAGAACAATTATCTCCAGGCGGAGCCGATTTTCTGCCAAGGTTCCACTGCCATTGGTCAACGACCGGCCAGGAACTTTTCTGCTGCCAACATCTCCGAGTCGTCGCTGCGGCACTCTTATTGCGAACACCTATGAGACGAAAAAACACTTAAGTCTACAGCCGTATAGCTCATCTCAGGGCTACTGCTTTCTAATCTCGCTACGGTCACATTCGGCGAACCACAATGGCGCTTAACACCACGGCCAGGGTCCTGCGACAGGCCCCGAGCACCCTCCAGCAGTCCATCAACCTGAACCAAAAACGCAGCTGGTCAGCAAGAAGTAAGGAAGTTCTCGCTTAGAAACACTCTCCTGTCTACAGAGAATATGGTGGTTGACTTTCCAAACAGCAATCCCTTCGCTAACCCCGACACAATCCCCGGAACTCGACCAGCTCCTCAACCGTTTCCGCGACGAGCTATTCATCCCCCATTCCCTAAAGGTCCAACAGCGAAATCTCATATATCGTCCTAGATTAGCCAGCAAGCTAACCGGACACCCGATCGTTGTGCCAATCGGCCCGAAGGAAGAGCCGTATCAACTCCGCCCAATCGACATATGGAAAGTCCCAGGAAAAAAGGACAGCCTCCGCGTAATCGCACTCATGCATGAGACGAAGGACTGGTCCAATCTGGTCAATTTTCTTCGCGGACTTCACAAGGCGGGTTTAAGTTTTCAACCTAGGCACTGGGAGTGGCTTGTTCGGAAAGCCGGAGGCTCAAACGGGCTGGGCGCCCTCGTAATGGCCGCGCAGCAGTCACATACTACTGGTTTTACGCTGAACAACGTTTCTCTCGTTGAGCGGCTGTTCTTTGAACTCCACCTGGCCGGCCAGCGGATCGAATTTACGGGCGAGGGCATCGCGAAAATTTACGGTCTCGCAAATTCATTTACCCTTTTGATGCATAACCCGCACCATGCTGTTTCTGATCTGGACAATGACCCCAAGAGGAGTACACTTGTTATTGGTACCTTATTAGAGCTAAGTGCTGCTCGCGCTCTGAGTGACTATGGTAGCAATGTCGACAAGGTCGAGTACGAAGCTGTCGAGAAGAAGGTCGAGTACCAAGCACGGCGTCTTCTCGCCAGCCTGAAGAGACAGAACCTCAGCCAAGTAGGCGAGGATTGGGTGTCCAATGACAAGCTACTTCAACGGCTCGTGCCATGTTACAATGGATTGAAGCTTGCTCTGCAAGTAGATGTCATCGCGCGCAACAAACAATTCGCGGCAGCGTTGAAGACGCGGACGAATGAGCTCGGAATGTTCATTGGAGACTTGAAGAAGGGGGTGCATAGACCTACAATCGGCCTGGTGCAGGCTCAACTGCTGCATCAGAACTGAGCTCAGGTTCTCATCACTGGTTATGATTGTACATTATACATTATTCTCTGAGCAATCCTTATTCAGCTTTACTTGTATTTGCGAAGAATTTTGTTTGATTCGTTGGCGCTTCAACATGGAAAGTACGCTAGATGCTGATTATCATCGCATATATAGACAATGGAGTCATGTCAAGGGAATAATGCCGAAATGAGTAATCCAGACCTTCAAGTGAAAGATTCATCGCTGATACATATTCACAAACACAGATCGAAAGTATTGTCGTCCCGAATGCGAGCTTGTACGGGCAAGGTTGTCTTGCCAGAGATTACAGAGGGTCCAGAGACCGTAAGCTGGCAAGCAGTCAGTGACGGTTTAATATTGGCTGCTGATGGAAAAGGCGGGAATTATACTTACGTGTCCTTGCTCGGTATCTCCAGATACACCGCTGAGAAGAACCTCGACGGTGCTCAACGGAGCCCCGAAATGGCTGGGCCCGTCGAAGCGGCGGTAGTCGAAAACATTGGTCTGTGAAATAGCACCAGCAACTCCAGGCCCCGTAAGAGCATAAACCACGCGGGCCCCAGTGAGGACCCTAAGATCAGTCAGTTGCTCGTGGTCGAGACGGGCGTCGGCAGCGTCATCAATACGATGAGCAACGCAAAGAAGGCGGAGCCTATCAAGAGAAAGCTCTGCCGTGGGTCCAACAGTGGCCAGTCGGCTGAAGAATCCTTGAGATGGCATATTTCCAGCATCAAGTGACCGCACCTGGAACCAACGGGCCAAAGAGGAAAGAAGACCGGAGTGCGGTTTCATGAACTTGGCGTGGTACTCAGATATCGTGCGAGAGGACGCGATGATGACAGTGGGAGACACTCCAACGGTAGCAAGAGCAAAGTCGACATTTTCTCCGGCAACAGAGTTCAAGGCCACGGAAGCGTTGGTGAAAAGGGCAGCAAAGATTTGGCAGAGAGGATACAACCGCGAGAGTGAGTCAATGGAGAGAACCAGGTCGTCACTGTCGAACCGTTGGGTACGGGGCAAAGAATAAATCAAGCCGGATATGCCTGCAACAAGGTTCTGATAGAACGAAGAATATCAGCGCTGGTTGACAATTACACAACCGCAGGGACTAAATTTACCTCTGGGCCATATTCAACAAATTCGCCCGACCACAAGGTGGACAAGGTGGGAGTTTTGGAGGTAGGGTCCCATTCGGGCACCTCCAGTCCAGCCAACTCTTTCTTCTCGTCCACAAGTTCATGCCAAACAGCGACATCTAGGTGGTCTTCGACTTCCTTGGGCACATCATTCCAATCCATATGTCGACTTCCTATTTTCGCAACCCAGATCACATGGGAAAGTTGCTGGTTATCCTTGGCTATCAAAGTGAGATCAAGGGCGCCCGCCTCTGCGATCAACGAGTCTGCCCGGGCCTTCTGCAATAGCCCGGAAAGTTCCTCCGCAGGAAGGTTGTGAGGGATGATGACGACTTTGAATCCATAGAAAGCTCCAGCTATTGACTTGTCAGCGGCGGCCGAACAACAGTGGCTACACTTTGATAATACTAACCGAAGATTGAGGCCAAGAGCTCAACCGAATCAGTTAGACAGACCGCGACGACTTCCGCGTTGCCCGAATGTAAACGCTTTCCAATTACATTGATCTCGGCCGTGATTTGGTCCAAAGAGTGTTCCACAGCTTGTTTCCCGAGCACTGTATAAATCTTGCTCTGCTTTCCGGAGACGGCGCCATTATTGTCAGTCTTTCCGCGAACTGCGGCCTTCCAGACATCACGCAGATCACCATTTCGTCCACTTGTCCACTTTGGCGCATCAGGATCTTTCACATTCAGGCCAGATCTGAGCGGGAATCCGTGCGGGGTCTCCAGACTCCTATGCGCAGCAGACTCACCAGGCTGTTGTACGGGAAAGGCAGTCGATTGACGGGCGAGCAAAAAAGGATGAATCTCCGGATCTTTGGATGTAACGAACGAGAAGACGGCGAAGGCGACAATAGCACCGGCAATCAAGCTAGTGTAGAGATTCCAGTCAGATAACACATCATTGAGCAAGCCGTCCAGCTTCTCAATCAAGGAGCCTTCTGATGCCATCTTGAGCAGATCAACCCCACACTTGGTTATTTCACTGCGAGAGCATCAATGCCCACTTTGCTCATCAATCGACTATAGTTATAGCTGAAGTGTTGGTTCTTGGATGACGTGAGATGGTTGAACGTCCGCCAAGTGGGGTCAGCGCGCTAAGACCGGACGGGAGACAGAGAGCATATCTCCTGATTAAGTAAGGTCGCGTATAGGCCTGTCCTTGACTCCTTGGTTGCCAGAGAAGGTGGCACTGTAACAAACACAAACCACAGCCAGAGTGAACAAAGAGGTGCACCATGATTGTGATCTAGGCCTTGTTTATAAATGGAACAATAACTCAAGTGATTCTCTGCCACTCAGTCAGGTAAGTCCAGTTGATTTCCTTGTTGCTTTTTTCTCGTCCAGGTAAGCCAACCACCCCCCGACTTTCTTGACTAACGCTTACTTCCAGCAGCTTTCTTCTTGTAAACTTCAATGGCGTCTCTTCTTCTTCCGTCGACACCCAAACCGATCTCTACTCCTACCCCTGCCTCCGAGAAATCGCAGACTCCTGGGAAATGGCGCCATCCACAATTGGATGAGATTGTGCGGCGACAGCACGCGGGGACTTTCGGGGACCAGAATGTGAGGAGGCTTGTATGGAATGGCTCTGCTCTATTCGCAACGTGGGCTTTTGGGGGTACCTTCAGATCCTAGTAGGTGATATCGGTCGAATGGCTTCCTCAATGAGCTGACATGGTCTACCACAGCTCTCAGTGGATCGAGAAAACAATTGAAATTCCCATGCACTCCGACCTGTCGCTCCTTATCATTCAATTTGTCTTTATGTTCAACATACTGGTTGCGTTATATCCCCTTTTTCGACCGAAAGATGAGATGCCCGACATTCCTCTTACCCCGACACAGCGGGCCCTTCTCGGGCTCAATCCCTCGACGACCTCGTCGCCTACCCCGGCGACGTCTTATGCAACCCCGCCAAAATACAGAGTGTCTGGATCAAGGACAGTTAGTCCAGCTAGTTTCTCCGGATCGCCGTTGTCCGCGAGTGCGAGCGCCTCGAGCCTCCGATTTTCGTCTAGCGCACCATTTTCCGCGTCTACCAGCCCATTACTCTACAAAAAGGTGCCAAATGGAGGCAGAGAGAACGTACGCAGACCTAGTTTTGGGTCGTCTTCGCCTTTGCGGACCTCGTCTTTCAAGGAGTCGATTGCTTTGCCAGCCACTCCTTCGCCGGCCGGGGCTTCGCCTTTGCGGGCCTCACCTTTCAAGGAGTCGATTGCTTTGCCAGCCACGCCTTCGCCGGCCGGGGGAAAGCGGGGAAGCTTGGGGGTGAGCAACAAGTGGCTATATGAGCGGAGCAGGCGTTCATCGATCAGCAGTGGTAGTTATTGAGGATCAGATTTCTATGCGCAAATGATGGCTGTTTTAGTTTGAGGTGTTTCGGTTTGGTTTTTGACTTCCACATGCGCGGCGCATGCAGCATTGCTGGTTTTTATTTTGCGGTTCCATTCTATATTTCATAGAAACTATACATTAAATGACCTTGTTTGTCAGAAAGCGAATTCATCATAAAATTTCTGTGTTTATAGTGACGTTATCGGCATTCTCTCATTAGTGGGGAGCCGCCCCGGATACAAGGTACACATCTCCAGCTTCGCAAAGTTCCCGCATTCCAAGAAAGCCAACATCACAACTACACTTATCCGGCGCGGCATCGAATTCAACGAGTCCATTCTTTGTGCCGCTCGCCTTTATAACTCTCTTGCACCCGAATACACGAATACTTGGGCTCGATAATTCATTTCCCGCATGAGGTCAAGGGCCCTCTGAGCGTCATCGGTGGATCAAGATGGGAGCCTCGGAGTCGAAGTTAGTCTTCAAGCAGGGCATCTTTCGCTTATCGGAGGAGAAGGAGATCCCTGCAGACGATCCATACTGGGCGAGGGTAACTATTGATCTTCCCGATTTCCGCGACTCAATGCCTGGATTGCTGACGAACGGGGTGTAGTTCTGGGAGCTCCCTGAATCCACGGAGGACGTCTTCAGCCTGTTCACACCAGCAGATATACGAAGGACACGCGATCGTGCACTAGGAAATTTCGAAACATTATTACTATCTGTAACCTCTCGTCTTACGGCTTTGAAAAACCATCCTTCCTTTCCCGACCCAGACCTCGCTCCCGACCGCGATGCGCTGAACTGTGTTCGGATCCTCACCCGCCTCCTCCCGTATGTTTATGAGGCGGAACACTTGGAAGAATGGGAAGAGAAGTTCTTTTGGACAAGGCGGAAGAAGAAGACCAGGGAGGCCCAGCTGGCTTCAGATGTGCTGTTCGATGAAGCGCAGGCGGAGGAAGAGCGAGATCAAGCATCCCCCCGTGCCACCGACTATGAAGACGTGAAGCCTTTAGCTGAGGAGTTGATTGACACGCTCATGGATATGTTATTCTACACGGACTTCACCATCCCGAAGCTGCCCTCGGCAAAGTCCAAGGTTTCGTACTCCATCTGGCAGAGTGGTGTTGGCTGCAATACTTCGATGGGCTCAACCAGGGAATTAGAGGACAACCGTTGCGAAGTCCTTCGATTGCTGCTCACTCTCACGGGAAAGGCGATGTACATGTCTTCGAGTAAGTTGACTTCTCTACTTTCTTCGGCTGAGGCTTACTTCTGTCAGGCTTGTTACCTGTTCAAGGTGTCAGAGCCATTACATACATCACAACTTGTCAAGAGAAACAAGCAGTACTAACATTGCTATGCTCTCTTCTGAATACAGTAAGCTCTAGTATGACACTAGCATCTTTGTGGCGACTGACGTTTGTCGGCAGGCGATCAAATACAACCCTGCTTCGTGGAGAGTGCCCTATGACCACGTCGTATGGAAGGACCCGAGGCAAATCTTGGTAATATACTGTCTCCAGTTCCTTCTTGTGCTACTTCTATACCCCGTTCCAGAGGATGGCCGTGGGAATCCGCCCAAGAACTATTATCGCCACTACTTTGGCCGCCTGCATCGACCGCAGGATTTCCAGTTCCTGGTTGACGGCATGACAAGGATCCTGAACCAGCCGGTAAGTCTCTCTATTATATATGCCATGAACTTAATTCACGTGTTCTGTTAGATGCAAGCGACGACAGCCTATCTCCCAGGCAGTCAAAAATCGGTAAAATGGGCACCGGAGATGCTGGTCCTCTTTTGGGAAGCTCTGCAATGCAACAAGCGTTTCCGGTCATTCATCATCGACTCAAACCGGTCTCACGACTTTATCATTCTCTGTATATTCTATAGCATCACGTACAAGTCCGATCCTGCAAAGCAAGGCGTCGTCCGGATGTGTATATTCATCCTGCAAACTATGAGCGTCGAGCCTACTTTTGGGAAGAGTTTGAACAAAAGATTCGAAGCGCAAGAAACGCTGCCACAGTCTATCCGAATTCCTGGCTTCAAAGGCTCGTATGCTGATTTCCTTCTCATAGTAAGTTCAGACCGTCATTGCTCGTCGCTGTCTCATTAGCTAACCTTCATAGTCAATTCATACATTGATAACTACCAGCAAGGGCAATCTGACGGCAGTTTACCCGGCGCTTCTTGCCGTTATCAATAATATAGCCCCTTATGTCGAACACCTGACGGCGGAAACATGCTCTAAAGTCTTACAATTGTTCACATCCATGTCTGCTCCCAGTTTCCTGCTGGCCAACGAGTCGAATCATGCTCTACTTGCTTCGGTACTCGAATCCATCAACGCGATCCTTGAACACAGGTTCACGAGTATGTGATCATCTGTATCCTTCTGCAATCAGCCAACTAACGATATCTAGAAAATCCCTTCCTGGTGTATGCGATTTTGAAATACAGAAGACGATTTGAAGCAGTTCGGGAGTTTACTCTTGAAAGTGGTCAGCAGGAGATCGAGCGACAAAATCAGCGAAGAAAATCTGAAAACCGGGATTCTATAGCCAGTCCTGTTCTTTCAGCTTCCGATGAGGATCCTCGCCTTTCCGAGGGCACCAGGTCACCTCTAGGCCGCATCCCAGAGGAGAATAACCCTTTTGCGATTGGTGGAGATGACTCGGAAGATGAGGGCGAAGGGCAGGACACGCCAGCGCGGGATTCCGCCTCCGTGCAAACATCACGTAGGCAGTCAATTTCATCTGCGGTAGATGAAAGTGTCCCATTACAGCTGCGAGGGATGTCAGAGAAGGCTCGAGGCAAGATGCCGGCCGGACAACCATCTTTCTCCAGGCAAAACAGTATGACAAGTCAAATTAGCATGTCGGCTGTCTTCCCTTCATCCTCGGGCGGATTTACGCCCACCACGGCTTGGGTAAGTACAGGTGTACTTTATCACAGACGTGTCATATTTGCTGATAGTCTTAGCTTGAATCTTGGTTACCGGAACTTCCCCTACACACAATCCTTACGATCATCTCAGCCATCATGCCGAGTGTTCCGGAAACCGTGTTTCAATCTTCCAGTACCGAGTCTCGTACACTGATCGGGAACCTGCCGACTTTTGCAGAAGATCCGATGATCCAGAGCATCATCGCCGAGCCTGCTCCTCCGCGTGTCCATTCATTCGAGTGGTCAGCCCTTTCCATGGGTTGGTACGAGTCACTGTTATGGGGATTCATTTTCTCCGCCGAGATGGTTGTCGGTTCCGCATCTGGTGCTACACCCGGCACGGTTGGTGTCTGGAATGGAACCTCGATCAAGCTATTCAAAGTGCAGGAGGCGGCCGCACAGGGCCCTACACTGCTAGCACCTAAGGGCGCTGTGGATGCGGTGGGAAGTAACCTAGTGCAGCGGATTGGGAACCTTGGGCTGCGACGGAGTAGCACGCAGACTGAGTCCCAAAGCAACTCAGGGCCTCCGTCAGTTCGCGAGGTCTGATAGAGCCATGATTATGTTCAGTTATCCTTTTTAGATACCTTAGGTAGCTTGTGTCTTCAATGAAGTCTATATTGAGTGGGACCATGAGTGCACTTCGACGGCCACGACCTAAACTTTCGCGTATCGAACCGAGGGCAAGAAACTTGGAGGCGGTATCTATCAACTGGCGTGTTCCATACCAAGCCTCAAGGCAATAATATTCAGAGGTGCAGGTGGGCAAATGCTTGCTTCTTTCTGGTTGCTGACAATGGATGCCAAGTCCACGGGGAGATGGGCCATCTCCAGCCAATCGATTTCCCATGCTCTCAACCCCCAGCAAACATAAAGCCGAAGGAGCTCATTCAGCTTTCTCCTTGATCACGGAACTCAATCTGACATTCGACCTCCCTTGGAGCGTGTCATTGGTTTCAGAAGATGGTTCTATCTCGGTCATTACTTGCCGCGGCCTCCGCGCTGTTCCTCGCGTTCCCGACCGAGGCCGTCGAGGGAGCCTCAGAGCTGCAGAGTGTTCTGAAGAACACCCACGGGAGCCCAGATTATAAGTATCCCACTGACTTCACTAGGGGAATTCTACCTGTCAGTTCCCCTGATTGGAAAAGCTTATTGAACCACCGGGATTGTACCGCTAACCCAACATCCCCCTTTCTATAGATCCCGGTTCACTCCCACAAGTGAGTCCATCTGTAACATTGGCGTGCCGCTGGTACCTAACTGTCTTTAGCGATTACTGGAGAGATGTTCCGTTCTACACGGGTATTTACTAGTGTTCTAGTCTCCATGAAGCGATGCTGACGGAGTACACCACCAGCTCTCTCGCTTGGTTGCATCTCGGTTGAAGCAGATGTGTGGCTGTATAACGGCACTCTCCATGTAAGTCCTACCCTAGAACCGCATGAAGCATGTATTGATTGAATAGGTCGGCCACGACGAGTCATCATTGACTGACGAGCGCACGTTCGAGTCGCTCTACATCAACCCAATTCTCGACGTCCTCGAGCGTCAAAACCCCAAGAGCAAATTCTTGACGGCCCCAACGAACAAGTACGTGCTATTGAGACTATTTTTCAATGCTCTCTAACTTTTACAAGCGGTGTCTTCGATGCCTCTACTGGCCAAACACTCTACCTCTGGGTTGACTCCAAGACATCCGGCCCTGAAACCTTTGAGGCTGTCATTGCCGCTCTAGAGCCTCTGCGCAAGAAGGGCTACTTGACGACCGTCAAGAACAACGAGACTCTCACCGAAGGTCCGGTCACTGTGATTGGGACCGGCAATACACCCTACGACATGGTTGGACCTGTCGCAGACCGCGACTACTTCTACGACGGGCCCCTTGCTTCTCTTAACGAGACTGGGCACGGCATCACGTCCCTCATCTCACCGATTGCATCGACAAATTTCGGCGCTGCAGTCGGTGATCTAACTCTGGGCGTCGACAGTGTTCTGAGCGACGAGCAGCTTGACACTATCCGATCACAGGTCTCCGTCGCAAACGATTTGGGCATTAAGGCCAGATATTGGGGTGCTCCCTCGTGGCCGATCAGAGCTCGCAACCTTCTCTGGACGACACTTATCAACGAGGGTGTTGGACTGCTAAATGCCGATGATTTGGCGGCTGCTGCTGGATACTTCTAGAATTTCGCCATATAGTGTATTATTAGACGAATACTAATGCCTGCTTGCCATGTCAAATAAGTCCTAGCAGAATCAGGGCCTAGAGACTTTCCTGGAATGTGAATTAAAGAGCCTAGACATGAGCAAGGAAGAACTGCGCGAATTCACCAAAAGCTGAAGCACGTGATCTCCTGTCAAAAGGAACACTTTGATGGGGAAGGGAGGCAACTCAAGGAGAGAATGGAAGTAAAAACACTAAATCACTAAAATCACGCACGACCATCGTCCCTTTTTGATTGAGTCCTTCTGGGCTCAGGCGGCGATGTCCAAGGTCGATGTTGCTCTGGGAGATCTCTTAGCCAAGGTGCTCCCGACCGATGTAAAGGTCACCATCCGCCATATCTCATCCACGCCCTCGACAACAACCGCTCTCTTCGCTCCTTCTCCAGGCGAAGAACCAGAGCCTACTTACTGCGAGAACCATTTCCTTTCTGCATCTGTTATTCCAGGAGAAAAGGGTGATGGCGCGGAGATAATCGTGTTTGGCATTGAGGTGTTAGTCTACACTACGGCACATCTGACCACCATTTTTGTGTCCAAAGCGGATTCCACCGGGCACCTGCATCTACTCAAAGCCGGACCAAAGAGCTCAATTCTTAGAAGAGTCACCAATACTTTTCTCTCATTCCTCGTACAGACCCACCAACGGCCTGGCGTTCGACTGGTTGTGTCTCTCTTCGCCCGGTCTCAGAACCAGTACTTGTTCCCTGGGAGCATCGAGAACGCCGAAAAGCATGTCCTCGACGATCGCGGGCTGATCAAATGGTGGTGCCGCGCCCTCGATCCAATTCTCCGCGAGTATGAGCCCGAATCTGCCTCGCAGGAGCAAGACAAGAAACACGAAGAATCAGCCCGAAGCTCAGCCACAGCGTACCTCATCGTGCCTGGCTGCGACAAGTTTGAGACCAGAGGGTTCTTCCCTAGTAGCGCCAGATCAGACGATAAGGATAAGCCTCGATGGCTGAATGCTTATCCTCTGCGCCAACTGTGCAGTAAACCGGATGCTCCGCCGCGCTCTCTGGTCCCTCGGTTCCCTGATGACCCGAAGACGCGCTTTTTGATTGACCTTGATGATGAACTTCCAGCGCCCGCAGATGATGAGACCTCGAGCGGTCATTGGAGAAGTGTGAAGTCTTTGGATCAGTTTTGGGAAATGATGTCTTTCCGTCAAGAGTGTTCTGCGGGAAGATTGGTTGGGTTTTTGTGGCTTGTTATCAATCCTCCTGGAGTTGTGAACTCGAATCCGATGCTTAGTACAACCGGACTTTTGGGGGTCAAGGACATCACTGCTACAGTTAAAGATGCCGCAAAAGCAGAGACTGTGCTACCTACTTCTGATGCCACGGCCAGATCAGATCAGATGCAGGTTTCAGTGATTTCCGAAAAAAGCAAGGAAGATGCTTCAATTCCCCAGACAAGCGATCAGACGAAGCCTCAGCAAGCGAACGATGGAAGTGCATTCCACTGGCCACAGGCAGCGCGAGGACATGCGGTATTGGACGAGGAGGACTATAAGAAGGCAATCAACTTCCTTCTCGAGCAAGACTTTTACAACGAGGAGGTCTCGTTTGCCAGCACGAAGGCATTCAACGACAAGGTCGCCGCTCTTGCCGACGAGCTTTGGATCGGCCAGCATGTCGTGGGAAAGAATGCCTACGAAGAGACTACAGTCTCGTCGCAACTGTCTGAAGTGCCTGCTACGATGCTCTTGGTCCGGAAACGTAAGAAAGATGAAGGCGCAGCGTCAGACCAGGCTCCGAGTGGATTTACAGAGTCTGCTGCTGCGCAGGACTCTGGTGTGAATGTTCTCCAGGGCAGTTTGATTCGGAAGAAGAAGAAAACCTAACATTCTCCTCCTATGATGATGATGACGAATTCCAATGTACAATATCAGGCCAAATCTACACGCTAATACCATGAAATTCTCGAACTGGAATATATTTCGTATTCGCATCTTAACAAAGACATCAACAGTCCCGTCTCAATCCTAACTCCCTTTCTAAGAATCTTGAGTCTCTTCAAATCAATGAATAAACATATTTATTCCAGACATCAGACGACTAAGCCTTGCTGCCTTGCCTCACCTTGCTAGTAGTACGGAGTAGTATGACTTCCGAGCGGGTCCGCGACTCCAAAACAGATCCTCATATTTGTGGCTGACGCAGATTCCAAACATGATCCGTTGTATCCGACTGGATCCTCGATCTGTGCTGCCTGTGCTCGGTGTGTCGGCATTATTCCGATCTGCTGCATGTTGCACTGAAAACAGGGCAATAATAATAATAATAAAACTGCGGAGCTGAAGCTGGCCTGACCTGACCGCGTCTTCTTCTCTTCCCATCTCTTCTTGTTCCCCTCCACTCCACGCCCGCATCCACGTCCGCCATAGAATGTCCTACTCTTGTCGCGTACGCCTATGATAACGCTTCAGTCGATTTCGGACGCCTTCGATTTGGCATCAGCCCGTCATGGCGCATTCCAGTGGTCGGTCGCGCTGGGGTGGATAGGTCTGGTCTGGTACTCTACGGTGACGACTGTTTGTGCTTTGGGTTACTACAAATTGTAGATTGCCTTGACTCTGTATTTCCTGCGATCTGTACTAATCTACTTGTTCCAGATGGAAGCACTACCTCCGACGCCCTCAGGAATCCTACTCCGCCACGGCTCCGGACGCTCCTCATGTCACCGTCATTCGACCGGTCAAAGGCCTCGAGCCGCACCTGTACGACTGCCTAGCCTCGACCTTCCGGCAAGAATACCCCCGCGGCAAACTTACCGTGTGTCTTTGTGTGTCCTTCCGAAGCGATCCTGCCTACGCGACGCTGGAGAAACTGGTCGCCGATTTCCCGCATGTCGATGCGCGTGTTTACGTGGAGGAAGAGGATCCGCTCCTACAGCCCGATCATGAACCCGCGTACGAGCTTGGGCCAAACCCGAAGATCCGGAATATGAGTCGCGCGTATAGAGAGGCGAAGGGTGATATCGTCTGGATTGCGGACTGTAATGTCTGGGTTGGAAAGGGTGTTTGCGGGCGCATGGTCGACGAGCTGTGCGGTCTTGGTGCGGAATCCAGCAAAGAGAATAAATTCGTGCACCATCTGCCTGTTGCTGTGGACGTGACGGGTACTGCTAGCTTGGAGGAGCAGCGTGCGCTCGAAACGAACGGCACTGTCAAAAACGATGGCGGGCAGAGCCCTCGCACGTCTGGTGTTTCGGCTATGGGAGGTGGCCGGCTGGAAGAACTGTTTCTCTCGTCCTCGCATGCCAAGATGTATACCGCCATCAACACCGTGCTCATCGCGCCATGCATCGTGGGCAAGTCGAATATGTTCCGGCGCTCTCACCTCGACTACCTTACTACCCCAGCCCCAACTGCCAGCCGCAAGTTCAACCCCGGAATCGACTATTTCTCAGACAATATTTGCGAGGACCATCTGATCGGGGATCTGCTCTGGAAGAACAAGGTCCGCGAGGAGAAAGAGCACGGCAAACGCCTGGGCAAACATGCGCTGGTCTATGGAGACCTCGCATTCCAGCCCATTGCAAACATGAGCGTGCGATCTTATATAGCGCGCCGGGTACGGTGGCTGCGTGTCCGAAAATTCATCGTCATGCTCGCGACCCTCGTCGAACCTGGCACAGAGTCAATACTGTGTTCTCTTTTCGGGGCCTTCGGTGTCACCACCTCATTGGCGCAGTACCTCCAGAACGAAGCGCTGGCCACTTGGACAGCCTTTCTCACTTTCTTTAGTGTCAGCATTCTAACCTGGAGTCTAATCGATTGGACTGTCTATATCATGCTTCACTCCGGCAAGACTGTCGAACGGGACGTAAACACCCCAGCATTTGCGCTTCCGCCCCGCGGCATAACTAGGCGCCGCTTCCAACATTGGCTTTCTGCTTGGCTGGGAAGGGAGACACTTGCCTTTCCTATCTGGTTCTGGGCTATTTGGGGCGGTATGACTGTGACCTGGCGGGATCGTCAGTTCAGGATTGGGCTTGATACGAAGGCGCATGAGGTTGGGAGTGGCATCCGGGTGAAACCATCACAATTGGAGGGATCTGATTCAGGCGAGAATGAGGGTGCACCACTTGTATTGGCCGCCAATGGTAAACCGAGACGCAACCGGCGGAGAAGTACACGAACAAAAAGGAGTAGAGGATAAAAGCTTAGGGTTAACGAGGCATGAATTCATTGAAGTCTATAGATAGTATATACGAAGCGAAACTTTTCACATAACAGAAAGAATCAAAAAACATAACACATTCCATCTCAACCCGCCTCACCAGTTCTCATTACACCACATCAAGACTGCTCACTGCTGCCCCCAGCTTCCGCACCCTGAGGCTCCCCATGCTCCAACAACCACTCAACAACCTGCCTCCCCTTCGTAAGCGGAACCTGCGGCGCATCCCCCTCACCCCCAACCTCAACCTCCATCTCCTCATCACCATCCTCATCCTTAGTCTCATTAGGGTTCGGCGTCTGCGTCGCCTCCTGCGCCTTCCAGTCCGCCCGTTCGGCCAAGAACACGGCGTCCAGGCCGGCCTCGTTCTTGATGGACATGTCGGCACCAGCGCCAACGAGCACCTTCACGCATTCTAGGTGCGTGTTTAGCGTTGCCCAGTGCAGCGGCGTGTTGCCCGAGTGGTTGCGGTGGTTTACGACTGCTTTGAGCTCGGCTTCCGTGAGCTTGTTCTCTGTTGGGCCTGTTGAGAGGACGGTTGTGAGGTTTGAGAGGATTTCTACGCGCTTGTTAGTACGCAATACCCCATGATAGTGGATGATAGGAGCGGGGCGTACCGAGATTCCCGTTCGCTGCAGGGTAGTGCAAGAGACAGCACCCGCTGCCGCCCTCCTCTTCAGGCGCGGAGTCGATGGCAGACGCGATGATCACGGAGTGCGGCGCGGAGTACTTCTGGGATAGAGTGTTGAGGTCCTCTTCCAGAGCGGCTGAGTCTCCGGCGCGCACGGAGTAGATCAGGTCATCGACCTCGTCGGGGGTTAAGGTGATCAGAGGCATTTTGAGTCTCCTTCTTGGTGCTTGGAGCTTTGGTTGATTGATGTTGCGCCTTTTGTGATGGCCAGATCAAATTATGCACTTGGTGGTGATAGACCAAGTCGGAGATATAATTTTGAGCCTGAGACTTGGCTTCAATGTATCTGTGAGATGGTTAGCCGGATTTGATTTGCTGGCGGTATTGTGAGTTTTTTCAATGGTGGGAGGTTTCATAGGCACCCTCAGTAGCAGCAGCTCCGATTCCAAGCCATCTGTAAGGCTGATGAGAGTGGAGGTTTAGTGGGAGCTGGTGAAGGTGATACTATAGACAGAGCATGGCTAGTAGCTCCATTCCCATATGGGAGGGCTGGCACCATACAGATAGAGCATATGTACCTGTCCTGGTGCGCTATAGAGGAGGATGTGCCTCCAAAGAGATGTCCCATGACCACCACCACATAGACTCGTGGACACCGAGAAACGCAGGTTTTACAAGGAGAACGGCAAAGGCTTGCTTACCTCTTTCTTTTCCAATTACACCGTGGTGCTGCCTTCGCGCTCGTCCAATATCAAATTTTGATCTTGAGAACTTTGTAAAGTCATGTGAGCTTCAAGGAAATTGACCAATGGCGGGGCATAGACGGGGAACTAGCAAATTTTGCTTATTTATTGTAAAATGAGCACAAGTACCATGAGCTGTCAGTGTGGCCGAGTGGTTAAGGCGGTAGATTCGAATTACCTCTTCCAGAGGATCGATTATCTACTGGGTTCGCCCGCGCCAGTTCGAATCTGGTCGCTGACGTTGTCTTTTTTTCTTTTTGGGCTTTACATACGCTCTCCGCCTCATCTTATCCTACTACCGCACGGTATCATCTGGCTCTGTAAGACCCTTTTTTTGTACTTTTCGAAAACCAGTACTACTAGTATTCTGCTAATATAGATTGTGCGCATTATGCGCAAAATTAGTCATCAGCCGCATTGCTGACCCGCGGAACAACGTTCCTCCCATCGAGTCTTCCGTATGCATCATGAACTTCGAGTTTCATACTACCAGCTGCCACAACACCGCGTAAGCACAATGTCTGCGAGCCATGCGAAGGACGCCCCAGCAGGCGCATCAGGATCCACATCACCGCCACCAGAAAGTACTAGCCAAAGCAGGGACCATGACCCGGCAGTGACGACAGAGACTGAAAACAAGGCACCCACAGAGGAACATAGCCCAGAAGACCAGGACAGCAGCAGAGACGACACACCACAACAAGAGGAGGAAAAAGAGGAGGGCGAAACAAAAGATTCAGATGCGCCACCATTACCGGACGAAGTACCCCCGCCGCTCCCCAACGAAGCTCCGCCGGGCGACGACGACGGCTGGGAGCCCGTTTGGGATCCCAATGCGCAAGCATTCTACTTCTACAACCGGTACTCGGGCCTCTCACAATGGGAGAATCCTAGGGTGCCGCAAGCAGCCACCGCCGCTGCCGCTGCCGCAGAGCCTCCCGCACCAGGCACAGAGGTACCAGCTCCGGTCGAGAAAGCCACGGCTCCGCTGGGCGGGTACAACCCTGCCATTCACGGCGATTATGACCCGACGGCTCCTTATGCGCAACACTATGAGCGTCAGGAGGAAGAACACCAGGGCGTGCCGGGGATGGGTGCGGTGAATGCTGCCGGCTACGATGCCGTTGGATCGTTCAATCGATTCACGGGTCGATGGCAGGCGGAGTCACAAAATCCGGAGTACCACAATGATGAGAACAAGTCGCGGCGACAGATGAATGCGTACTTTGATGTCGATGCTGCGGCGAACTCGCATGATGGGCGGAGTTTACGGGCTGAGCGCAGCGCGAAGAAACTGAGCAAGAAGGAGCTCAAGGCGTTCAAGGACAAGCGGCGGGAGAAGAAGGAGGAGAAGAGGAGGGCGTGGCTGCGCGATTGACCTTCTCTTCATAACTCTTCGTATCTTCTTCTGTTCCATTTTTGTTTATCCATTGTGATACCTACTGGGTTAGACCTCGAAAGGTTGGCGTTTGACTGACTGCACTGCATCACGGCTTGGCTTGGCATATCATATCCTCATTACTGCATTATAGAAGCGATGGCTCACGCCTCCTGTATTTTACCACCACCACTGAATCAAAAGATCTCATCATTGTTCATCCCGTCCCCAGCTTCCTTCAAAACACCCCTCTCCCGCAACAAAGCCACCGCATCCGCCGCCCACTCCTGGCACCGTCTAAGCTTCTCCTTCGGAAACAATCTCTTTGCCCCCTGGAACTGCTTCTTCGGCACCTCGATCTCTTCACAGATACTCAGGACCCTTCCAGCCTCGTAGTCCTGAACACTGACACTCCCGATGCGCGTCTTGGATAGGAACACCGGCTCGTCCTCGGGCTTGATGCAGAACCGGTGGTTGAATGTCATGCCCTCTTGGATGTTGCCGATCACGTGGAAGCGGTGCCCTGTTAGGGGTCCTTCTTCGGCCGTTTCGAGGAAGATGTAGTGGTGATCTTGGGGGCCGAGTGAGGTTTCGGCGATTAGGTAGGCGGCGTATGTTGGGTTGGATGGAGGCGAGGACATGGTTGTGTTGTGGATTGTTTGGGTGACTGGGTCTTGTTAGTCTGAGTTTATAGGTGCCGTGGGGATGGAAAGTATATGACTGACCTTATGCTGAAGAAGAGACTAAAATATTGCCTGGGTCGTTTGTTTAGATGGGGGCATAAGATGATGATAAGGAGAGTGGTGTTGCTCTTGGTTAGAAAGGCAGTCACTGGGGCTGAAATATATAGTTCGACCTGAGTCAACAAGGAACTGTTTACCTGACGCGTGGCTTAATCAAAAGCAATGGAAACATAAAAAAAGAAAAGGGAAAATGATGTACAGTAGGAATAAGTACAACAAAGGCACCAGGAGCCTAGTAATTGCTTCCAATCTAGGCTGCATACCTTACATCGAGCTGATCCTTCCCTGCTCTGTCTGCCTACTGAACCATCTCTCGCCAAGACACTTCAGTCCGGCTCAACTTCTCATCATAACCTGAACATCTTCCTACTCCTTCTTTGACCTTATCTAGACTAGATCATATGTAGATCACTTCCACGGCAGCCTGGAGGTGCAAAACAAACTGCTGCGCACACCGTGGACGACCAGTGAGAAGCTGATGGCGTCGCCACGACCACCCACAAACACAGTCTACTTCGATGACGGCCACAGAACCGTGAAAACAAGAAAAGAATAACTCACAGTTACTTTCGAGGGTTATTGCATTCAACCGTTCTCATCATCGATGTACTTACACCTCAAAGCTATATGTGGCGGCCGGATGTGTTCAGTGACACTCACGGCGCGGTGTGAACAATTGCGAAACAAATAGGAGCAGGTATGGGAAATTGATTGACAGAAGGAAAGAACTTGGAATGTCAGACAAGTTACTCCGTTCTAAGGCCTGATACTGGAGTCTGGACGCCGAATCACCTGACGGTTGAAACCGAGTGGGAAGCAATGGGCATGGGTAACGAGGTATCCAAGCTCTGCTTCAGTTCTGCGGAACCTGCCTGATCTACGCCCAGAAGTGGCGCCGACTATTACGATTGAGGACTATGCGCCAGGGCTTTCCGAGGCGACCTCCAGTCTCCGGACTCCCGCCTCCTAACTTATGTTAGCACTTTGTATCATGCATGTCCAGATAACTCGGGGCTTTCAAGGCTAAGCACGCACTCACTACAAAGCCACTTACCCGGAGCTGGCATCACTGAAACAGATACAGGCTTTATCCGGAAACGGAGTAGACTCGCGAAGCTGCGGAGAGTCAAAGATTGGGTGCGATGTCATTGCTAGCTTGCATGACGACTTACGTTCACGGCAAACTATGTCCGTGACATTCGATCCTATGACGCCCAGCAGCAAAAGAAGGACGAGCAGATGTGGGGCTAGGTCGCGCTATGCATCATTATACTAGATTTGTTAACAATGCTGGGGTTTTCGACACTAGGAGGATGAGCTTGAAAACGGATTATGAGCCGCATAAAGCCGAATCAAGAAGGGGGCTGAGGTTGTGAGCTGCAAGCCGTAACTCAAGTTCTGTTGTATGTTGACTATACACAGGTTGCCGAGCGTGGTACAGAGGTCAGAAACAGCCACCAACATAGGGCGACTCCCTGAAAGGGCCGAACTTTATATGTGGTTCCAGAGTGAACATTGTCAGGGGGTAGCTTCGCCACACTTCCTCCTCGAGACCTTGACCATGAACTGAGCTCCGTTTTCGAAACACCAGATGATCGACAGCAAACAAGGTTGGTGTGTCTATGATCGTCATCTGGATGTGCAGTGAGCATGCTGAAGGTTTGATTCCCTGTTTGGGAAATTACCTCGTGCATCCCTTGCGGCCTCAAGGTACAGGAGATTAAAAGTACTCTGTGCCACCCATTCACATTTGTCTGAGCTTAACTCTTGCAGCTGAGCTAGATTACCCTTTGCAGCGAAAGCATGCAATAGCAGAGCTAAGCGCTGAAGTGACTGCGAAGCTCCGGCGAATGTGAATTGACTACCCCCTAGCACGAGATGCTGCGGAGTATTCTGTTAGGGATGCACACGACGCTGCAATTGTCATGTAATCTCGTCGTTACTATGGCTCATTGCAGCAGCAGATGCCATGGGTTGACAGTGGACGGTTGACACTGTAGAATGGCAAAGAATAGCTGGGACGCAGCGTATTTGCCAGCGGTGCCGTTTGCATAAAGATCTACAGAACAGACAGTGACTACTCCGTAGGTAAGCAGCGGAATTGAAGTCCGAGTGACCGTCAGGCAGGCTTTTGACTGCCTAGCACTCCACATATCAACCTAGGTCATCCAAATTAAATCATCATTATTATTATTATTATTACATGGCTAACAGCTCTACACCACCTAGGTTCATATGATGCACCATCACAACCCCAGAACCCGTCGTTCCATGCCCATCACAATGACTGTATACGTACACCCCGGTCGAAACAATATACAAACAGAAGAACCACCACAGAAACACCGTCACCACACCAACTAACTCCAAGTCACACCTTAAACCCTAAACCCTGATGGAACAAACGAAACACAACCCCCCATCCCCAGTTGCACCTTGAACCCCGAATCCAAGTCCAGAGTGAAGTCCAACGCCCGCTCAAACTCCATACGCCATACCTAGCAAAAAAGAGAATCGACGTTTGCTGTTGTCGATATCGATACCGTGCTTGTGCTTTCACTGTTCCCAACAGAGCACCGGGAAAGAAATGCCAGAGGCGGGAAGAGGATCGTGCCCATGCGGCGCTCTTTCTTCGTTGCCGTTGTTGCTCCTGGGGCCTCTGCCTCTGTCTCACTTTGAGCCTCAGCTTCACACTTCCCGTCTCCGTCTCCGTCAAGGGGTTGCCGAGACGATTTCTCCTCCTCCGCGTGAAATGGCGAGGCAGATATCGACGTCTCGACTGTCGCCGGAGACGCGGAGAAAGATAGTGATAAGGCGGACATGGACATTGGTCTTCGTCGCTCGACATTCTGAAGACGGATGCTTCCCTGAGACCCAGCTCCGCATTTATCACCACTACCAGGGACGTTCTGCTTGTCCACATCTTGCGTCCGGTATTGCTGGTGATGGCTGCCGCTCCCCCAGAGAGGCGGCATGGGAAACCGAAAGTGCAGATTCGAGAAGGAAAGGTTCAATCCTGGTCCGGACATTGTTGGTCCAGAAGAGGAAGACAAAGACAAAGACGACGAAGACAGATTGAACAGCTCGATCATGGACTTTCGCCGGGACGTCGTGCGCTTGTGCTGTTTTTCTTTCCCTTTTTCGTTCTCATCTTGCTCTCGCTGCTGCTGGGCGAGGTACTCGTCCTCCTCTTCCTCGGGGATCGTCTCCTCGATGCAAGAGAGGCGTGGTCTCGTTCTCATCTCGCGGCTCTTTCTCGATGAACTTGTACTCTGAGTCTGCACGGGAAGAGGCGGGAGTGGTCTTGATGCCCGCGCGATCTTGTCCATGTCGATGTCTGCGTCTTCGATGTCCTCGTCGCAGTTATGCTCGTACCCGCCGAACCCACACTCGCATCCATAGTCTGAGACGGATACGTCTGTGTCGGCGGATGTGATGGAGTGGGAGTCGTAGTCTGAGGAGGAGTCGGGGTCGACGATGCGGATGGAGGTCGTTGTGGTGGTTGTTTGCGTTATGGAGATTGTGTTTGTGTTTGTGTTGGCTGTTGTGATGGTAGGATGGGGGCTCGGCCTGGACTGCTTTTCGGTGTCTGTGTATGCTGGAGGGGCGGTGCATGTGCATGTACATGCTGTGCTGGGATGGATGCAATCGGAATCCCTGTTGCTGCTGCTTGTCGAGGTAGATGAGGTAGGGTTAGGGCTTCGTCGGCGGCGATACCAGGTCTTGGTCTTGGTCTTGCGGGCCTGGATGCAAGACAGGAGAAGGGATGAGAAAGATGGAAGTGGAAGACAAGATAGTGAATCAGGCTGTGAGTCTGATGAAGATGAAGAAGGACTACGTGAAGCCATTGCTTCCATGTTTTGGAGTGCTAATGCACTGAGGATGGCAGGGAAATTAGGTCCAACGGCGAGATTGTATGTCTTATATAGACTCCAAGCCTTGGTTAATGGGACCCAGGGCCTCATTTGCTTTGCCTTTGGTGGCTACATGATGCATTGCATTGCAGATACTACGCAGTAGAAGCAAATATTATCAAGTAACTCTAACGATGCTGAGATAGAGACTCGTCGAACCTCCACTGTAGTTCATGTATATAAATTTCTGCTTCTACTTAAACAAGCAGCGTACGTTGATGAAACCGACGTCGAACTGTTGTTTGTTATTATTGATGGTCTCAGCAGTCTTGACAGTGTCTCTGCGTCTGTCATTAACATCGGCACGAATCTATGCAAGGGCTGCGTTGGTCGAGGAGAAGGTTACTCGTGCCTGCAAGGAACCCACTTAGGGTTATACTCATAGCCATAACAATCGTGCCCACCTAGTAGGGGCCATACAGAGGATAAATGGTATCAATATGGTTGCTATAAAGCGAACAAAATGCGTTTGAAGACTATAGACACTCAGGGTTATACCAAACATCAACCCAGCCTTTCCCCTATCTATCTATACAGCAAATGTACCGCAGTCTCATGCAGGTACAGACCGTCTCATCCCTTGTGTCCAGAAGATTAAGCCCGTCGTCGCAAGGGACGATGCCCCCAGCAAGGCAAACCAAACCTAATGACACATAATATTGCATCAAGCGTAGTAGCTCTAGCTCTAGCTCTAGGTCTACAGACCCAAACAAACAATCAGCCAGTCAATCACAGCTTACTCTGGGGCGTTGCCTTGTACAACGCCTGCGCCCTGCCCAGCGTCTCCGCAGCCTCCCTCTCAATCCGCGTCAGGAGCTCCCCGCACGTCGGCACATCATGAATAAGCCCAATGACCTGGCCCGCCGTCCACACGCCAAAGTCAACGTCACCGTTCAGAAACACCTCGCGCCCCCTCTTCCCACTCACGAACGGCGCAACCTCCGCGAACTCACCGCTCGTGCTCTCCTTCTCGACCTTCAGCGCTTGCTTCGTGACTTCGTTCGCGAACAGCCGCGTCGTGTTCTTCCATCGCCTCAGCACAAGCGCTGTATCTGTCTCCTCTGCGTCGACAATCGCCTGCTTCACTTTCTGGTGGATCGGCGCTTCGACGGTGCACATGAAGCGCGTCCCCATGTTGATTCCCTCCGCGCCCAGCGCCAGCGCCGCAGCAAGCCCATACCCGTCTGCGAACCCGCCCGAGGCAATGAAGGGGACGCCGAGATCCTGACGCGCACGGCTAAGGAGGATGAAGTTGGTGATGTCGTGCTCGCCGACGTGTCCAGCGCACTCGAAGCCATCGATGGACAGGAAATCAACGCCGAGTTTGACGGCCGATTTGGCGTGCCGGATAGTCGTGCATTTGTGCAGCACTGTGATATTTGCGGCTTTGAGTTGCCGGATTACAGGGCCCGGGTTGTTGCCCGCCGTCTCGACGATCTTGATCCCCTCGTCGATTATCACTTGTGCGTAGGCGCCGTAATCGGGTGGGACGAGGGCCGGTAGGAGGGTGAGGTTGACGCCGAAGGGGTTCTTGGTCATGGAGCGGCATTTGCGGATCTCTTTGCGGAGGTCTTCTGGGGTTGGTTGGGTGAGGGCTGTGAGCTGGAGGGGGTTAGTTGGAGTTCTGTGTAGATTTTGGTCGTCGTAGACGTACGATTCCGAGACCACCGGCGTTGCTGACGGCTGCTGCGAGCTCGGCGTATCCAACCCATTGCATGCCGCCCTGGACGACGGGGACTATGCGAATGAGTTAGTATGAACTTGGCAAGTGTAAGAAGTAGGTGGGTTTACTCCTGATCCCCAGCGCTCTCGTCAACGCAGTGTTGAAGCCCATGGTGCAGGTTCGTTGAAGCGGGGATATCTGATGCTGAGCAGAAGAAAGTATAATATTGGCGTTTGAAAGAGTTGAAAGAAGTCGATATAAGCAAGAAAGGTCTAGGAAGACAAAACGGCGAAACTACCGCGGACCTCTGCTGCGACTGAGGGGACGACGAGTTGCCGAGGTTCTTGTGGGGGTCGGCCCGACCAAGTTGATTTGTCTTCAGGAGTCGCTATGCGGGGATGTCTGGTAGACGGTGGTGTCAGCTTGGTCAAATCATATCCTGGGATCAGCCGAAATGGTAGATGGCCTTGATGGCACCCTGAAGTTGACTTGGTTGAGTGTTGGTTCGTAGACTGGCCTGCATGTGATTGATGTTGAATGTGCACGCCTGACTCCACCCCCAGCCTGTCAGACACCCCGATAATGCATGGATAACCAGCAGACTGTAACAGAGACAAGAGTATGTAGCCATATCAATGATCATATTCAATGCTGCCTGGATATTATAACGCCGTCTATGCTATACCTACCACCGAACTTTTCTATCTAATCAACCCATCATTTACTGCCCTGCTGGCTCGCGAGCCACGCCTCGTGCAGCTTCTTCTGCTGCTCCCAGGTCTTGCGGAGCTTCTTCGAGCGACTCTTCGCGAGCTCCTCTCCAGCGGCATCGCGGGTTGGGAGTCCCTCATCGTCCCATGCACTGTACTCGTTCGTTCGGAACATTTCCAAATGGCTGAGCTTTCCCTTCTCTAGCCTCTTCAGCGCCTCTTTCTCTTTGGCTTCTCGCTCACGTTGCTTCTGCAGCGCCTGCGCAGCCTTCTCCTCACGGGCTTGAATGAGGTCGCGGCTGACGGGGCGGACGATGGCGGGGAGGTTCTCTCGGTCCTCAAGGTAGACACCAATGTCGAACAGATCCACATCACGGACGCGGTCGCAGAGTGCGAGGACCTCCTTTCCGAGATTCTCAGAGTCCTGTAGCGAGGAAACCTTGGTGCGGAAGTTGGTCGCCACGGTAGCGTAGGGTTGGGCGGCCTTTGTCGCTGTCTCAGGGACAGCGCCTTGTTCGACAATCTTGGAGATCTCGCCTGCGTTGAGCGTCTTGGCCCGCGCATACTGCCGCAGAGCATCACGCATGGCTGAAAGGGGGAATAAGAATGGCTTGCCCTCTTCAGGAACGTCAATACCACTCCATCCGATTTCTTGCGTGTCGGCAGGTGTCTGGCCATTAAGACCAAGCACGTTGACCATATAAGTCACCCATCGAGCAATCGCTTCGACATCCTTGGAGTTCAACGTCGACTTATCGGCACTGTTGTATTTGGTGATAAGCTCAGAGATCGAGTTCATCACGCCCGGGGTGTTGAATGAATCGCAAAGGTGCTCGTTCACAGCAGTCTTGGTCGCCTCCAATGCCTCGGCAAGAGTGGAGTCCGTACCTGACGTGGCTCCTTGGAAGGTGGCAGGGTCTCTAACCCTAATAAAGAAGTTGTTCAGCTTGTCCTCCCACGAGTTGCCGGCGCTGACGAGCTCGTCGGTGATTTCAACGCCGTCCTTCCAACCGCCAAGCAGGAAAACAATTCGCAGACTTCGCGGCGTCCATTCCTTCCTCTCAAGTGCCTCGCGAATGGTTGTGAAGTTCTTTAAAGACTTGGACATCTTGGACCCCTGAATGGACAAGTGGCCCATGTGCAGGAAGTAGTTGACCCACTGGTCACCATGGGAGTGCCAGTACGCTTCACTCTGCGCCAACTCGTTGTCGTGATGAGGGAACGCAAGGTCGATGCCACCAGAGTGAATGTCCATCTGCTTGCCGAGACGGGCAGACGCCATGGCCGAACATTCGATATGCCACCCCGGCCGGCCTCGACCCCATGAGCTAGACCAGCTGGGCTCACCAGGCTTCGACGCCTTCCAAAGAACAAAGTCAGATTTGGAGCGCTTCTCCGTAGTCTTGTTGGCTAATGAGCCTTCTCCTTCGGCGAGGAGCTTGTTGTCCGAACGGCTCCAAGGCTCAAGACGGGCATAAGGGAAACCAGCGGCTTCAAAAGCATTGATATCAAAGTAAACCGAACCATCTGCCGAGACATAACCAAACTTGTTTTCCACAATCTTTTCCACAAAGTCGGCGACCTCCTGGCCGTACTCGGTCACTCGAGTTAACTCGTCTGGTCGAAGCACGTTCAAGTCATCCATGTCCTTCATGAACCGATCCTCGTACTTTCGCGTCAACTTCGTGAAAATTGCGTGATCGTCCGCGTCAATCGAGGAACCCTCAAGCGCATCTAGGTACGGCAGCAAGAGGTCTTGCGCATCGGTGTAAAACCGCTCCGGGAAAGTTCCTTGCGCGATCTTGTCGAGCTTCTCCGCCTCCGCAATAACACTCGCTGCTGACAGCACCGTCTTGATATGCATCTTGACCTTTGCTTCGTCATCTCCGGCTTTCTCATTGCCCGGTAAAGGTCCTCCGCTTAGAATAGTCGCATAAACCTTCTCCACCTCCTTCGAGTACTCCGAGGGGGAAATCTCGGGGCTCAGTAGCGGCAGGTTCTTCTTCAGGTAGGCGGCATATGCTTTCTTCGCGAAATCAAGAACTTCGTCGTCGATCGTAGGGTGAGCCGTCACGAACTTTGTAAACAAATGCTGTTGCCGAGCCCGGAGGATAATCTAACGCCGTTAATTGAGGATCCTGGAACTTAACTAGACATTATACCTTATCATCGACATCGGTAATGTTCATAACAAAATGCACGTTGAACTTGAAGTAATCCCGCATGATACGGCGGATAATATCCGTGCTGACATAGTTCCTAGCATGACCCAGATGCGCATCGTCATATACCGTTGGTCCGCACGCATACCATGTTACCTTCTTGCCCTGAGGGTCGATCGGAATGAACGGCGTCTTCGACTTGGTGAGGGAGTTGTAGACCTTCAGCGAAGGCAGCGATTGCGCTTCAGGATGAGCAGTCGGCTGGCGCCATGCTGGCTGCTCGCGCGCGGTAGCCATGAATCTAGAAAAAAATGATAGCTGAGAAGAAAGCACCGGCCGAGCAGATCGGATGGATGAAAGAAGGCGAAGATGCCGGAGTGGGAAGAGGGGCATCAAGAAGAAACAAAAAAGTGGGGGATCCAAGGGCCTAAGCAATAATAGAGGGGTTGAGCTGCTTCCACCAAAACGAGTCATCCTTGATTGGCGGCCTGAGAATTGAGGAACGAGCCGATCCATGCAAGGGGCGGTGAGTGTATCCTCCAATCAGAGCTGGAGGAAGCATGCGGCCCTGAGCCCTAACCTGCGGCCAAATCCGGCTTAGCGGGGAAGATTCCGTCTAGATCTTCATGATGTCCATCGCGAAGAGAACGCTGAGCTCCATTATAGCCTGAGAACGGCATTTGCGAACTCCTCCGTGCCAGTCTAGCTACCGCAGCGGCCCAAGATGCCTTCTCCCTTCCTAACCCCGAGCTCCCACTCCGAGCTGGGCCAGCTCGCCCTCCTCCATCTTCGCCGCGACAATACCATCCCGGCCGTCCTCCGCCTCCATGACGACGAAAACTTAGGCTACAAGGAAGGAAACGTAACAAACACCCGGTTTGGCTCATTTCCGCACAGTACGCTTCATGATAAACCATGGGGCTCCCAGATCATAGCCTCAAAGGTCGACACGGGCTCGCGCGGCCGTGCGAATCTCAAAAAGCGCAAAGCAGCCCAGCTCGACTCTCCCAGCGGAACCGGCGGCGATGAAGACGCCGACGCCGACAGCAGCAAACCAACACGCGAAGCTCCCGTCGCCGCAGCAAGCGGTTTCCTTCATATCCTCCGCCCGACCCCGGAGCTTTGGACCGCCTCGCTCCCCCACCGCACCCAAGTCGTCTACACTCCAGACTACAGCTACGTCCTGCACAGGCTCGGCGTGCGCCCCGGATCAACGCTCATCGAAGCCGGTGCTGGAAGCGGCTCCTTCACACATGCGGCCGTGCGCGCCGTCTTCAACGGGTATCCCGAGACCACAGATACAACCCAACCACCAACAAAGCGTCGCCGTCGCCTCGGTAAAGTATGCAGCTTCGAGTTCCACGCGCAGCGCGCCGACAAAGTCCGCGAGGAGATTCATGAGCATGGCCTCGACGGCCTCGACTACGTCACCCACCGCGACGTCTACCAGGACGGGTTCCTGCTTAACGACGCCGACGGCAAGCCATCCATATCCCCCAAGGCGAACGCCATCTTCCTCGACCTGCCGGCCCCCTGGCTCGCACTAAAACACCTCGTCCGGAACCCTGAATCCGGCGCGGAATCACCACTTGATCCTGCTGCCCCAGCCCACATCTGCACGTTCTCGCCGTGCATGGAACAGGTCCAGCGCACGATCAGCGCGCTTCGCCAGCACGGATGGCTGCATATCTCGATGGTCGAACTCCAGCACCGCCGGATAGAGGTTAAGCGCGAGAAGACAGGGTTAGAATTCGAGGGCGTCCGCGGCGCAAACGTGTTCCCCCGCAACGTCGAAGATGCCGTGCAGAAGATGCGCGTCGTCGAGGAACGTTCCCTCCGCTTCCGCGACGTCGTACAGCAGCAGGAACAAGAACAGGAACAGGAACAGGAAGGAGACGAAACCACAACACAACCGCAAACCGCGACACAAACGCCATCAGACCTACCCACATTCACACCATCCTCCAATCTCGAAAACATCCCGCCCTACGCGCAGGGCCGCCTTGTGCACCGCACCGAGCCGGATCTCAAAACACACACTTCGTATCTTGTCTTCGCCGTTCTGCCGCGCGAGTGGACGGAGGAGGATGAGCTCAAGTGTGCGGAGAAGTGGCCGAGTCAGCTTGTGGATGAGGAGGGGGTCCAACCTGCTAAGGGGAAGAGCCGGCGGCAGATGAAGAGGGAGGCGAAGGCCGCGGGTGGCAGTAAGAATGGGAATGAGAATCAGGGGTAGGAACAGACTTAGTTGGGAATATAAATGGTGTGACTTTATAGCGATTAGACATACAGAGGTACGGGTTTCGGTTCAATTCAAGGCGTGGATATACCTCCCTCCCGCATGGGGCCGTAGACGGGATGATGTGCATAAGCTTACTCAGGTCAGAGCAACGGCAAATAGATCTCGATGTCAGGGTACAGTACCCTAAGTGTAAATTCTTATTTGTCATGCGGCTAGAGCGCACATCTATATACAGAATATGAAAGGGGATATCACATCATATCAGAAAACCGCAGGGAAGTATCACTAGTGTTCTGCGGCGAACGCCAATGGAAAGCAAGAGAAGACCAGCAAACAGCGTGGTCGAAGTAGTAGAGTTGATAAAGGCTGAGGTTTGTGGACGAGCAAGTTAAAGATTATTCTCCACCCTGAACTTATCCCACGCTTCGTTTAGTACGCCAAACACTGCACCGGCAATCATGCGTTGTTCGGTTGTGGCATTCGTTGGGATCTATGAGAAGATTTTTCAGTTACAGATGTTAAAGTAACAGAGGTGGTCGGCGTCGTCATACCTTGTCGGGATGCACCTTGGCAATGCCCTTCATGTACTGAATCTTGACCTTGTTCGGCATGATCAACTCAGACATGTTGATCTTCTTCCAATTGGCCTCGGGCCACAGAACGGTATCCAGACTACCCAGGAGAGCGCGCAGATTGTCCTGTTTTCCGCCCTTCCACGCTGCTAGACGCGCATCGACAACATCCGTTAGCGCAAACTTTTCCTCGTCGCTACGTTCCGCGGCCTGGTTGGCTTCACGGAGACGATTGACAGCGTCGAATGATGATGCCGAGTTAGATGCTGACGGTGCCCCCTGCAAGTCGTCTAGAGCAGATGTCTTCTTCTTGGGCGCCGGGGCCGCGGGCCGTCTTACAGGATTAGACGGTTTAGGCGCCGGCTTACTGATGCCGGCAGCCTTCTCGCAACGGTTGCGGCCTTGAATACTCGTGCTTCCGCCATGACCGTTCTCCACGGCCTGTTTCCACATTTGGGCGGCGTCCGCCCATTTTTCCAACTGCTCTAGGGCCTCTGCTTTGCGCATCAGGGCTTTGCCGTAGAAGTCCTTCATTGGTTTGTGAGGCTCGCCGTTGCAAAGATCGATGGTTTCAGACTCGCCCTTTGCAGGACCAATCAGTTCTAAGATAGAGTCTGCGTCGCTGATTGCTACTTTTGGCTCGCCAACTTTGAGAGCGGTCATCGCACGGTTACTGCGGATAACAATGATAATAGGGTGTTTGTCGGGCAGAGCTGAGAGTGCGGTTGAGAACGCCTGATGAGCAACGGCGTAGTCACCTCTCTTGTAGGCTTCAGCTGCCTTTTCACGCTGGGAGTGTGCAGACGAAAGGGCACTTTGTGAAACCCGTGGTATGACTCGAGGAGGAGCTTTTGGCCGCGATGGCAAAGCTGCAGAGGGCGCCGCCTTCGTAGGCCGTGGAGCCGACGGCGGAGGAGTTGGCTTGGCAGTAGGCTGTGGAGCTTCGGAGTCGAATAGATCGATGCCCTGACTCGGGGCTGGTTGAGGTGGCGGCTGGGCAACAGGACGTTTTCTCCGCGCAGGGCTAACATACGCCTGGGCCGACTGTTCTTCCACCGCTACCTTCGATAACCGGGACCTTGCATCCCTCGGTTCTGGTGCCGGCTGTTGACGCATGAAGGCAGGTTGCTGTAGACGCTTCTCGCGAGAATGACCTTCTTGCCGTCGAGGTTCGCTAACTGTACGTGCAGGTCCCTCTTCCACCCGTGTAGGGTTACGGCGGGGCCGAGGCGGGCCGCCGGATTCTAGCAGAAGAGCCTCATCCGTAAAATCATTGCGAGGCGGCTGCGGCTGCGAACGTCCTCTGGGAATTGTTTCAGGGTTAGAAGCTTCTCTCATCCACTTTGGCTGGCCTGGATCATGATCTGCGTTGAACTCATTCACTACTTGCTGCATCTTCTTGCTGCCAGTTTTCCAGAGCGAGTTTGCCGTCTTTAGGAAACTGGTACCGAAATTTGCAGCAATCTGGGACGGATCCATGTCTGCAGATGAAGGCGAACTGGCTTCGTTGCGACTTTTTGGTGCGCGAGATCGTTCAGCCTGCAACCACAAGGGCATATCGGGATCTGGTCTCTGAGTCCGGTCTCGGCTCTGGCCCGAATGATTGGGGCGACGCTCGGTGGGAGCCGATCTGTTCTGAGATCTCTGCCGAGATTCTTCGTGCGCCTGAGTTAGAAGGAGACCAACAGCTGCTTGCACGTCGGTGCCAGACGATGTCATCTTTAGAGCCTGGCTAGCTTTGTCTGCGGGGAAGCCCATATCGACTAGTTCTGCAATGGCACGATCTACCCCGCTTGTTGGCTTAGAAGAAGGTTGCTCTTGCCTCTCAACTCTAGGGGAATCCTTCTTTGGAGGCGCTGGCGGTGGTAGCTCAGAAACGGGCTTGCCCAGCAAGCCCAAGAAATCGTCGTCGTCGTTTTGAGAAGGCTGGGGCGCAGGTTGGGATTTAGGCTTCAACTCATTGAGACCAAAGGGATCATCGTCATCATTGAATGACATGTCATTGCTCGGCGGCAAAGGACTCGGTCCGTTGGCGTTTCGCGGCCCACCAGTCGACACCTGAAGGGAAGGGCTGGGGCTTGGGACAGGGAAGTGGGTAGATGCATCCACGGGCGCCGAGGCGTTGAAGGCGGCGAGCAGATCATCTTCATCCGGAGACGATGTGTTATTCCGCGAAGGCGTCATACCAGACGCAAAAGGATTGTTGTTGCTCCCTCCTTTCTCCAAGCTATTCCAGAATTGAGCGTTCTGCCCTCCATATTGTGATTCGTATCGTGCGCGATTCTCTGCTTCTTTCCTGGCCTTCTCCTCTTGTAGCCTTTTCTGTTGCTCAATGAGAGGGAGATTTTTGGTCGTGTTTGAAGCTCCAAATGATACTAGGTTTGCGAAACTGTCTCCGCTGGGAGTGGCAGGCTTGGATGGGGGGTTCGACGGTCCGGAGGAGGCAGAAAGGGGAGTAGATCGGCCTGAGGTGTTGCTGGGTCTGGCGGCTGGAAACAGGTAGCTGGAACCCATTGGCGGAGGCTTAGGGGCATCATTGGGAGAGTTGGAGCTCCAACTGAGGCCGTTCAGGTCATCCATTGTAAATGAGTGCTTCCGTGGTCTGGACATTAGGCACTTCCGACAACTTATGGGGCGGGGTATTTTAACTCACCACGTGGTGCGAATCGGATCGGTGCAATCGAAATATATGCAATTTTATAAGGTAGAAGTCGACATTACAAAAGTCGTTTCAATAACGAGCGAATCCATCAACCCTGTAAAGCTGTAGATGGTTCCCCTGGAGCGTCATGGGCGGCTATGTGGCTCGTGGGCGTGGCTGATTGCGTGACCGCTCGCCGATAGATAACATTCTGCCGGATTCTTACTACCGCCTCACTATCTCCATGTCACGTGTATCTTGCATATCAAACCGGCCAAGCTACTTGAACCAGGAACATTGAGCGATTGGAGGAGCCAGCCATCAACGCGATGGACAAGCTAGGGTGCGGCATTTAGTTTTGAAGCTTAAGTCGGACATGTCTATTCCGATTGCATACGGAGTGTCAGTTGGCAAACGATCATCCATGTGCGCAAGCGACGCAGGAACCTGGATGTAATGTTCTTCTTCCCTGGTAATGGTCCCTCAAGGCCATGTTTATTGACACCAAACTACTCCGCAAGTTCAAGCCTAGGTCTGGAGTTGAATCGGAGGGAGTATCACCGATTCACCAAGATCACAGATGATCGAGTCCTTCTAGCTTTTGGGGCTTCCAGACTGTCCCTCCCAGACTTCGGCGTCGGCGGAGGTGGAGTCGCAAGGTTGAATCATGGTCAAGCATGGACTGATTTCAATCTGAATTTGATGAAGTGGTGAAGGGTGGACCGAGCATGGACCATTCTGGATCGTGGATGCCAACCCTTTAATCATATCGGATTGGCGCAGGCTGTATTTTCCAGCCACCCGTCGGACATGTCAGTTCTCATTTCCGGGTCAATAACAGCGACAGATTGCTACGGCGCTTTATTTCCATCTCGATGAACGTTCAGGGATGAGACGGGCTGCGAGCAAGGATAACAAGATCGATCCGATACCGAAGAAACGCCGAAAGGCAATGGCAAGGCGATACAAGTTAAGTTTGTACAACGTTCGGGTCCAAAATAGCGTCAACCTTGCTCAAAACCTTGAGGATGATGTTGGTCTAGTGTGCTGCGCGTAAGAGCCATGCTTCCACGAGCTCAGCCATGAGGGCAAAACGGCCGCGGCGCCGCGCGGAGCCGGAGAGAGAAGGGGCTCCACCAAGGCAGACCATTGTCGTTAGTGGCTCGCTCTGACTGGCTTGGGCGCCCAAACTTTAAAGATGAAACCACTCCGGCCGACCCAGCACTGTGGCCAGGGGGCACTGGCCATGTCGACCATATAGACGAGTCACGGAGGGAGGGTGACAAGCAGCCACGGGTGAGGGGTCTGCTGTATGTAACACAGTAGTGGTCCGTAATGCATGTCTATCATTCTCGTCATCAGTACTTTTGAGCTTCCGCTGTCAAAAGTACAAGGTTCCAGAACTGGAGACCGGGGTGGGCCCATATTGAAGTCTTTTCACGAGGATTTGATTTTGGTTCCTGTCCTGACTGATACAAATGAATGATACCCAACTCCCAAGTCGAGGCTGACGGGATTATTAATGCGCAGGGCTGTCACTGTCAGTGTCATATATGAGTACGTAACTAGACCGGCCCCAGTGGAGGCATAACAAAGGATGCTATGACCATGGAATAGAACCTTCATCTCCCGTGCCTTGCATCATGGTGGGGAGTCGATAATCCGCATCACTATAGGCATATACAACCAATGGTCCAATATACAGCCAAAATAGATCCCATCGGGGCCTTTGCTGTGTCTGTTCAGGAACCCGACGATCGGCCTGCGGTGTCGTCGCAACATGGCACTGCTACCATAATCTACTGTGTAATGGTGTAAAATACATGTGACGAATGATGCTCTAGGTATCAAACGCTAGCACTTCGCCGGCCTCCAAGCTCCCCACCTCCCGACTCCGAGCCTCGACGAACTGACGAGTTATAACCAGCTATCCCGGTCGTCTAACGGACCTGCCCTTTTGTGCTCGACAACTGTTGGAACTTGCGCGAACCTCCTTTTCGCCCCGATCATGTTCTCTTAATTCGCCTTCCCCTCCCAGCCTGGTCCGACCGCCCCGCCCCGGCCTCTGCCTCGATTTCAGGTACCACCACCCTCTCCCCTCCAGATTCTTGGACCCTTCATGGTTCCCATCTTCTTTCTTTCTCTCTGAAAGGCCGGAAAAAGCACTCCATCGATTCAAGGCATGGGAAAGAGGTGAAAAGCCATCCAAGCGAAAAAAGATATCTGAAGAAATCCCATAGCGGGCATCTCTGCAGATCATCATCTTTTCTGTACCTCCCCTCCCCTCTCCTCCCTGAGTCTGACTCTGGCAGCCTGGCTCTGTGGTGAGGCTGCTCAGCCGAGTCTATGAGTCCGTGAGTCGATTTGGGCAAGTCCACTAACTCGGCTGCTCCCTTTTAGCTTGTGCTGCTCGGCCGCTTTCTTCAGGACAGACAATCCCATTGTCATCCCGTCCTCATTTTCTCGCCGTCCCCCTCCCGCACTGACCCCTGCACGCCTCCGCCATGGGTATCTTCAAGCGCAAGGACTCCAAGAATTCCATCCAAGCGACGGAAAAGGACGATCGCGATTCTTTCGTATCCGTGAACAGCGCTCGGACTTCCAATGCGTCCTTGAGATCTCCCGGCTACAAGGGCAGCGGATTGCCCTCTTCTATCCCTGAGCTGGCAATCGCTGGCCCACCTGATCCAGCCCTAGATCCGGCCGCCTACCTGCGTAGCATCCATGCTATCCGACAGAGGTCACACGTTATTCTCCGAAAAGCGAAGAGGAATCAGCTTAATCATTTCGATGTCGACATGACCAAATTCGCCGAAACGGCGTCCTATGTGGTTTCCATCATAAAGGTGAGCCGACAACTTTATCCTGCTTTTACTCCACCACGATTTGTTTCCTCTCCATTCTGTATGCTCACTATCGTCACCTCGCGATGTAGAGAGATTATGCGCCCGATTACTCGTCGATTCCTCCCCATGGCCGTTGGCAACATTTCGACGTGGGCGGAAGACCCCGTGTCAACCAACTGCTTCAGTCGTGGCCTAGCACCATCGACGCTCAGGAGCGTACCCGACGATTGATCGATCTCTTTGTGGTGTCGGTGCTCCTGGACGCTGGTGCCGGGAACAAATGGTCATACAAGTCCAAGGAGTCCGGTAAGATCTACTCGCGCAGCGAGGGCCTTGCGGTAGCCACGCTGGAGATGTTCAAGAGTGGGCTTTTTAGCAGCGATCCAACGGAGCCTTGTCAGGTCGACGGAGCAGGGCTGAAGAAGATTAACGTTCAGGTGCTGGCCAAGGCATTCCAGCACTCGGAATCCAACCCACTGGCAGGCATTGACGGCCGTGCGGGACTTCTGGTGAGACTCGCGGATGCATTAAACCACCAAGATTTCTTCGGTGTAGATGCGAGGCCAGGAAACATGCTTGGTAAGGCTGCGCGAATCAGGATTCATTGTCCTGGAGCTAATCTTGACAGACTACCTCCTTTCACACCCATCCACATTAGCTTCATCCGTGCCTATTGTTCCGATCACGACACTATGGACGGTTCTCATGGACGGCTTCGCTTCTATATGGCCCCCTTCCCGGACACGAGTTGATGGCTTGAGCATTGGCGACGCCTGGCCATGCTCCGACCTCCCCCGATCCCCTCCAGCAAACCCCTGGGAATCCATCGTCCCATTCCACAAGCTCACCCAGTGGCTGTGTTATTCGATCATGGTCCCGATGTCGAAACTGATGAAGATCCACTTCGCTGGCAGTGAACTTCTTACTGGACTTCCCGAGTACCGAAATGGCGGTCTCCTGATTGATCTGGGTCTGCTGACTCTCAAGCCGGCTGACCTTGAGCGGGGACTTGCGGCATACAGAGACAATGCGCAAATCAAGGGACAGCCTAGCATGGAAGTTGTGCCTCTTTTCTCCACTGATGATGATGTGGTGGTAGAATGGCGAGCACTTACTGTCGGCTTCCTGGATGACCTCCTGGAGGAGGTCAATGGACAGCTGGGTCTTCTTGGAGAGGATCAACTCTCATTGGCCCAGATGCTTGAGGCCGGAACATGGAAGGTAAATGACTGATCACAAACACCCGCATCGAGATATGCTCCTGCTAACTGATACTTAGGGTGGTCGCGAAATCGCCGAAGTCTCAAGGCCAAACACGAAAGAGCCCCCTATCATGATCCGATCCGACGGCACCGTATTCTAATTTGCGCCTGATTCCTGCATTCTTGCCGAACTTCCGTTTAAGATACCAGACGCCAGCGTGATGTTAGAATAGCTGGGGCTCATTTACGAGATTTAACGACCATGGTCCATGTGTACGCTTTCTATCCTTTCAATCCTTTTCTTCTTCAATTCGTCCATCCACTGCTTTCTTCCATTTACTTCATATTCCCCACTTCATCTTTCAAGTTCTATTCGAGTCGATGCACTATTGGTGTAAATAATTCTTTTCGGCGAGTTTCATTCTTGTATACTTCTTGAGCAACCGAGGCAAGAATTAGTGACTTCGGTTCTTTCGGACGGACCTGGCGGCGGCGACACATTGGGGACAAGGTTGTGACAACCAATCATTATAGCTGTTTCAATACAAAAAAAGCATTCGAGGTTCCAGGTTGTTGGCATTTCACTAAAGAATCGATCATCGCAAGTATACACGTGACCATCCGGAACGTAGTCGGGCCGACAATGTGACGATATGACGAGGCTGGTCCAGTACTCCGTAGTGATCCCTCTCCAACGCATGCAAGGCCGACCTGCATTGTCCTCTTGAAAGAACTATTACACTCGGACCTCGCTTGCTGGAATACCAATGGAAACCTGAATCATCGAATGCTGAACCTGCCGCCCTACAAGAGCTATTTCCGGCTTGGACGGCAGCTGCGGGGTACCGGTTGAACCGAGGACATCTCCAATTGAGCAACAATGGATGGCCGGAAGAAGAAGAGAAAGGTCCTCTTGATGGGCAAGAGTGGCTCGGGGAAGTCGTCTATGCGCTCGATCATATTCAGCAATTACGTTGCCAAAGACGTACGGCGGCTGGGAGCCACGATTGACGTTGAGCATAGCCATGTCAAGTTTATGGGGAACCTGACATTGAACCTCTGGGATTGCGGAGGGTGAGTATTCTGTACCTCTGATCGGTTATACTCCAGATTCTGGGGCCCCAGCTGATTCAATCACTGTATAGCCAAGATGCCTTCATGGAGACTTATCTCGCCTCGCAACGAGGGAACATCTTCTCCGACGTCGCAGTCCTCATCTACGTCTTTGACATCGAGTCGCGCGAAGTCGAGCGCGATCTAGACACATACATGGCCATCATCGGCGCATTGAGAGAATACAGCCCGCACGCCTACGTCTTCTGTCTCGTCCACAAGCTCGACCTCATACAAGCCGAGCACCGGCAACGCATCTACGAGGAGCGCTCCGCTCTCATTCGCAGCCGCACCGAACATTTCACAATTGATACGTTCGGGAGCAGCATTTGGGACCAATCCCTTTACAAAGCCTGGGCGGGAATAGTCCACAAACTCATCCCAAATCTTACAGTGATCGAACGATTTCTGCACGCTTTCGCCAAGCGCATCGACGCCGAGGAAGTCATTCTATTTGAGCGCTCCACGTTCCTCACAGTCACCTCCGTCTCATCGGAGATTGGCGATCTGAACCCGATATACGACCGCCATGAGCGATTATCGAATATCATGAAGGCGTTCAAACACTGCGCCGCTCGCAATACACATACAACGCCCGCCTCGGCGGGGTTCGTCGTCATGCACACCAAAACACCCCAGTTCAATGTATTCCTCGGCCGATTCACAGATAACACATACATATTCATCGTTGTACCACCAGGCGAGGCAGCATACAACTGCGCCGTGCTTAATACCATGCTCGCCAGAGAGGGCTTCTCTAAAGCTGCAGGTGCCGTACATGGAGACAGCTTCCCGCTTCCTGCGGCCGACTTCCCAGATGAGTCGAATAGCAACTAAACAACCCACGGCGGCCGAATAGAAGCCTCCGCCATCATCGGTTTTTTCAAAAATTGATACGCCCCTCCAACCCATTTTGGGAAACGAACTGAACCAACTTGCCAACCACTGGCCTTGTCATTGAATACCACCTAAGCTAGCGACTATCTTGAGATACCCAACCCAGTCTTCACCCAGTACGATGGGCATATGTATTGTTATGCGATATAACCAGAAACAACAACAGTGCATACAGTTAAACTAAAGAACAATAGTGTGTTGTAATTGTTGACAAAATAGCTTACATGCACCACTTTTTCTCCTTCGTCCCATCCACCGTGCAAAAGGAAAGGGTGTAAGAACACCTTGTACGGCCTGGAAATGAAGAGCACGCTTTTTGTAGCCTGGCTAACTGATCCTCTATAGTACTTAGACTATTCAACTCGTCCTACTGTTCAGTGGGCTCTTACTGGTACAACGATATATACTCTTACCCGGGACTTCCGAAAATGTGGCGCCGGTCTCAGATTCAAACCCTACAAGTCAACAAACGAGAATTTACCGCAATGCCTCTTATGATAGATATATTACCTACTATATTCCATCGGATTCGACACGCCGACCATAGCATGACATGGTGTATAGACGGGCAGAAGCCAGGAAACCAACCCAACAAGCACAAGAAAGAAAGAAAGTCCATCTATTTCAATTCCAGCTCAACTGCAGTATGTATAACGCATGAAGAAGGGATGCATGTAAGAAGAAAGAGAAGAAGGAAAATGAAAAGCTCTACATCATTGTACATCCGGCATTCGGACAGCAATATCACCCGACTGCGTGATGTATCGGACCCAGGGCAGGGATGGGTATTGTAACTACAAACACAAACACGGTCAGCATGAACAGTATCCAAGCAAAAAATGCAGATCCAGCATAAGCATAGGATGGATGTGGGAAGGCGAAAAACGAACCTTCGGCTCCGTAATCTTCAAATACCGCACCTGAATACCGGAAGTCGTGAAATAAGGAATCTCAAACTTGACATTGATCGGCCTTTTCGCCTTCCCCTGGTGGGTGCCGCCCATGCTACCACCAAAGCCACCGGTCATACCACCGCCCACCTCGTCGTCGCCCTTGACGGAGGGCAGACCCAGCTCTGCGCGCATGAGGAACTCCTTACCGCCGCCAAACTGCTTGATCTTCCAGACGATGGCGGACTTTTCAGGCGCATAGTGGACTGTGCCGATGTTCGTGCGGAAGCGGGGGGAGTCGGCGTCGTCGGGAACGGGGACAAGGATCTCGACGTTGTTGGCTGTGCTACGGCGCTTGAATTGGGCTTTGGCCTGGATTGCTGGGTTAATATATCTTGCATGAACTGGGTGGAATGATGAAGGGAGACAGAGCGCACCTTCAACATGTACTCAATTCGAGAACCAGAGTGCGACTCTACTAGGCACTCGACCCAGATGAGAGGCTTGACTTGTGTGTTAAGGCGGTAGCTCATCAGCTCGAACTCTCCGTCCGGCGGAATGAAGCTGATTGTGCGGTCGTTCTCGAACCGAGATAGTCGGACACACTGGTGGAATTTGACGTCCTCCATCTCGACAGCCTTCCCCCGCGTTGCTCGCCCGGTTGTCTCAAACATGACCTTGTCGTTCAAGCCGAGACGAAGCTCAGGCATTCCACTCAGGTAACACTTCATCTTGACAGCACCCAGGATCTCTGACCGCAGAACGTTTCCAGTAGCGGAGACAAGGAGGTTGAGTGATTCGACAACATCGAGGAAGACTTCGTTCTTGCGGTAGCGGATGCCTTCGCTTCGCCAGGAGACAGCGTTTGTGACGGCGATTGGTGGTCGGGCTTGCACTTCCAGCTTGTGTGATTCTTGTGTGATGTACCTGGAAGCCATAGTTAGTTGTGTTCTATGACCTGGTAGGGGGACACGCCTACTCTTGTAGGATCTTGCTCTCCGTTGTTTGTGGGTATCCGAAATCCATCATCTCATCGAGCAATTCGTAGATGATAACGAAGTTATCCCGGATACTCTCCTCTTCCAGCACCTTAAAGTATTCTGTGAAGACCTCCACAATCTTGTGGAGGAAGAGGAGGATTTCGGTCGCATTGGTGTTTTTCTTGGTCAAGGCGAGGATGTAAAGGTTGCTGTGACGAATATAGAGGTACTACCGCGTAGTTAGTATAGAGAACAAGTTGGTAAATATTCAGACTCTCTGTTGCAGCACCCAACCAAGTGCCGGCCAGATAAAGTTCCCAAGAAGCGCTGGTGCAGCATGTAGAGAGCCCAAATCCAGCGACAATGCGGGTTGCGGGGAGCAGCGGGGAGCGCGACACGTAAGGGAAGCCGTCGCCAGTCGCAAGCACCAAACCAGACGAACGTACATTGATTCCTTCGTGGGAGAAACACGGAGCTACAGCGGAGCTTTCTTCTTCGGCGTCACTGAGTAGGATGGGGAATTTCTCGACGGCGGACATGGGAATGTCTCCGCGATAGTTTCGGGCTAGAAGGGTCTACAGGAGAGAGATCGGTCAGCACGAGGGACTTCAGCGGGCTGCAGCCGGAGAGGAATTGAGGCAACGTCAAATGTATAGACTGGAATAACTCACCTTGCCCTTCAAATCAAGGAAGAAAAGGGCCGACGCCATCGCGAAGGACGAGGGAGGTATGGTCGGGGAGGTGAAGGCGGAGGTCAGGAGCTCTTGGACGACTTGAGGCCAGCAAAACCGCTAGTCGACCGAAGCGGAGAGGAGAGTATGCGCTCGACGCGACGACGCTGGTGGAGGGAGACGGAGAGATTGTTTATTTAAACGTTTCGAGGTGAAGATCAAATCTATGATTGCGTAGCTTTAGTCTTGGGACTAACCCCGTAGCTCGAGGGTCCTGGTAGCCCGTCTTGGGGCATTGACGGGGTATACACAGTACGACGACTACGTGCAGACATAAAAACGGCAGCGCTATCCTTGAAGCACTCGAGCTGAGATCTAGATTTAAGAGCTAATCACACTTACATTATATACTTGTCAACTCAAATATCTACTATGAAAATTCACGAGACAGCTGGAGTCGCTGAATGTTTCCTTCTAGATCCCTGATCACGTGCGCGGGACAGACATCACTAACCCAAACAAGCCTAGCGGCATCAAATATAATGCTCGATTTTCTTCCGCGATTTGATTCCTTTTTCTTTTCTTCTTTGTACCATACGCTCCCAATAGACAGTTCAAGCTAGCATTAATCCTTTACTGTGATTTCCGCTGCCAGTCCTGACATTCTGTTAGGCTGGCAGCGGGCTTATTATTGCTTACTTGCGATACAGTGGTGCGAAGACTATGCATCGTAGTAACGAGGGTTCCATAAGAGCTGGCCGGGTATTTTGCGCTGTTACCCGGGCGGTGTCAGAGGAACCGTACATCCCTATATAATCAATTGGTATTGGTATACTACTGAATTGGTATCGGTCCGCTTCCAAGTGTGACTGGGCGTTGATAGAAGAAGCCCGAGGCTCAAGGTGGTAGAATGGTGGTATTTGCCGTCATATTAACACAAGCTGATAGTAAAAGTACAAATAAGATGGTGATATATCCCCGTCCTTCCAACACGTACAGAGAGAATATCCAAGCACTAAAATAACGCCTTGAAAATGCTCCTGCGGCTATTTCCCCAACGAACCCCCAAGCTATACCGTAACCTGGAACCCCAGAGGTGCTAATATCCGCTCCCGCGCCACTTTGTTGGCAACCAGATTGCCCTTTTCCAGAGAAATAGCACCGACGAGCGCGTAAAGTGTGTGTGCGAGGACAAGATCGACGCCGGAACCGTCGAGGTTCCTGGGCTGTCAAAATGCGTTAGCTGATAGACGATCTAGAGGCAGACTGGTTATCGGGCAGGCTCACCTTCCGAGGACTCCATCGGAGAACTTTCTCTAAATCGTAATGCCGCGCGACGTTGGCAAGCTTCGACTTGTCCGTAAGGAACCGCTTCGTGTTGTCAGACAGGTTGTCGAGGCCCTCCAGCGCTGGGTGCTCGAAAGGCTTCCGCCCGTAGCGGTCAGGAGCCGGTTGGCCATGAGTGTTCGGAGCGCTCTGTGCCAGAGCAAGCGAGGCCTGTAGCTGGACAATACGTTTCCCTGATTGCGAATCATGATCAGCCGATGAACCTCCGCCGGCGCACCACCGCCACAAGGAAGAACTACATACCCAGGAAAGCCAAGCGGTCGTTGAAGCCTCTTCGGCCCTGATCGAAACTCTTATGTGTCACTGCAAGCCATTTGACCTCATCGGTGAGAACCTTGTCGCCGCCCTCGCCGAGGAAGCGAATGTAGAACTGGTCGAGAAGTTGAGGGTCGTTGTTGACGGGGAAGTCGGGCCTTTTGGAGTCGAAGTGGAGAGAGAAAGGAGCCTTCATGCGAGGAGGCGTGTACGACCATCGCGGCTTGTTTGTGTAGTCGACTGGTGGCTCCTCCGCGGGCGTGGAATAGTTACGGCGAGAGAGAGGGAGCGCGAATTGAGCCGGGTAGAGGGAGGAGAAAGAGCGGCATGCAGAGCAGGAAGCGGTCCTGACCGCTCGTACGGGGAGCAATGAGGCCATGGCGTAGCGAGGTGTCGAGAGACAAAGGCAATTGATCTGTTCGGGTCTTTTCAGAATGGCCGGCGTGAATTCGAGATGTCTGGAAAGAATTCGGAGATAAGGCGCTAGTCCCAGATAAGCATAGTGGATTCAGGTACCTTCTACATCGGCTGCCACCACTATTTCCGGTTATTCCATGTATCCTGTACTTGTGCTACTCAGGAGCAGAATCTTGGGAAAAGCAAATCTTTCGCCCGCTCTGGATATCGCAATTTGGGCTGTCTAGCATTGACTGTCTTGGAGAGCTGATCCCAGCTACGGCCATGATGACGGGGAGACCAACCCATGCCACTACTCCCAAGGTACTTTGTACTTTGTACGTTGGATTTCCCCCAGTCAATTGGAGAATTCTGTGGTATCCTTCACCGCAATATGATGCTGGTCCAGGGCGAGAGGCATAGGTGAGTTAACCCTGTCAGTGTCACTCTAGACGCCATGGAAGCTAACACCCAATGAGACCACACAAACATGCGCAGGCGACACCTTTGGACATATGCATGGCAATATCTACTGAACAACGACCCTCTAAGCTGCAGAACAATTAAATTGCTCTTGCAATTCCTGGAGCTGTCTGGATCTAGCCACCTGCACCCATCACGGAGAGAAGACCGGCGGTAAGCGTCTGGTCGAATTTTCGTACGTTTGTTACCGGGTGACATCCGGGGTCTGCAGCAACCTGACGCACGCTTCTAGAAAATCGCCACGGTGGAAATTCAAGGTCACAGCCGACGGGGAATTATTGCCGTACCCTAGTTACTCATGAGGCGTTCGCTACGGACGATTGGATTATGGACGCGAAGCAAGACAAGTGTGAAGCGGTCCTGTTCCATATGCTGGGAGATGATGCTTTCTACTCAGCCGACATTGAACTGCAAGGCGACGCTACTGTTCTAGACGTGGATGTATGGAGCCTTGCTGAAACCAAGCAGATTCCCAACCGCTTGCCCATTTATTGGAAGGGTGGATTTACCGCAAGGGTGGTTGATCACAGACCTGAAGTCGAAAGAATGTTCTTGGAGAGGAGTGTTTTTGCAGCTTCCATTGCTTGAGGGGCTTGCTGCATTGAGTATATTCTTTTTTGCGGCTGGCCGCAGCTCGAATGCCGACAACAGGCCAAGAACGACCGTCACCAGCCTCGGTTCGAGAAAATGGCCTTGACAAGGACTGTCTTTTGTCCTCATTCACCCATAGTGAGGACATCCAAAATGGCCTTTACCATAAACGTTGTGCGACCCTGGTAAAGGGCTCCGGCATGAATCATGAAACCGTCCACGTGTTCGTGTTGCTTGCATTATACACCGACCATAGCTCAGAGGATTCTGGGTTGTGCAAAAGCCCATCTTCGCCTTCTTGAAGCTGCGGTATATCTGCTCGTTCTGTGGCAGAACAGCCGCAGGGCCAATAAGATCAAGGGCCTCTTGCCGGATAGTGGTCCCGTTGAAGCCGAAACAGGCCTTCATGCTAAGGCAGTCGAGAGCAAAAGACCGAACGGAGACGAAGACACCCTAGACGCGTGTGGGTCATCTAGCATTTGCCCATCGACTTGTTTCAAGGACGGGAGCTGGGCTTGCCTCAAATACCCGCGTCCGTGCACCTAAATACAAGGCAAACCAGTTGTGGAGAGAGCTCTCGAATACGCCCCCGGACCTGCACCCTTGGTGCTTCTAAAATTTACAACCAGAACGGTCCGAGGGTTCCGGGGAGCTATGGGCGTTTTGTTAGGGCAGAGAATTGTTTCAGAAACAAAACAGAAAGCATGAAGCAGGCAATAGGGTTCAGAAAGAATATAACGTTTCCATCGAACAACTCTCGTTGGCCACTTGCCCGCCTGAAGAGTTCGGCACTGACCAACCATTTGCGTTCTCTCGCAAGCTCTTCTGCAATGAACCGAATCGTTAGGCGCGTGGTGACATTGAGCAGGCGCCTGCAAGCCTGAGGGACAAGAAACGTACGATCGCGCATAACGCAGGCCTGCTGCGCCTCCTAAGGCAATGACATTTCTAGCCTTGAAACGGCTGCAATATTCCCCTGTTGGATCTTCTCGGAGCCGGCCGGTATCTAAGTGTAGGTACGTACGTAGCAAGCACCTTGTCTAACTCGCCTTCCGTCGGGCCCTTGCAGCAACCGAGAAGACGGGCTTCGAATTGACGCCATCTGGGTATGAAGATCGACTGAGGAATGGTCCCTTCCCGTGGATCGGACGGAAGCTGTCGTCAGTTCTGGCGGTGTACAATTTGTTCAGAGGGGAAACAGTCTTTTGGGATCGTGGGCGCGCTCAGATTCTGGGTTTAAATAGAGGTTTGTCTGGTCGAAAAACTGCCATGGATAACTTTCCTGACCATCGTGAAGTGACTTTCCCCGTTTCGCCCCGGTCCAGATCGCTATAAAGCTAGGTAAAAGCAAGCTCCTCACGGTATATACTTCATCTCGCGTCAATATCTTTTTGAGCGAAATTCCCCGAGAAACACTCCCACCTTATTATCCACATACGTCCCCATACACCATGGCGTCAGAATCGAGCTCAATAATGTCCATCACCATGCACTGCGTCATCAACCCAGGCGACCTCGTCGCGTCAACCTTTGTCAATCACTCCGTGCAAGATCCCCCATCACCTCGACCCTATCCTCCGAACCCACCCAATAGTCCAGCCTAAATGCTGCAACGGGTGGGTTGGTAGGGCTTGGGATTAACTGCAGGTAGACGAGTACGATCATAGGTATGCCCATCCCTGAACTTTCGAAATGCATACAGTGAATGCTAATTGACTGTGCCGAGCAGAAACCGAGCGATAACGGCCGTGTATACAACGAAMGATAATGAAACGGACTGACTGTACCTGTACATCTCGATATGCATGGTTAATGTGATGGAGGACGATGAGAATGGGAACCGCGGTGATGATTGTGCGCACATGAATGCTAAATGATAGACTGTGCAGTGTCATTATCGATTGACATAGCTGAGGCGAGGAAACTTGGAAGGATAGGGTGCGGATTCTAAAAAGCTTACGATGGTAATCAAGCCGGATGGTTTGGTCGTCGCTTTTGTGCCTGTTTGCTAGCACCGCACTCGATGAGTTAGTGGTACCATTTGCATCCCATGCTGCCGAATAAATTATCCGTGGTCAGAGCAAGTCTTTTCCCCAGAAGTCATTGGTGTTTACTTGTCTTCCTTGACTTCTTCCGGTCATAATTCCATCAGCAGAGGCGTAAGCCATCCGACTGTACCGTAGCTGCCCGAGATCCTACATCTCAATAAGCGTGAAAATCAAACCAGACTGTCCGTGCGTAATTGCAAAAAGTCCATTCAGAAGTACAAAAGACCTGTATAAAATATATAGCAAGAAAGAATTTTAGAACGAGAAGAAACTCATAGGTATGACACAGGGAAAATCACAATCACAATCACAGGAAAGCAAGCCAAAGAGCGCTGACAACGCTAACACCAACAACCGCCCAGCCAGTCTGGATAACCTGCTTGTTGGTGATACCACGACCAGCATCCCACATCAAGTGTCGAAGCCCGTTGAATGAGTGGTAGGTGAAGGGGAGCGCGAAGAAGGTCTTGAAGCTGAGCTGCGCGGCGAGCGGGAGGGCAGCGAACGCAGCGGCCAGAGACGCGGACTCGAGGTGCCAGCCGAACAGGGGCGCAGCGAGGTAGGCGGTTGCGAATAGGTAGAGGGGGCCAGAGAGCATCAAGCCGGTGATTCGGTTCAGACCACTCATCAGCCAGGTGATTTGGGGGCGGTAGATGGTGAGGTGAGGGGCGACGGGGCGGCGGAGACGCTGCTCGGCGAGGATCTTGGTGGGATCGCTGGTTTTCGTGTTGGTGGCGGCGAATCTGGGTGTGCTTGTTAGTGTCGTTCTATTGCGGATGTTGTTCCTCCTGCTCCGGTTCGAGCTTGTTGGATGTATATGACGTCTCGATCGAGGTCCGTTGTACACGCGCATCAACCAGGAGGGCCCGGGGAACCCATTGTAAAGCTGCAAGCGGTCCGCTCACCTAGTCTGAATCATCTGGACGTTCCTGCCCATGGCAACGGCGGCGGGGGAGGCGGCGTTCATGAGAGTCCAGCGCATGGCGTAGGGCTGCTGGACGGCAACTGGGAGGAGTTAGAGACGCGAATTGCCGAAGCCGTGGAATTGGAGGTACGTACGCCGTCGCAGCGACTGTTGGGCGACCTTCTGAGAGAGCATGATTGTGTTGGTATGACCGAAGCAACGACAAGGAGGCTGATATCCAAGCGCAAGGGCGAACGTCGTCGTCCAGAAGAAAGTGGCCTTGAATTCCCGATCGCTCGCAACGGCTCGGAAGCACGGGACCGACAACCTCGGGTTTAGTCCCAGTTACAGACTCCGCTTTGCTGTCCTTGTCCAATCAGGACTGTTGTATTACCAGCTGGAAGATCTTTCTTCCATGCTGTCACGTGAGCTGCCATCAACTCTGCCGTCTTTTCTTCCTCGAGCTCTTCTCCTCTTTCTTTTTCTTCCCCAAGGGACTCAGCTCACGTTTCTACCACATCCGGGATGATGTTGACGTGCCCAGCGAGGCCTCACTGGTTCGGCATTCTGTCGCGACCGCAGAGGTCCATGAGTTACCTGAGAGGAAATTCATCCCGTCGTTAATCGCCCAGTTCTTTCTTTCCATGAAAGGGAAGGGTTTCATATCAGGGTCACATACCGTAGAACATCTAGTATCTAAACGCTTTTGGTCAAAGTTTAGCCTGAACCCGCCCTGGAGCATGCTCGCCTCTGCAAATATCTGCAGGAGAGAGTCTTAATATTGTCGTCCTGAAGCTTAGGTTCGATATCTACAATACTCGTGGCAGTACGGAGTATCATTGAAGGCAGCCATGATCAGGCACCGACTTTTGCCAAACCTCGCTCAATGTCTAAAGACATGGTCCCTGGTCGTTGGTCGATCTACAAGTGCCGGACTCACCACCAGATTCGCGGTATGCTTCTGAACTTGCTCGTACTGGTTGAGATGTAGAGTGGGACTGTCTTCGCATACTATATGCTCTAGCCAAGGCTATCAGAGATGCAAGACTACATAACTCGCAGCAGCACCCTTTACTGGGTGTTAATCAGCTGATCCGAGCAGACAAAAGATGGTCGTATAAATAAGGGTAGTATAGCTGCAGTGGCTAGGTATCTGTCTACCCCTCTTTCACTCTCCCAGTTCCTCAACATTATCCAGCCTCATCTACAATGACAAGCCAAACCGGACTAGATATTCTCCTCCAAAGGACCATCGTGGATTGTGATACTTTAGATGAAGAAGGTATACTGACTGATTTTTGTCATCTCGGTATCTCAGTGGCTTCATGTTCGGCTCAAATGCAAGAACAAGAGATGACAATCTCCCAGTCCCCAGGACTCTCGGCCCATTTCGAGATTGTACTTCCAACCAAGTATGTATATGTCTGCCCTGGAGCAGATCATCATGACCAATGACCTAGGCTATCGCATTCGCCGAGCTCTCGAAGCCAAAGCATGCTGGCTTGATCGAGGACTCTCTCAAGGAAGCATTGAAGCTTGCCTCTCGCTTCCGAGACATTGATTATATTGAATTAGCCGTTGACATAGCGGTCTGTTGTAGACTTGTTTCTAGAAGGTGAAAGAGCGCGAACTAACACAGCTCACAGATGGTTAAGCTGGCTCTAAAGATCCTCCCTCATATCCATGGACATGTCCACATTCAGACAAACCCCAACTATTCATACTCGACTGAGAAGACAATTGCAAACGCTTTTAGTAAGTGGTGTATCTGAACATGCGATATGTATTGACCGTATAAGGGATTGTCCAGATCTTCAAATATCTGGATCTCGGCATTGAGACCACCCGCCGAGTCTGCATCAAGATACCGAGTACGTGGGAAGGCCTGATGGCATGCCGAACCCTCGAAATGGCGGGAGTTCGCACGCTGGCCACAACGCTCTTCACGTTTGAGCAAGCCGCTCTCGCTGCGGAGGTTGGCTGCACGTATATTGCGCCATACGTCAACCAGCTCAAAGTCCATTTCGAGCCGGGGTAAGTTAGTTGGTACTTTACCCGCCGAGTTAAGCTTGAATGACATTGCTCTCTTATAGATTCGTGGACCCGCAGAAACTGCTGCCTCTCTGCGTCTCGGTTCAGGCATACTACGAAGCTATAGGTGCTAGAACAGCGGTGCTCCCAGCCAGTCTGACGTCTACCGACGAGATATTTGCCCTAGCCGGGGCTCACCACATCACTATATCTCCCGGTCTGTTGCGACAGCTTTCGACGCCCGTCTCTGGCCCAGTGACCGCATCTCTGTTCGACTCTGAGCTGCCATATTTAGAGCCCAAGTTAATCTCTTATGTGAATGATGAAGCTGGGTATCGGGGAGCGTTCGGTCGTGCAGATAATGGAGCTGGAGTGACGAAGCTCACACAGGTATGCTCAATACAGTGACAGAGAGACCAATACTCACAACCGGCAGGCCATCATAATATTCAATTCCATGCAGGAAAAGCTGATTGAACTTTTCACGGCACAGCAAGAAATGTTGTTTCGAAAATGATGTATGGGAAAGAAACGAGGGACTACCATACCTCCTCTAAGGATATCTTGGTATCCTGTGTTAGGGTTCAGGGAGATAATTCGGATCGCGCATTATTCCCATGTCTTCCTGGCATATAATAGTAGATACATAGACCCTAACTCGACTGCGACCATGTCCGGAGTATACGAGCGGTTGTGGCTCAAGTCAATTCCGAGATGGATCTGCTGGTACGTCATCGGTCTCAGCTTGCGGTGCGTCGTCAGAGACTGCGTGGCCATAGCAGGACCACAGCTTGGCAGTCCGCTGCTGGAACATTGTAAAGAAGGAAAGGATGAAGGATCTTGATAGAAGAATATAGAGTACTCGATTCGATAGTGAAGTAAGAGATCAGATAAGACAAGGCACTGGCAGCGGAGCCGATCGGGTCAAGACTCAAGAGTCAAGACAAGCCACCCGAACCGACAAATGATGCAGTCAGCGCATGCCGGCTCGTCTCTGCCGGATTAGTAGCTGGGGGTTCATATACTGACGACGTAGACGGCCAGTAAACTTCATCTGATTTCAATCACTCCGGTCCCTGGTTCCTCTCCCTAGCCTTCCCCTCATCCTGCAGACCTGCTGCACTCATCAAGGTACCTGCACTCGACCACGACCGATGTGACTCTGACGGGCCAGGGTCGGCTGAGAAACCACAGTGTCCTCTACTATTGACGAATCAATTTTAGTTTCACTATCTGCCTGCGCTCCCTTTTTACGATCTACAGCTCTAACAGCGACTAGTCACTGCGCTGTCGTGGGTGGTGGTGGTTGTGCCTTCGAGTCCGTGTCGGGGGGAGCAATGCCGCTGACGCAGCCCCTGTGGTGCAGGGTCCATCCATCACCAGCACCAGCTTCAGGTCTCCTCCGTCGTTCCATCTTGAGAGCTAGACCCCGGTTGACTCGTCCTCCACTTGCGCGTTCCTCTCCGACGCAATTCCGAGTTCTTCGCACTTCGGCCACGTCGCCTGCTCGCGGTGCTTCAAAAAGTTCCTCCTCTCCCCTTCCTCCTCTTTCGTCCAATGTCCGCGCCCGACCTCTTCCGCCGCTATCCCTATTGACCACTTCAACAACAATCACTCCCCGCACAACACTCCCGGCTATGGCGACGCAGACGAGAGAACATGGTGGCCATGGCCATCATCACCATCACCACCATGGAAACACGTACCTGACCTCTACGAATACACATGATGCCGGTGTGCGGATTACACGTCTCGGATTGGTTGCGAATCTCGCGATGGCTATTGGGAAGTTTATCGGTGGCTATGTGTTCCACTCGCAGGCTTTGATTGCAGACGCCTACCATGCGTTAACGGATCTGGTCTCGGACTTCCTGACCCTGGGTACTGTCGCGTGGTCGCTGAAACCTCCGAGCGAGCGATTTCCAAACGGTTACGGAAAGATCGAGAGTATTGGTGCGCTGGGAGTCAGCGGACTCCTGCTCGCTGGTGGTGTATTTATGGGTCTGAACTCTGGCCAGGTCTTGCTGGATCAGTTCTTCCCTGAGGCGGCGTCGGCGATTTCTCATCTGGATCTGGGACACGGCCACTCGCACAGCCATGCCGACATTCTTGGGCCTAGCATCCACGCCGCCTGGCTTGCGGCGGGCTCCATTGTTGTGAAGGAGTGGCTCTATCATGCTAGTAGGTTTCGTCTAAGTTGCTGTGAGAAGATCATGCTGACCACTATTCTTAACAGCAATGAAAGTCGCAGTCGAGCGTAAATCGTCCGTCCTCGCTTCGAACGCCATCCACCACCGAGTCGACTCCCTCACAAGCATTGTCGCGCTGTTTACCATTGGCGGAACATATCTATTCCAAGACGCCTCCTGGCTGGATCCCGTGGGCGGACTGCTCATTTCGCTCATGGTCATCAAGGCTGGATGGGGCAACACGCGAACCTCTCTCCTCGAGCTGGCGGATACGGCCGTCGACGACGAGATCAAGACCGCTGTGCAGAAGGCTGCAGCCAAAGCTCTCGGTACCATCAGCGAGGGCGAGTTGATCAAGATCCGGGATGTGCAAGGCATGAAATCAGGACAGAACTACCTCATGGACGTTGAGATCGCTGTCCCGGGAGCTTGGTCTGTCCAGCGCTCCCGCGAGATCGAAGAGAAGGTCCGCTCGACCATTGGGTCCAGCCTTCGCGGGGTCAAGCGCGTCAAGATCCGCTTCATCCCCCTCGAGCAGGAAAGCTTGGACTTTTCCGAAGAGTTCATTTCGCCGGATGTTAGCAGCCAGGCAAACCCGGAGCCCGAGGAAAGTGTCGAGGAAGAGGCGCACCACGAGCGCGCGAATGGGCATAAACATGACGACGGTGCCCGCAAGAGGCGCTGAAGGACAGTCGAGCAAGGCCAAGAGGCCACTCGGTGCAATGGATTTCCGTTTCGGATGTATTTTGGCTTGATACCCGGCGAGCGCAGGAAGCCACTGGAGGATAGATTCAGGGTAGGCTCGGAAGAAAAGCCCTGAGATTCGTGGGCAAAGATTGATGGCGTTAGAAAGGGGTTCTACTGTTTCCTATACATTAGATAGGAGGGACTGGATATGTACCCGCAAGCTATCTACAAACTATCTATACAATTAAAAGTCAGATACAGTCTAGATTCTGGAAGACTCTGCATGGCGCTTGTAAGTTGTAACCGACCTGCTGGGACTCGGACTGGGACCTGGACTCGGTTGATTTCACGGCGGAGCTGCGGTGGATGAATCCAGACTTGCCCGCGTGATGATCGATATTAACCGGCTAAAGGCAAATTGCCGGTTTCCTGGATTCCTTTTTTTATTGAACTCAGTATATATGCAGCTATACTGAAAAACCACCCGACCAGCTCCTCCCTATACAATTAACCAGTCTCAGCGTGGGATAAAGAGTCCGTGCAGTCAGTAGTAGTACGGTAGCAGGGCATTACGTAGGCGTTACCTAAGGGTCCGTGGGCGGGTGACATCAACTGCGGATCCCCCGCGAAGAGAAGGTCCTAACTATGGCGGGGAGATGGATCATCAAGAGGATAAATTCCAGAACCCAATTCGGTGAGTGAGCTGGCGTTTATCTCCAGGAAAAAGTAAGGGCGTTGTTAGCTGTTATAAAGCTGTTATTCATCCCACCTTCGTCGTTGACTCCTCTTGCTTCCTCGACTCTAGCAGAGCTTCGACTATATTATCGCTAGAGCCTTTGACGCATCTTACACATCTATTTATCTTCCTTACTGAACACCGGAGCTCAGAGCTCCTGGACACCTACTCACCCCTCGATTCCCCCCGATCCACACCGCAATCTCCAAAATGTCCTCCCCCAAGGGCCCCCTCTATATCGGCTTCGACCTCTCCACCCAACAACTAAAAGGGCTCGTCGTAAACTCCGATCTAAAAGTCGTCTACCTCTCGATCTTCGACTTCGACGCCGACTCGCACAGCTTCCCGATAAAGAAGGGCGTGCTCACCAACGAGGCCGAGCACGAGGTCTTCGCGCCCGTTGCGCTCTGGCTACAGGCGCTCGATAGCGTCCTTGAGGGACTGAAGAAGCAGGGTCTCGACTTTAGTCTTGTCCGCGGGATAAGTGGTGCTGGGCAGCAGCATGGGAGTGTTTATTGGGGGCGGGATGCGGAGAGGTTGTTGAGGGACTTGAATGCGGGGAAGACGCTGCAGGAGCAGCTAGAGGGCGCGTTCTCGCATCCGTTTAGCCCGAACTGGCAGGATTCGAGTACGCAGAAGGAGTGCGATGAGTTTGATGAGTACCTTGGCGGCGCTGCGAAGTTGGCGGATGTGACGGGGAGTAAGGCGCATCATGTAAGTTCTCCGATGGGTTATGGGTGGGATGGTGCTGACGGTTGTGTAGAGGTTCACCGGGCCTCAGATCCTGAGGTTCCAGAAGAAGTACCCGGACGTGTATGACAAGACGTCGAGGATCTCGCTGGTCTCGTCTTTCCTGGCATCGCTGTTCCTCGGCCATGTTGCGCCGTTTGATATCTCCGATGTTTGCGGTATGAACCTCTGGAACATCCACAAGGGCGCCTACGACGAGGACCTCCTGAAGCTCTGCGCCGGCACACACGGCGTCGAAGACCTGAAGCGCAAGCTCGGCGATGTCCCTGAAGACGGCGGCATCGACCTGGGCAAGGTGCACCGCTACTACGTCGACCGGTATGGTTTCAGCCCTGATTGCACCGTCATCCCAAGCACAGGCGACAACCCCGCGACAATCCTAGCCCTCCCCCTCCGCCCCTCCGATGCAATGGTCTCGCTCGGAACATCCACGACCTTCCTCATGTCCACCCCCAGCTACAAAGCCGACCCGGCAACCCACTTCTTCAACCACCCCACGACGCCCGGGCTCTACATGTTCATGCTCTGCTATAAAAACGGCGGGCTGGCGCGCGAGCACGTCCGCGACGCAATCAACGACAGCAAGGGCGACGAGAACCCGTCTAACCCCTGGGCACACTTCGACTCCGTTGCCCTGCAAACCCCGCCGCTAGGCCAGAAGTCCTCTTCAGACCCCATGAAAATGGGCCTCTTCTTCCCCCGCCCCGAAATCGTGCCTAACCTGCGCGCCGGCAAGTGGCTGTTCAACTACGATCCATCTACTGGAAAACTCACCGAAACACCCAACGGCGAGGGCTGGGACAAACCCGCCGACGAAGCCCGCGCCATCATCGAATCCCAACTCCTCTCCCTGCGCCTCCGCTCGCGCGGGCTCACAACTAGTCCCGGCGGCAACATCCCCGCGCAGCCGCGCCGCGTGTACCTTGTCGGCGGCGGATCAAAGAACAAGACCATCGCCAAGATCGCCGGCGAGATTCTAGGTGGCTCGGAGGGCGTGTATAAGCTCGAGATCGGCGATAACGCGTGTGCCTTGGGTGCAGCGTATAAGGCTGTCTGGGCGCTCGAGAGAAAGAAGGACCAGACCTTTGAGGATCTGATTGGGGCGCGCTGGCACGAGGAGGAGTTCATTGAGAAGATTGCGGATGGGTATCAGGAGGAGCCGTTTGAGAGGTATGGAAAGGCTGTGGAGGGGTTCGAGAAGATGGAACTGAGGGTTTTGGAGCAGCAGGGGAAGAAATAAGAGTTGGTGGTTGGTAATGATGCTATATAGACTTGCTACTTGAGCGCAATTGTTAGTCTGACTTGGACTTCCTTGACTTTCTGAAAAGTAAACTAACCTGCAGTGCACGACTGTACGCCACGGGGCACTCGGAAGATGGTGTATAGAGTAGATAACCAGCCCATGTTGAATGGCATTTGGAGCCCATATGGACGTTGGGATATGTCGACATGTCCAGAGGAGGACGACCAAACACTTGATAGAGATTGGACCTGAGCGCCAGCAAACATTCGGATTCAGATGTAGATGATGTGGGCGGAGTGCTGGGCTCTACAGGCCGTATGCCTGTATTGTTGACACGATCCTCCGAATCCAACCACTCGGATATTAGTGCACCCTTTTCAGTGTGAATGCCTTGAGCGTTGCTGAGTTACCTAACCAGTTCCCTGGTGGCGCACAGTATTGCCCAGCAGGCCAGGCCGCAAAATACATGCTGTACTTTTCATCCTCGTTAAAGATCAATCGCCGTCGAAATGCACTACCCCTGGCAAAAGTAGTGCCATTGGCGAGGATGTCCCCAGGATATAATTGGTTCGGAAATGATACTACCATCCATGCTCAAATGTCGGAATCTTCACCATAAAAGTGAGAATTGACTCACATTGTAAATTCAAAATAGAATCACGTGTCACTCCAGTAACACATCTTTGACAGCGAGCTTTACCACCATCAATATCACCCTTCACATAATTATCGCCCTCCACTACATCTTCCTTACTTCACGACCTTACCATGAGCAATAAGTATACTGCGTCCGACTCCCACTCCTCTGGGACTCGCCCTTCTGAGGGGTCATCCGGAGAGTCATCACTTGCTTCTCGCCTCGATACACGCGACAGGTATAGAATCGGAGGTCCAGGTGCATTGCCAAGATGGCCAGTCATATCAAGCGCTCCTATAAACCTCGACGAGAACCTTGCAAACACAGCCGTGGAAATTGCTCTTAGTCAGTTACAAACAAGCAACATCAACTACGATCGTGTCTCATTCGCTAGTAGGTACACGCACGGACAGACAGCTACGGAAATTGATTCAACACTACTCATCCTCACCAATTTTGAACACCACCGGGATCAGTTAGTTTCACTGCTTGATACGTTGGTGGCTACCCTATCAGAGCTCGGACACAGTGGGAGAGTCGAGATTCTAGACACGCGTGCGAGTGGCGGTATGAAAAGCTTCGCACCAAAACTGACCCAGGAGCAACGGGGAGCCTGGCAAGGAACACTAGCCTTTATTATACGGACACTGGGCTCTATCGAAGTCGATTGGAGGCAAATCTATGCCACCAATCGCGGGTACTGGGAGGCAATATCAACCCCCACTGTGGTCATAAAGACCGCAGTCTTGATTGACAGCTACCCCGAAACACGCCATATCCGCAATGAACTCACAGAAAAAGGGTTGTCGCTAGAGCTAATGGGAATCGAGGGACTGTGGGGTCTCTTTGGGAACCTCCAAGCAGCAATTGACGACGAACAAGTCCGCACTAGCTTAGAGTGGCCCTTTTCACCCTCGTACCATGGTATGGGGATTAGCATAGGAAGAAGTTTTCAACAGACCCCTAGGACAGCAAGCACCCTCGGCGGATACCTCAGAATTCAGAAAAATGGCATTGAGCATACGGTTGGGCTGGGGTGTTATCATGGTTTTAGAATGAATGAAGATGGAACCCATGATTCAAGTACGCCTGGCCTATCCAATTCGGAATCACGCTGACATCGATAGACCTTGACTCAGGTGGCGCAACCAATCTGGATTGGCCATGCCAGTCCCCAGCCCCCTATGACGTACAAATATTCCGAGAGTCGTTGATGAGCACCGCCCACCATCCCATTCCCGAAACCCTTGCGCCAGGCATCAAGGCAAAGCGAGAAGCACAGCGCAACCAGAGTATGCGACAGATTCAGGAAATCAACGTGTTCGACCCAAGCATTGGAAATCTGGTAGCCGTCTCAGGATGGCACAAGCGCTCGCTAAGCCGCAGCATAAGCGCGCCGCTTGTTCTTATCGATTGGGCTTGCATTGAAATACTGCAGCAGCATTGCCCCTATCCGATCAATAGCATTGACGACATGCGACCGCGACTGCTCCGGTTCTGCCCAGAGGCAGTTGGTAGTTGGAAGACTGACAAGCAAACGGTTGATAAAATCGCCCAGATGCCCTCTCAAGATACTCCAATCTTCAAACAAGGCCGAACAACCGGGTTGACAGCTGGCTTACTTGGTGGTCTTTTACCAGCAGCTTTCAGACTGGAAGATGCCCCGCAGCATCTTCATCACCGCGGATATGTGGTATTCACTGCCCCCTTTAGAAACGCTTTTAGTGGACCGGGCGATTCAGGCGCATGGTGTCTAGACGGAAATGGCGACGTGGTCGGCCAGTTGATTGGCGGAAACCAAATAGAGGGCAGCGGCATTCTAATCCCTTTTGCTGTCGTCGTCAATGATATCGAGAAGAAGCTGGATCTGAAGCCGGGCAGCATAAGGCTTTTATGAGAGGAACTTGCGCGTTTGCCCTTTTCTAGGCTTATTTTCTACGTTTTCTTCCCTTTTGCTTTTATCTTGTCAGTTACTCCGCACTTCAGATGGACAAACCAACTGATAAACAGCCTAGGAAGTATGCCCTAGTTGTATTCGCCGGCTTCTCGGTGATGCTCACAACCTGCGCCTTTATCGTCTCCTATGGCGTCTACCGGTCCCTATACAAACAGTGGACCGAAGCTAAAGGCACCCCGTTCACTGGAAGCTCTACTGCCCTCATTAACCTAGTCGATATCCTAGCTATTGCCCTAATGTCAACGGGCGGGCCGTTCGCTATGCACTGGTCAAAGATCTACTTGCCCCAGGCTGTCGTTATCACCGGAGGCTGGGTGTTTGTCATCGCATACATCCTGTCGGGCTTTGGCAAAGCTTTATGGCACTTTGCCCTGGCGCAGGGAGTCATCCTAGGGATTAGGACTTGTCTGGCTTATGTGCCCACGCTCGTCTCTATCGCCGGGTACGCAGTACCTGTGAGCCAAAGTTCCACGAGCAAGTTCGGCTCCAGACGCAAGGCTTCCGACGAAGAAGCGGCTGGATCAAAGCGCCCATGGTCAACTACCGCGCCGCACGCTCAAAACGATTCCTCGCGCAATGTTTAGGTTGTTTCTTGCAGTCTGCTGGCTATCCCACGCCGCTATTTTTCTTTGCCGCGTATGCGAGTACGTTGGGGTACAGTGCCAACACGGCAGCGAACTTCATCACGCTCAATAGCGCCTCAAACTTTGTCTCACGAATTGCAATCCGCTACGCCGCTGACCGGTACGGCCGCATCAATGCGCTGGTAACGAGTTAAGGCTATCGCCGTCTTCGCCTTCTGGACCCCGTCTATGCTCCACGCCCCCCATGCCGACGTCCCCAAATCCAGTGCTGATGGCCTCTTCATCGTCTTTACAATCCTCTATGGCGCCTTTGCCAGCGCATACATCTCGCTCTTTCCGGCTTCCCTTATTGAGCTCTTTGGAGTGCAGCACTTTACAAGTGTGAACGGTGCGCTGTACCTCATCCGTGGCAGGGTGCATTAATCTGGACGCCATTGACGGGGATGCTGCTCCCAAAGCATGCTCTTACTTCATCGTTTATTTATGAGCGGGCCAGCATAGTGGTGGGGGTGTTGCTGATGGCAGCGACGTTAGCTTGTTTGTGGGTACGGATCGAGGCGAGCTTGGGGTCAGCTGGAGGTGGAAACGGAGAGCGTAATCTTGTTGGCATCATGTGTCATGGTGATTGAATTCTGTGTTCTTTGTCAGGCAGGTCTTTGTTTATACTTCATCTGGTGCCTGAAAGCCAAGGCCACGTTTTGCCGTTTCGGTCGGACTCAATGGTCAACACACAAAGTCACAAAATTTGAGGGGAAAATCTAGAATGCAGCATGAGCTGCAAGGAGTTTAATAAATCAAGTACTGTCTCAAATTTATCCGCCTATACCAGACAGCGAGCTCTGTCTAGAAAGAGAATTGCCTGCTTCTCTGCTGAACACTGCCCTGTTGGTCAAAGCAAAGGTGCCGAAACCACCGCCCAACTTCCAAGTTGACTCTCACTTCACCAATCTTCAGTCCACTGTCCTGTATTGCTCCCCAAGGCAAACAATCAAGTCATGATTCGATAGACCATTTTATTTCTTCTAATGATATGACTATCTGCCGCCATCTCGAATCTCTCCAAATCTACGCTTGACTACAGTCACTTTTTCCACCCCTCGTGATATTTTTCGCTTTCGGAGTCCCGCAAAGACTCTGAAGGCAGCCCGGCCGCTTCGACCATGGAAGAGCAGGTAAGGATACCTGCAGAGCTATTTCTTGCGTCATGAGGGATTAGGCACTTTATTCTGGGGACATTGAAGCGAAGAAAAGCAAATCCTTCAAGATTCCAACCCCGCCGTCCCCTCGTGTGCCCCTCCTCGGCCATGACGCATGTCATGTTTTGCAACCTCAAGAATGAAACACCGGCAATCCTAACTGATGTCTAATCTGCTAGGTAGCAAACGCCATAGAAATCGCCGGGAACCCTACCTCCGACACCACCCTCAAAGCCCAAGCCTTTGACTACCTCAACCAACTCCGCTCCGATCCTTCAGGCTGGCAGGTCTGCCTCTCCCTCTTCACTAAGGACCCGCCCCAGTCCCATATTGTCCGCCATGTGTCGTTAGAGGTTGTCAACAGTGCCGCCCAGGCTGGCCTAATTGACCTGCAGTCGCTTGGGTTTGTCCGGGACGGCTTGCTCGGATACCTGCGTCAGGTGTACGGCCGTGAGGGCGCGAACCCCGACCCGCCCAACATCCAGAACAAGATCGCCCAGACCGTCACATTCCTCTTCTCCGCGCTCTACGGAAATGGCTGGGAGTCTTTTTTTGACGACATCCTGAGCCTTACGCACAAGTCGCCCTCCAGCACTACAAGGGACAACCCGCTCGGTATCGTCTTCTACCTCCGTGTTATCAACTCCATCCATGATGAGATTGGTGATGTGTTGGTTTCTCGATCTCGTGCGGAACAGGACCGGGCAAATGCGCTGAAGGATTTGATCCGTGTGAGGGACATGCAGAAGATCGCTAGTTCGTGGCAAGAAATTCTGTCGCAGTGGATGGACGGCAATGATCTTATTGTCGAGATGTGTCTGAAGGCCGTTGGAAGCTGGGTGAGCTGGATTGACATCGGGTTGGTGGTGAACCAGACGATGCTCGATTTGCTCTTCCAGCAGCTGGGCCGTGCGCAGAAGGCGGAGCTCCGCGAGGGAGAGGACAAAGTGCGGGATGCGGCTGTTGATGTCTTTACGGAGATTATTGGCAAGAAGATGAAGGCCGAAGACAAGATCGATATGATTGCCTTCTTGAACCTCGATAATGTGGTGGGCCAGATCTCCTCTAGCCCCCCGCTTTTCGCCAACCGATTTACGTCCAAATACGATACCGATCTTGCCGAAACGGTTGCGAAGCTGGTCAACACCACGGTGACTGATATCGTGCGTGCTTTGGAGCAGGATACTGTGTCCGCCCAGTGCAAGGAGAAAGCCAATGGTCTGTTGCAGGTGTTCCTTCCGCACATCCTACGCTATTTCTCCGATGAGTACGACGAAGTTTGCTCCACTGTCATTCCCTGCGTGAGCGACCTGCTTTCGTACCTGCGGAAGATTGCCAAGGCCAATCCGTCCGTCGCTTCTCAGCACTCGTCCATCCTTCTTCCAATCCTCAAGGCGATCATCCAGAAAATGCGATACGACGAGACCGCCTCTTGGGGCGACGACGACGACCAGACCGACGAGGCTGAATTCCAGGAGCTCCGCAAGCGACTCGGAACCCTGCAGCAGATTGTTGCCACTGTCGATGAGAGACTTTACATGGAAGCTGTTTCGGAGGTTGTGGCGACCACATTCGAGAACATGCGCCAATCAGGTGCCCAACTGGACTGGAGGGACCTGGATCTTGCCCTGCACGAGATGTTTCTGTTTGGAGATGCTGCCACCAAGACTGGAAGTCTCTACAACAAGGGACAGCCTAGCAGCCCATCTGCGGAACGGCTGATCGAGATGATGCTGCGCATGGTCGAATCCGATATCCGATCCTTTACCCACCCAGCGACGCAACTGCAGTACATGGAGATTTGTGTCCGCTACACTTCCTTTTTCCACGCTCATAGCCACTTGATTCCTGGCGTCCTGGAGAGTTTCCTTCAGCTTGCCCATCACCCAATGAAGAAGGTCAAGACCCGAGCGTGGTACTTGTTCCAGCGCCTGGTGAAGCAGCTCCGAGCCTACGTCGACAATGTCGCCCAGACGGTCGTGGAGACACTGAGTGATTTGTTGGTTATCCAGGCGGAATTGCCCTCCGAGAATTCCGACGGAGATGAGATGTCATCGGAGGATCACGAAGGGTCTGCTGATGCTGTTTTCAATAGCCAACTCTATCTATTTGAAGCCGTTGGCAGTATCTGTTCGGTTCCCACAATCCCCGCGGACAAGCAGGTTCTCTATGCGCAGTCCGTGCTGTCTCCTGTGTTTGTTGACATGGAGAAGAATCTGGGCCCAGCCAAGTCGGGAGATGCCCGTGCCGTGCTTCAAATACACCACGATATCATGGCGCTTGGAACACTTGCAAGAGGCTTCTCAGACTGGCAGCCCGGGACTTCCTCGCCTACCGCCCAGCTCCCCGCGCCCGAGGTGTCAGAGGCATTCAGCCAGGTGTCGGAAGCCACCCTTGTTGCTTTGGAGTCGCTAAAGGCGTCCTTTGATATTCGAACCGCTTCTCGATTTGCGTTCTCGCGACTAATCGGGGTTCTCGGATCTCGTATTCTTCCCCAGCTTCCTCGTTGGATCGATGGTCTTCTGACTCAAACGTCATCCCGGGACGAGATGGCGCTGTTCTTGCGTCTGCTTGACCAGGTCATTTTCGGATTCAAGGGCGAAATCTACAACATCCTTGATGCTCTGTTGATGCCATTCCTGCAACGGGTGTTTAGCGGAATCGCGGAAGCGCCCTCGGGCACTGATGACGAGATTCACTTGGCGGAGTTGAAGCGGGAGTATCTTAACTTCTTGCTGGCCGTGTTGAACAATGATTTGGGGGCTGTCATCATCAGCGAGCGTGAGTACTATCCTGACCTAACCTATTTTGTTCTTACCAACTGAAACTTATTAGGAAACCAACCCATGTTCGACACCGTCATTACGACCATCGAGCATTTTGCCAAAGACGCCGAAGACTTTACAACCGCGAAGATGGCTTTCAGCGTTCTGTCCAGGATGGGTAGCGCTTGGGGTGGCCCGGATATCGCACCCGCAGCCCCGAACGGAGCTGGCGCTACACAAGTTGCGCTTCCAGGCTTTGGGCAGTTCATGATTACGCGCTTCTCTCCGCTATGCTGGGCCCTCCCGGCCACCCCGTCCTTCAACTCGAAGGACGCTCAGGCGAAGCAGGTCCTCGCTGAGGCGGGAGGTCTGCAACGGATCATATACAGCAAGACGGGCATGGAGTACCTCGAGTACCTCCGGGACCGCGAACTGCCTGGTATGGGCATGGGGGCAGATCTCGTGGAAGAGTACGTGGGGACACTGAGCCGGCTGGACCTGAAGGGTTTCCGGCAGTTCTTCCCGGTATGTTCGCTTTCCTGTTTCAAGTGGAGGAAATTGCTAACGTGTAAACCTGCAGCAATTCATCCAACGATTCAGCGCATGAACATTCTCGTCATCTATACATAACCGTTTTCCCTGACCATTTTTCCGATTTGTTCCCATTTCCCTTGGTTTATTTCCCCACTTCCATTCTATTAGATATCCCCTCGGTTTGGTTTGATGACTGATGAATCCCTCTCCCTCCCTTCTCTCTCTGTCGGCGGCCCACCTGTCTTACTCCCTCTCGTACCTCTAACGCACGGACCGCCATGATCCACGAATACACGGGATTCGGATAAAAGGTATATAGTTTGTGAGGCATTTGCATGTATTGGCGTTGATGTGCAGAGTACTTTCTCCAGCGCGAGCACGAGAAACAACAGAAAACAGAAAAGAAAAGAGGAATGTATGTAGTAAACGAGTGAGGTAGAATTGAGGAGTTCCGTCAAGTCCTTCGCGTGCTTGGCCAGTGCTTAAGAATATATTAAGTAGTGGAGTCGGCCGCATGCTCTCTTACTGGAACTGGAGTAGCGGCCTCCAGTAAGGCTTGCCATCCGATCTACGCCGGGGAAGAGATCAAGGAACCTTCACGTCAACCTTGGAACTTGAGACCAAGCTCCTTGCTTTCCGCCTGGAAACATAATTGCTTTCTCGGACCCTCCAAGCCCAACCCGCTCTCGCAAATTTGCAGCCAATCGCCTGTGCTGGATTTCGGGGAGGCTGAGCTCGTGTGCGACTGATGACGAGGGGTCCGGAGAGCTCGGATGTGGGAGCCTGACCGACGATCTGCAGGGCTGACGATGAACTGGCAACTGGTCGTATGACCTGGCAGTATGCAGAAGATGAAGCTGAAGAGTTAGGAATGTAGGAGACAGTCAGGAATATACTTCCTAGTCATCTGCGAAAAGCGTCGTATAAACCGACACGCGAAAGAAAAGCCCGGGGCGCACAAGCACAGGGCCACAGGCACAGAGAAACTCTAAGGAGTCCCATGCAACATGATGACGGCAGCTGCGCCCTTTGTTTTCCTCCAGCTCGTCTTATGTACTCCGTGCCATCCGCCTCTGCCCTCTGCTCCTTGACCTGCATCGTCCACGGGCACTCTTCTTCTTTCCTATTCCAGCACCGTGGACGGCCATCCCATCTTTCCTTTTATTCTTTCGCGGGTATCTCTAGGCTACACCATGGGTGCTTTCAAAAACTTCCTTGAACCTGGAGGTTTGTTGCCGTGCTATCCCGATCCCTGTCTTACACTCTTAGCAGATGCTGACTTTGTGTGTATCTTTACCAGCCATCGCTGCTATATTCACTGCTAGCACCCTAGTCAACCGTCGCCGTCGTCGAACTGAAAGTCCTTCAGATACCCCCGACGTCGAGTCGCCCTTGCTTCCGGAACCCGTCGTTGCGAAAGATACCGATGAGGATGGCTATTTCCGGTCTGTGGACAAAGGCCGCACGATCCAGTCGCGGGTCCTCGCGCGGTTCCCCTTCTTGATAGAGATATGGTACTGGCTGCTTATATACTGGGTGCGTGATGCTTGATGGCTGCTGGTAGGCTGTATTCTTAACAAGTTCAGATCTACCAAGGCCTACGCGCGATCTCGGCGCGAGCTATCAGCGGTCACGATGCCATCTTTGCCAGGGCCGAACGACATGCTCTTCAGATCCTCACACTAGAACACGCCCTCCACATCGACGCCGAGCTGGCTATCCAGCGATGGGTCCTCAACCAGGCGCACTGGCTCATGCCCATCCTGGCCCGGGTGTACTACTCGCACATCGTCATCGGCGTGATCTTCTTCTCGTATGCCTATACCTGCCTGAAGCGCGAAACCTTCCGAGCGATCCGCCGGACGCTCGCCTTTGAGAACGTCATCGCCTTTGCGATCATCACCCTATGGCGATGCACTCCTCCTCGTCTCCTTCCAGAAGAATACGGGTTCATCGACGTGCTGCACAGTAACCATGGTGGCTCTGCGTGGACGCAAAACAAGTTCCAGCTCGCGATCGCTGCCATGCCGTCGCTGCATTTTGGCAACTCGATGTTCATCGCCCTGTGTCTGATCAAGTTCAGCCCGCACTGGTACCTCCGGGCCATCGCGCCGGTGTGGCCGATGCTGATGGCATTCACAATCGTCGCGACGGCGAACCATTTCATGCTCGATGCCGTTGTTGGGGCGTGCGTGGTCCTGACCGCGTACCGGTTCAACTATGTCATGCTGAATCTTTTGCCGGTGGAAAGGGTGCTTTTTCGTCTGCTGCGGTTGGAGAAGCCCTAGGTTGTATATATATTCGTATCAATATACAGTCATCCTTGACACTGCCGGCATCTGTCAATCAATTTTAGCATCAAGGTTAGTCTAGATGATATAGAATCGCTGGTTCACGAATGTCCTCATAATAAGGCCGCGTGATGTCGCAACAGTAGTAGGATTGGAGAAGGTTGGCGTAGTCATACCAAGCTAGGTAAAAATTAGCACTTCAGGTCCGATCCGAGCACATCACCCCATGTCCAGCCCTACCTTAGCGGACTGCTAGACTACTTGGCCTTCGGCTCGGTGAGAGACTTGGGACAGAGCGACTCCTTCTCCTCATCCCCCTCACGAGGTTCCGGAGTTTGCCGAGCGGTGCGGAGAACTTACATATACGTATTACGAGTGTATTTTGTATTTGGTCGGTGATTTACGGAGTACTAGGTTTATATAGCGGATGACGAGTCCTGCTGGCAAGAGCACAGACCGATGAGCCAGTGTGCATTGACTATTGACTGCTACATAGCAATATTGAATTATCGAAGTTTTGTCTTCCAATGAGCATGATAACGCTGTGCTATCGGCGTCAAGTCCGAGCTATTTATGTATGTTATGTATATTATGTATGGCCATGACTCGGGTAATATCGAGGGGCGGTGAGCCCGTGACTTGGAGTTGGACTCGCATCGAAGCCGATGCCGGGCCTCCAGTGGTTTGGTCTGGTTTGGTCTGGTCTGGTCCCAGCCTGTCCCAGGTTGTTTGTGTGCAGCGAACTGTTACTCATGGCTGCCGGGATCCCTGGGTCTGGCGCTATTATCCGATTGCCTGGAATTGTTACTTGTGACAAGGGGCAAATAACAAAAAAAATCTTATTCAGATTCTTAACAGACAATGATCGAAACTCAAAGGAAAAAGCAAAGCATTGGCCACGTTCGCCCCGTAGATGTTTGATTATTATTAGATCATTGTTATCACCTGATGGAAAATTTAGAAGAGAGATTCATTTCGGAGATGAGATGGACATGGTTGTCTTGCTGATCTCTCAGTCTCCCCCATACTGCTAATCCGTAATATTTCTGGCTTCTCCACACCCTCACTCACGCACCCTCTCGACTCTCCCAACCCCTTCCCTCTGTCGGGCGCCCCGTTTGTGTTCCTCTTTCGCTGCGTCGGTCTTTGCGTTTATTTCTTATTTTCCTTTTGGTTTCTAGACTGGTTCTCTGCTATAGAGGATAGACTTTTCTTTCTGCTTGCGTTATGGCCATGACGAGCGTCAAGGAAGCTGTCAAAGAGTCCTTGGTCGGCACCACCGTCGACGAGCACACTCTCTCCAAGCAGGTCAAGGCCGATTTCCTGAAGCACGCCCGCAAGGATGAGGCTACTGGTGAGCTGTACATGACCGAGGCGGACTTTGTCGACGCGATTGCCCCAAAGCACGAAGACTACGTGAGTTTCCATCCCGATGTGTCATACATTGACCGACCCCAATTGACAATGGACCCCAGCACAAAATCAAGCGAGAACACTACGGAATCCTCTTCAGAGTCGCAGATAGCCGCCGGTCCGGCCGAATCAACATCCACGAATGGGCTACCTTCGAGAACCTGCTTGCGAAACCGGACGCCGAGTACGAGATTGCCTTCCGGCTCTTCGACACCGACGGGACAGGCACGGTCAAGTGGGAGACCTTCCAGAAGCTGTACAACGAGAACAAGAGCAAGGAGAGCATACCTTTTGACTGGAACAGCGAGTGGGCGGCCCTGTACACAGGCAAGAAGAAGACCCGGCATGACATGACCTACCCGCAGTTCGCGCAGATGCTGCGAGGCCTGCAGGGCGAGCGCATCCGACAGGCCTTCCACGTGTTCGACAAGGACGGCGACGGGTACATCGCGCCGGAGGATTTCCAGCGTATCATCCTCGAGACCTCGAAGCACAAGCTGTCGGACTATGTCCTGGAGCACCTCCCGAGCCTGTGCAACATCTCCGCCGGCACGAAGATCTCGTACGCTACCGTGCGTGCGTTCCAGAATGTCATGCGGGAGATGGACATGATTGATTTGATCATCCGCGAGGCGACGGATAAGAGCGACGATGGGAAGATTACGCGCTCGGATTTCCTGAATGCCGCGGCGCGGGTGACGCGCTTCTCGCTGTTTACGCCGATGGAGGCGGATATCCTCTTCCACTTTGCGGGTCTTGATGCGCCGTCTGGTCGGCTTTCGCAGAAGGATTTCTCAAAGGTCATTGATGCCTCGTGGCGCATTCCTGTTGCTGCTGCGGAGCAGGCTATCTCGACTGCGTCAGGTGCTGCGCACAAGGCTGCCGATGCGGGAAAGTCTGTTCTCCATGGTGTTCTCGAATCTGTCCACCACTTCGCTCTGGGAAGTTTGGCGGGTGCGTTTGGCGCGTTCATGGTTTACCCCATTGATCTTGTCAAGACGCGCATGCAGAACCAGCGGTCCAACCGTGTCGGTGAGAGACTGTACAACAACTCGATCGACTGCGCGCGCAAGGTTATCCGCAACGAGGGTTTCACCGGTCTCTACTCCGGCGTTATCCCCCAGCTGATCGGTGTTGCTCCGGAGAAGGCGATCAAGCTTACCGTTAACGACCTCGTCCGCGGATACTTCACCGGCAAGCAGAACGGCAAGATCAAGACCTGGCAGGAGGTTCTTGCTGGTGGTACGGCCGGTGCTTGCCAAGTCGTACGTACACCCGGTCCTAAGAAAATCATTAAACGCGTTCTAATTGTACTTACTAGGTATTCACCAACCCACTTGAGATCGTCAAGATCCGCCTGCAGGTGCAGGGCGAAATCGCCAAGAACGTCGGCGTCGAAGCCGCCCCCCGTCGCTCCGCCCTCTGGATTGTCAAGAACCTCGGTCTCGTCGGCCTCTACAAGGGCGCCAGCGCCTGTCTCCTCCGCGACGTCCCATTCTCCGCCATCTACTTCCCCACCTACTCGCACCTGAAAACCGACTTCTTCGGCGAAACCCGCACCCACAAGCTCGGCGTCCTGCAGCTCCTGACCGCCGGTGCCATCGCCGGTATGCCCGCCGCGTACCTGACGACCCCCTGCGACGTCATCAAGACCCGTCTCCAGGTTGAGGCCCGCAAGGGCGAGAAGGCATACGCCGGTCTCCGCCACGCCGCCGTAACAATCTTCCGCGACGAGGGCTTCAAGGCGTTCTTCAAGGGTGGACCCGCGCGTATTCTCCGTTCTTCCCCGCAGTTCGGTTTCACACTTGCTGCGTACGAGGTTCTGCAGAAGTGGCTGCCCATGCCTGGGACTGACCACGAGGTCTCGCCAACGGGCCAGGTTGAGCCTGGTGTTGGCGTGCCTGTTGCCAAGGAGCCTCTGCCTTATCTGAGGTCTAGGAACGCGCTCAAGCTCATCCTGGATCTGGATGAGAACATCGGCCGGGGCTCTATTCCGGATGCCGAGCGGTGGCCGAAGTTCATGAAGCCCTCTGCGAGCCAATAGATTCGACTGCACGGCATTGGCATTGGCATTTGATTGATTGGATTGGATTGCATAGATAAGAATGATCTCTGTGATGTTGAGTGATGTTGATTTACTAGCGCTGCGCTTTACTTTCTATTTCCGTCTCATTTTCTTTTTTTCTGGGGATCTTTTCGTCTCTGTCGGGTTGATTTGGAACAGTCCACATTGGACTTGGTTCTGCTTCTTGCATCTTCGCATACTTTACATACATGCACTACCCACTACACCATGTACCAAAAGCTATGTATCTATCTAGATAGATTGGATTGGATTGGGGAGGGGTTGTCATTTACAGCCGACTACCATACCTTTGCCATAGTATCATACCATTTTGTTTGATATTATTTTGCCAATTATGAGTTGAGGTAGATTGTGTCTTTTGTTTTGTTTTGGTGTATTCTGAGTATTGTACTTTTTGTTACTCAAGTATAAGCAGTATTATTTAGTTAAGATGTATATATTAAACTATAACAAGCTAAAGTGATGCATATTGCTTGAACTAGATATATATAGATATAATGTACAAGTATGCTTAAGTAGGGTATGCACGTACAAGTACATGGACATGTCTCAGGTCGTGTATATACAAAGCTGCCACTGCTTGTACGTTGAGATCCAGGTCCTTGCGCACTTCGAGCTCGAGATCGGAGTTTCGGAGCTCCGGGTGGAGGAAAGGATAGACTGGACTCATATCGAGCAGTGTATCCCTTAGGTGGAGCATCGAGCTGGATATATTGAGGCGTATAGTAGTGGTAGAGGTGACTGTCCAGCTGAACCCTCCAACGGCCATTGCGATCCGAATGCAGGGGTGCCCCGTTTCCTGTCAATCGCGATGGATGACTGTGAGAACTGCCCGGGATATCTTAGAAGAAGCTGACTTTCCGTTTCGTCGCGTTGTCTTTCGCCGTCGACTGGTCTGTCTCGTCTACCGCGGGTGCCACTGGATCCTGATTTGTCTGTTCCTGAGCCGCTGCTTCTGCTTCTGCCTTCGTCTGCTCCTCCGCAGCACGCTTCTGCTTCTGGTGCCAGAGCGAGTCTTCGCGCTCAATTTCTCTGAGCACTGGAAACGAAATCAAATTAGCAATCGCTCTTCAAGAGACATGAGAGAGGAACTAGAGGAAACAGACCTTCATCCCACTCCCTCTCAACGCTCTGATCCCCGGTGCCAAGCAGTTTCTCAACATCGACATCCTCACCCCTCTGCACCTTCCCAATAACCTCCTTCAGCAGTCTGATCTTCGCATCCGTACTTCGCGTATAGGCGTTATAATCGTTTCTGAGCATGATCATCCGAATTGCTTGCGACCCGATCAGGATGAAGATTATGATGTAGAATGAGGCCGGGTTCCATTCTTTTGAGGTTTCGGAGGAGGCTGGTGATGATGCGGTGCGGTTCCGGAAGGACTTTGGGATCAACGAGTTCCACAGAGACGGCTGTGCGATTCTCGGCAGGTGTTCGGTTGTTAGGCGTGTGCTGTATGCGGCTGTCCTTGCTCGGGGGAGGGGGAGTTGTGGTGATCGTGGGAGGAGGGTGGATGTGGGATTTGAGGGTGTGTTCGGTCGGAGTCGGAGGAGGAGGCGTGTAGTATTCATGCTGTGTGAGGCCATGGTTGTGACGATATGCTTGTAGTGAGATTGAGTCTGAGACCAAGCCAGGTCGAGTTGAAGACCAAGTTCCGATGCGCCGCGGATAATTTGTAGATGCCTGAAGGCCGAGGCGACAAAGTCGGGGAAACGAACAAAGGACCGAGCCAAACCCGCTAAACCACTTTCGTCACCGTTGCCGCGACAACGCCCTAGTTGGGTCTCGCCGCGGACTCCCGACTCTGTCAGCCAGGTCTTCAATTCAAGGTGAACTGCTGCATCACATCATCACTAACCAACAGCCTCAGAACCCATGATATAACCAACTATGGCGGTTACATCCTTCCCGACCGATTCTTCTTTTGCCATGGAATCGGTGAAGCAGACCGTGCGCTCGACGTCAACATGCTCGGCGGCCACCGTGTTGTCGCTCCAAACACTCTTCCGGAGCGCAGGGGAGGTTGAGGCCGTGAAGAAGTCTGCACGAGCCACGAAATCTACACTTACAAGTACGACGACTTCGTCGCGGGCGAAAACTAGCCGGACGAGAACGACGAGTACGAGCACGAGCACGGCGAGATCGAAGACGCCTAGCCAGGATACAACGAGCCTTGCGGACGCGCGGTTATCAAATCAGGAGAAACTGGTCCTTGCTACGGAGGTGTTTAATACGACGCTGAAGACACTTTCCGACGCGGTGAAGTCAGTCACGTCACTTTCGAAGGAGAAGAGGGAGTCCAGTCCGGCGAAACGCACAACTACGAAAGGACGGACGAAGACGAGTCAGCCCGACACAGCGGACAGCGATAATGGTGTATCTGCGGTAGCGGAATGTGCACGGTTATCACTCTCGTGCCTGCGAATGCTGAAAACGGACAGCGCAGTGGAGGGAGGATTGCCGAATCTGCAGCTTGAACAGGGCGCTTGCGTGCTGGCAGGCAGGCTCCTGGCTCTCGGGCTGCATGAAACCGCGTATAAGGAGTTGAGGGGCCTTAAGAGGAGGATTCAGAGTTATCTGGATGGGCTACCGAGTGGGAGGAAAAGGACAGGAAAAGGGGATGCTGCGGATGGGGAGGAGGAAGCGAAGGAGCGGATGTCGGATCTTCTGTCGTTTTCGAATGTTGCGAGTGCTCGCTCGGTGTATGGCTTGCTGGTCTCGTTCCAGTCGAATGCGCTGCGTCTTATTGCTGCGGAGAAACGACCGGCTACGGTGCAGAAACTCGTGCCTTCACTGCAGCTAGCGGATGAGAGTAGTCCGGCGAATGTTATAATGGCGGCCATTGAGTCGGGTGCGCTCACCAAGGATAAGGCGGCGGTTCAACTTCAGCTTTTGTCCAGTACGATTCTATCTCTAGCGGCCTGCGGTGCCTGCACGACGAAGGAGCGGCTGAGGCCGGTTACGATACTCACTCTACAACTACTATCGCTCGAAATTCGATGCATGTCCTGGAAGCTATCTGGCCATGCCTGTGAGGACAACAAGGAGATGTGGGATCCGCTGGCAAGGTACATCGGAGCTTTTGCGCAGGCCACTAAGAGCATTGAGAAAATCGAATTCGCATCCATCTACAAGAACATCGTCCGACTACAGTCAGCATTCGCGAAGACGCAGAACCGTACTCCGAGATCCACGGATAACCTATCAGTAGCCCGAATCGCTACTATACTGGGACAGCTCGCCCAGGATGCCGGATGCTTCGATGAAGCCTTGCAACTCTTTACAGAATCACTCAACCCCCTCTCAAGCGGTCAGTGCCTTGGTCTGGCGACTGTCCGATGCAAGATTGCTGCCTTATATTTTCAGACCGCCAAGTCATCCGCGAAATTGCCCTGTGATATCTCAGATGCTGTTACTGACGCGACGACTGCTCTCAGCCTACCGCTAAAAGGGAGCACTCATGATTTGGACGAATTGCTAGTGCAGGCGGCTAAACTGAAAAAGCTCGCCATGGGTTGGTTTGGGGATCTACTATCCAAAGAACAGGGCTCAGTATCCGAAAACGCCACCTTCCCACGAGTCTGCGAATATCTCAACGGTTTTATACGCTTCTTGCGCCGGTATATCGGACGCCGACCCGCGGACGACGAACTGAACGACCAAATAACATTTCAGAAACGAATTGAGGCGGCACAGAGCATCATACTCGCCGCGGTGGACTCGGCCGTAGCGATCGGAAAGTTGTCTGTCATGTCCCAACGTCCGCCATGGGATGAGATAGTCCCTACGTTACTTGATTCCCAGCGCATTCTTACGACGATTGAGTCTTTCGACGAGGCTGACACGGCTGCTGCCGACTCCATTGGCCTGGCATTGGTGAAGCTCTCGAATCTGTTCTGGTCGCGATATCTAAAAGAAAAGGAGGCTGGGAAGAGCGCCCGCGAACTCCTGCCACTGTTGAAGCAATCTGCCAATCTGCTCTCTGGGTGCGCGCCTTCTCAGCGGGCGACTGGTTTCGCGCCGCTCAAATACGAGCGCCTCGCGCATACATATGTCGAAGCCGGTATAGTTTCTGAGGCCGAGATCGCGTTTTGTCAGGCTATCAGCGATCATATTACCGCGGGCGCGCTGGATAACATTACCTCCTCCACAGAGGGATTTTTTCCTTATCAGATGAACCAAGATCCGAAGAGAAGTGGATTTACACTTGGTCGCGTGCTTTCTGCGTACTTGAAGGTGAAGTTGCGGAACAGAAGGTCCGTAGCGGACGAGATCTTCGATGATGAGACGCTTACATCGGTTGAACGAGGTCATATTCTGGAGAGGCAGCTGGGCATATTGACTGAGATACACAGCACCGCAAACAAAGTTGACATTTTTCAATCTGTCTTTTCAGAAGTCGTGGCAAGGCTGCTAGAAGTGTACCCAGTTGAGCAGCACCCGCTTCGCCGACTGCGCGTTGTGCTCTGTGGACTACGATTTGCGTTGGAACAGCCGGGATGCTTGGATTCGTCACTGCTCCAGCAATTTGTGGAGGAGGGGCGGAAAGGGTTGGATAACGACGATTACCAGGGAGACGACGATATCAAGTCTGTGGCTGCCTACCTCAAGAACTCGGTTCGCCTCACACTTAGCCTCCAGCAAGGCAGCCTAGGATCCGAAGAGCTTGAATTGATCGTCTCAACCTGGTCCTCAATTGTTCGTTTCTGTCGAGATCTGAACTCGCTTGTTTCGTGCGTCGGCAACGTCGAGTACTTTCTTCTTCAGATGAAAGCCGTTGTTGATTACACCGAAATCCACGGGCTGTGGAAATTTCAGCTGGCTACACTCGAACTGGTGCTCTGCGTGACTGAGCTACACGGAGCTGGAACATTCTCGGAGGCCATAATCGTCCTTTCTCGGCTTGTTCTTCAATACTGCCGCCTCGGATCGTGCACAAAAGCCCGATCTCTCCTGAACCGGGCAGATAGTTATATTGTCAACCATGAAGTCTCCTGCCTGGCGCGACTGTCGTATGAACTGGCTCGCGTGGGATTCCTTCTCGAGACAGGTGACAATCAAAAGGCGGCGAGTATTCTTTCGGCGGCTAGGATGCTCTACGAGAAGCACCAGTCAACCGAGGACTTGAACGCTTGCTCGGTATTGACCAAGATTGCATGGGAACGACTAGTCGCCGATGCTGCATTCATGAGCTCACGCCTTTCTTTTGTGCAAGGCTCTATCAAGGACGCTCTATACTTCGCCAAGTTGTCGGTCCGATTGAACTGCAGGATTTGGGCCAAGGTGGAGAAGCTTGCCCAGAAGAAGCAGGAAAAGACTGTGACCGGTGACAGCTCTGAACTTGAGATTGTCGTCGAGGGAATGGCGAAGCTTGAGGTGTCGCGAACGTCATCAACTTACTCTCAAGGAGCCCCGTTCTGGCCGCATATCGGCTCGCATCACAGCTCGTTGCTCCATCTCGCAAACTTGTCTGCACACCATGGTTTATTTCAAGACGCCATTTACTACGGAGAGCAGGCGCTGAAGATCAACAAGTCACTGAATGCCAACGTTCGCCTGATTGCCTCCCAAGCGCATCTCGGCTCTCACTGGATTCTTGGTGGCCATATCCCCGAGGGTCAAAAGCTCCTCGCATCTGCCAAGGAACTATCTGAGCAGCTGGAGAGCAGTATTGAGCTTGTCTCGCTACGGTTGAGCCTGGCTGCTCTCCAGAGGGTCAAGGGAGATTACCGCAACGAGTACCGCACCCTTCGAGAAGCCGAGAAACTGCTGAGTGGTCTGTTTGAGGAGCATGAGAAGACTAGTGCCCCTGAACTGGAGGACAAGATGGACAAACTACGTATCCGACCAAAGAGCGGATCGACGAGACAGACCACGGCAACGGCAACGAGAAGGACCCGCAGCGCAACGACTTCCACTTCAACTTCCACATCCGCACGAAGCACACCGAAGCCGCCATCGAGCGCGGAAACGACAATTGGTTCGAGCACGCTACTCGACGTAAAAAGCGAGATTCTTCGGCAGCAGGCTGCATCTTTACGAGCACAGCGTGAGTTTGAGAAAGCCTCGAATTTGTTAAGCGACGCTCGAAAATTTGCGGTGACTAGGGATAGCAAGATCTCGGTGCATATTGGGGAGAGTGAGCACCTGCTTGCGGACGCGATTCGCAACTTTGCCAACCATGCAGTATACTGCGTTCTTCCCGAATCGACCATCTCATTACCCTCATTGCAACCCAAGGCCGTGACTGAAGTGCCCAGCAAATCCACGACACGCAGAACCAGAGCGCCTACCCGCGGAACACGCTCCAAGCCTCAGCCGACAACAGAAGACTTCTCCGTCATGCTATCCAAGGCGGGCGACTGCTTGAACGATATTTTTCACACTGCTACCCACCTCGGATCTACTCTTGACAGTCACTCCGCGTCACGCCTGATGAGCCGCATTTCGATGCTGTCTCACGTCACTGCGTCGCAGAACCAGGTTTCATGGTCACAGTCTCCAGCGAATATGAACGAAATTGGCCGCATTGGCGCGTTCGCGAGAGAGCGCGCCGCTATCCGAATCGACAAGGAGCTGGCCGACTACTGCGACCCGCTGCTGTGGCCGCGTTCCAAATTGGAGTCTGACGACGTGGGGTCTGACTTTATCGCAGACTATGTCGACATACTTCCCGAGAATTGGAATGTTCTGTCTTTGTCGCTGAGCGCAGATCAAACTGAGTTTGTCGTGTCGCGACTGCACCAAGGCCGCTCTCCATTCTTACTGCGGCTGCCTCTCAGGCGCGGCAACTCGGAAGATGAGGAGGAGCAGTTTACGTTTGAGGACGGGCGAGACGAAATGAAGGAGCTGATCCGGCTGGCCAATGAAAGCGCCCATGCTGCCAAGTTGCAGGTCGACAGGCAGATGAAGAAGGAGTGGTGGAAGAACCGCGAAGCCCTCGACCGCAGAATGGAGAACCTGTTGCAGAACATCGAGAACGTCTGGTTTGGAGGCTTCAGGGGGATCTTCTCCCCCATCCCGCATGGCGCGAAGTCGCTCGCACGATTTGCGAGCTCCTTTGAGAACATCCTCGACAAGCACCTCCCCTCCAGACAGAAGGGGCGTCGGGCGGAGGGGCCAAAGCTGACGCTGCATCCGAACGTGCTGGAGTTGTTCGTTGGAGTTAAGGATTTGGATGAGCAGGAAGACCCCGAGGATGCCTTGATGGATCTTCTCTACTTTGTTGTTGATATCCTGCAGTTCCAGGGTGAGCGCAATGCTTACGATGAGGTCGACTTCGACATGATGGTCGTCGAGACGCTGGATGCCGTACGGGCTTATCATGAGGCCGCCAGCGAGGAGGCCAAGCAGCGACCGAACAACACCGTGCTGGTCCTGGACAAGTCTCTGCATATGTTCCCGTGGGAGTCGCTGCCCTGTCTACAAGGTCTACCGGTTTGTCGCGTGCCGTCTCTGGAGTGTCTGCGTGATCGTGTTCTGCAGTTCCGCGCCCAGGAAAAGAATAGTCTCGGCATCGCTCGACGCAACGGCACCTATATTCTTAACCCCACTGGTGATCTACAGACGACGCAAGGGACGTTTGAGAAGGACCTATCTAGCCTCAAAGGCTGGACTGGCGTTGTGAACCGCCAACCGACCGAAGACGAGTTCAAGGACAGCCTCGAGTCGAAGGACCTCTTCCTCTACTTCGGCCACGGAAGCGGCGCACAATACATCCGCGGCCGAACCGTCAAACGGCTCGACCGATGCGCCGTGGCCTTCCTCATGGGCTGCAGCAGCGGCGCTCTTACAGAAGCCGGCGAGTACGAGCCGTACGGCACGCCGATGAACTACCTGCAGGCGGGAGCTCCCGCGCTGGTGGCTACGCTGTGGGACGTCACGGATAAAGACATTGATCGATTTGCCAAGGCGACATTTGAGCATTGGGGGCTAATTGGAGAACGAGGAGAAGTTGGAGACGCCCCTGTGGCTCTGGACGCGGCAGTTTCGCAGTCGCGAGGAGCATGTGTGTTGAAGTATTTGAATGGCGCTGCGCCGGTTGTATATGGAGTTCCTGGAGTTTTTCTAGAGTAGTTTTGGATTGCATCGTGGCGCTGGGGGCATTGATAGAGGGCTTTTGTTTGTCTGTATATATTGTTATTATAATGTCATGATACCTTTCTTATCCTGCCAGGGAAAGATTGCCTGATCTGTAGAAGCGATGCGGGGAGCCTGTCATGCCAAGCCTGTGCTGCCCCTCATTCCCCTCATCGCCGCCAACTTAACCTTCAACAACTTCTCTTCCACAGCTCTTCTCTCATCGCCATCCTACCATCTACTGGCAAAATGTCCGTCACAACAAAAGCAACCATCGCCTCCTTCGGCGGCAAGCTGCTCAAGCTCAGCCATGCCGCCAAATCCACCAACTGCGAAATGTCCTTCAACCTGTACCTCCCACCGCAGGCCTACAAATCCCCCTCCCAGAAACTCCCCGTGCTCATCTACCTCTCCGGCCTAACCTGCACGGCCGACAACTGCTCCGAGAAGGGCTTCTTCCAGCACGGCGCGTCAAAGAAGGGCATCGCGGTTCTGTACCCGGACACCAGCCCCCGCGGCCTCGACATCCCCGGCGAAAACGACAGCTGGGACTTTGGCACCGGCGCGGGCTTCTACGTCAACGCTACCAAGGAGCCCTACAGCAAGGGCTACAACATGTACACGTACGTCACGGAGGAGCTGCCGGCTACCGTCTTCGAGGCGTTCCCGCAGCTTGATTCGTCCCGTGTTAGCATCACGGGCCACAGCATGGGTGGGCATGGTGCGCTCACGCTGTTCCTGCGCAACCCGGGCAAGTACAAGAGTGTTTCGGCCTTCGCGCCCATCTCGAACCCCATTAACTGTGCTTGGGGGAAGAAGGCGTTTGGTGGGTACTTTGGGGAGGAGAGCCAGGAGAAGTGGAAGGAGCATGATGCCACCGAGCTGGTGAAGGGGTGGGCTGGGAAGGAGTTGGATGTGCTGATTGATGTGGTATGTTTCTTGTCAACTAACTTATTTGAGGGGTAGGGGTAGTGCTGACAAGCGCAGGGCACCGGCGACAACTTCTACAAGCAGGGCCAGCTCCTCCCCGAGAACCTGGAGAAGGCTGCCAAGGAGGCTGGTGTCTCGGGCATCAACGTCCGCTACCAGCCGGATTACGACCACAGCTACTACACCATGGCGTCATTCGCGGATGACCATATTGAGCATGCGGCCAAGTATCTCTTTGCTTAGTGGGTGACTCTTATTTTCTTCTCTTGGTTCTTGGAAAAGGAATGGGATTGTTTGGCATGTTCGGTTCTGATTTTGTCAGCCATCGGCAGGCGAATCTTTGAGATTGAGTCCCGCTGAAGTGTATAGATAGATGGACGCGATGGCTGTTATCCGTGTTATGAGTGATAGGAATAAAATACATGTTTGTTATGAGGTCTCGGCACTACTGTCAGCACGTATAGTACCGAGGATCGAGCGTTCAGTGCTTAGGCCGATGGGATCGAGAGGCAGTATTCCCGACGGTCTGATGCAACCTGGCATGGGATCATGGTGTCTCTCCTTATTGCTCAGCCAGACAATCATAGGCGAGTCAATACGACCTCAGCCGACAAACGATCGCTATGGTCACCGTGCGCGACATACTCCCCTTGACATAGCGAAAGCAAAAGCCTACCGCAGATGCCCGGACTATTCCGTAACCCGTGGGCTATGAGCACCATCGGGCGCAGCGGAGATTGTGCCAAGATGCCACGGCGTGCAGGCCAAGGGTCTTGGGCCACTGTGGGCCAATTGTCAAGGCTCATGCTGTTGTCTAGGCCCTGCTCTAAGCCACTGGGCCAACTGTTAAGGCTCTTGCTTTGACCGGACCCTGCTCTAAGCCACTAGGGGAACAATGGTGCGCACAGGGTCCCAGTTTCACGAGGGCGTCTCCCCTGCCGAGACCTTATAGGAGCCTCATGCCCGCTGATCTGTCTTGTTCTGTTTTTGACCAGAGAGGCCGCCATGTCTGATTCCATCCCTCTCGGCCCTGTTCTCAGGCATGCCTCAACAGACACAGACAGAGACCATGATCGACCGCCGAGTCTGCACGATGATTCCCCTCCTGACTATGAGCCCCCCAAGGAGCTGACCAAGATGGAACTCCATCCCCGCAGCTTTTACGCCCTGTTTCTCGCGCTTTTCTACGCCGCTCTCGTTCTTGCTCCTTGGGTAATCGTCTGCCTTCTCACTGACCGTCCCATTGCCGGTCAACGCTACGGCGCCCTGACCGGACGTGATTCCAACTACGACTCCTACGACCCATCAAAGAACCAGTCGGTCTACGAAAAGAGCGAACGCTGGTACCATGCTGCTCGTGTCATCCAGGCAATCGCGAGCGTGCTCACCTTGCCCTTGACCTCCGCCATCTGCGCCAGCGCCGCGGTCATCTTCATGCAGCGCGAGGAGCGCCTCACGATCCCACAGCTCATGAGCCTCGCCGACCGAGGCTGGCTGGACTGGGCAACATACGGGAGACTCGCCCACGCGTGGAAGCGCTTTGGAAGTTCGTTCCTACTGCTGGCAATCCTGGTGAACCTGCTGGGCATGATCATCTCGCCATTGCAGTCGATCCTCCTGTCCTCACAGGCCGTGATGACCCCAACCAAACCCCAAGAGATCTCGTCGCTGATCGACCTCCCGTCGCGTTTCTGGGTTCCGGACGAATACTCCTATCCTGACAGCAATATCATCACGATCAAGACCCGTGCTGCGCTTGAGGCAACGACTTCAACGGAGAAGCACGCGCAGCTGTGGCCAGGCGCCAACGTCACCTGTGACCCGTTTCAGACGGACAAGTACTCGGAGAATGTCTGCTTGCGGCAGGGGGCGACCTTTGAGAATATCTCTCTCTTGCCTGATCCTTTTCTGGCTGAGCTGCCCAGCGGCTTTCACACCGGTCTGTTCCGTCAGTTCCTGCCTAGGATCAACTCGACGGCGCAGTATCAAGTCATCACTGAAGCCGAATTTCCCGAGGATTGTGATCAGATCCAGGGCGCCTTTTTCGCCGAGTATACCAACACCTCGCGGTACATGCCCGGTAGCGACATGATGCAAACCTGGGGCTTGAGGGCCTGCATGCCTGCCGATGTCACGCAATCGCCGTGGCGGGCCACTCGCGACCGGCATACGTTCTCGGAAGACCTGTATCTTGACGTCAAACTGGTGAATTATAGTATAGCAATGACGCGTCCTGAGCGCGGCTTCTTTCGAGTGACACTCACCACGACCACTGGGTATTTCGAGCTACCGAACTACATGAATGGTGGAGTTGCGGGGTTCCTGCTGGACAAGGATCCAACCGAGCTCTGCGATGATCGATGTCAAAGCCAAGGGACCATCAAGTACGCAAGCCTTCATCTATTTCACCCCTAAAGCGACAAGTTGCTGATTCTTTCCGTCGCAGAAATCCCGATCAAGACGCCTCTAGAACCCGCCGCGACACCGAAATCACCCCCGCCTCCAACGCCCTCCAAGACATCCGCAACAAGGGCCCCCTCCTCACCATCGCCCTGGCCCTCTTCGGCCAAGGCTCCTTCATCGAATCACACGCCCGCCAGCCAGAAGCCTACGCCGCAACCGTCATCTATGACTATAACAAGGACCAAAACCCCGCCCACAGCGCCTGTCGCTACCTCAAGCCTTTCGGCTACATGCTCGAAAGCATCAGGCTCGAGTGCATATCCAACAGCGCCGGCGGCGTCAACGGCTGGGATGTGCGCGATCTCATCGCGGAGTGGCTAAACAGCTTCCACACGTTTCCGGAAACCCTCGCGAATGCCTTTACGGGCGCCGCGTACCTGTCGCACAAGGCCTGGATGGACCATAGCACCGAGGACCCCGACGCGCCGTATGTGTATGGCGGCGGCTTCCGCGTGAGTTTCGACATGGGCCGGCTGCGTCAGAAACCCGTTATCTCGCGCGCGGGCGTCATCGTTGTCTCGGCGCTCTTGGGGGTCCATGTCCTCTCTCTCCTCGCGCTGGGCTGCTATGCGGCGTGGAGTCCGCGGTGGACGCGCAGGCTCGACTCGTTTGCGATACTGCGTGTTGGCGGCGCGATTGCGCGGCATGTGCCGTTGTGGATGGTTTACAAGACGTCTCTGGTTAGGGAGTTGGATGGGCTGCCTGGGTGGATTGGGGATCAGATGCCGGAGGGTGAGGCTGTTGGGATGTTGGGGCTTGGGGGGCCAGCACGGTTGAGTGGGAGGTCGAGCACGAGGGCGAAGAGGATGTTTGTTTCGTACCATGTTAAGCCCGGGTTTGGTTGAGTTACCTGCATGATACGGTAGGCCTAGAACGCTGCTACTGGCACACATTGCCATCTACATTTCCATACACTGCGACGTCACTTCTGCCCAGTATTGCTTCCACTTCGGTCAGGACCTCAATCTGGCCAGCAGTGAGGGCGCTGCATGCCCCGCTCCTGCTTGTTATTTGTTCCAGACAGCCTCATCTTCATCTCACTCGACGCACCTTTCGACCCGTGGACATGACATTGGCCTGCCAGAAAGCCTCGTTTTCACAGCCACAATGCATAGACGCCCGGCTTCGCCCCCTCCAGGCTCACCAGGCTGATCCTCTGATCTCGTAGGTATCTGATCGAGCTGGATCCTCGCAACTCACATCAAAATTAACCAGAATTCACCAATCTTCATCAGATTCAGCCCAAACATCTACTCCTGCATCATAATATCAAGCGAATCAAGCGGTAAGGACTCAAAGTAACTACACTCTTAATTAGTCCCGCTAATAAAGCTGGACAGACAACTAGAGGATGCACGATATATAGTTCAGCCAGAAAGGCGACTTCCGAAACATGCAGAACCCCGCTATGAGTCGAACATTCGAGTCAATCAGGGAACAACTCTCTCAATACTCGGACGGGGACATCGATGGTGTCGAATTCAGATTCGATTGGGAGGTCCCGGAGATTGTCAAATCCAACTACCACGCGAACAAGGAAGTATGGAGCCCCAGAACGCACGTCGTTCTCTTGCAGGACGCCACTTCCCCTGCCGACGTAATGGCAACGACATGCGGGGAGTACCTTACCAGAAACTGGGGCACCTGGATCCCAATGCTTGAAATGATGTTGGACAGTTATACGAAAGCGACCCTGAAAGAGCCAGAGGCAGCGTCGTCTTCTTCGGTTCGAACATCCGCGCTCCAAGCTGCTGCTCTTATTCTGGGACCAGTTGCTCTGGCAGTGGCGGCTCTTGAGCTTTCAGTCGCAGCTGCTACGAGATCTAGGCCAGGTAACTATGTCGCCATTCTACATGCGAATGCTCAATGCTAGAGCTAATACGAGAGTAGTGGTGAAGCTCGAAATTCCAGTCGTCGATGGTGCTTGTGTTGAGCTCTTCGATTCAGTGGCCGTGCTACACTTTCGCACCCTTGATGATGCAAGGACGGCGATGGGCCTCGTTGAAGCCTGGGATTGGCTCTGCAGAGCTGTCCGTTCAGCGCCACAAGATGGGCCCAACCTCTCATCCTCCTCTTATGAGTTTGATCTTAGAGAAAGGGCCAATGGAAGGAAATCGCTCAGCGTCTCCAGCCATTTGGGCATAAACTCCGTTGAATTAGGGCATAGCTGCTGGGAGAAGCTTTTCAAGTCCTGCACACTGGTATGCGCCAGCTTAGAGGCTCGTCCAAACTCTGAAAAGGGACTCGAGATATCGCTTGATCTCATGGTATCGCTAGCGACCGCAGAGTTCCAGGTAGCCGTCGATGATGGTATCGTTTTCGTCGGGTATCGCACCATACTATATCCTACGGCTGTGCACGGAACTTCAGCCCAGTTCCATCTTCTCACCGAATCCAAAGGCCAAATCAATCCGTACCTGCAAGATCACGGAACCAGAGTCTTGACAGACGATGCGGCCCAGTTCACGAAGATGCGGTGCTTCCTGGGTTGGTGCACCGATGCTCAAGTCAATCTTGGAACTGAGAAACTACCAGCATCTATCAAGTTCAAGCGAGCGGCGGTGTTGGCTAGTCCCAAAGTTAAGTTTACTTTTGCATATGTGTCAAGCGTATGCTTCGCGCCGCGGGTGTCCGCCGGGTCAAGTTCCTTTTGTTGAGCCACATTCAGATGCAAGCACACTCCGGGAACACTTGAAGGGGTTAGGCCGCACAGCTATCCTTGGAAACGGAGGAAGTGCGTTCCAGTTGCAGCAGCTTCTTCTCGGATTGAATATTAATCTGCTTAAGACAAGGGCTGTGGTCAGAGCGAGCGAAGGCAGAATCCTGTACGGCTTTGAGTTCGGCGACATCATAACGCAACCTGGGCGTGGCAGTTGCATGAAGAAACTTGAGATCAACAGACTTGCCAGTAGGGCTTGGATCGGCATCGCAAACGAAGTCGACGCCGTTCTTGTGTGCGCGGAACTGGGCGATGCAATCACTGCTGCAGACGAGGCAAGAACTCGAAACGATCTTTGCAGCAAGGTACCCCAAGGGCAGGACTATCTGGCCGCAACAATAAACTGCCTCAAGACCTTAGTTGAGCGCCGAAGCAGCGCTCTTGCCGGTGAACTGGAACCCCAATTACTCCAGGTATCTGATGAGCAACTCTGGGACCTCGCGGCGAGCCCGTTCGCAGCATGCACACACTCTAGCAGCTCAGAGACGTGCTGGCAAAGTGACAATGTATTTCAGCGCCTCACAACGCCGAGACTACACCGGCTACGGAACATTTTGGGGAAGACGAGGTTAAGATCAAGTCTTATACCAATTCCCGCTTCAGGGGCTGTGGTCTTTGGAGCGACTTGGTAGCAATCTGAAGGGCAACGTAAGTGGCTGAGTCTGCACTTTCAGGGGGAGGGGGGGACGTATGAGTTGAATACATGACTCGGAAGCCAATTTGGAGAGACTATTTAACACTGCACATTTTCCTTGCCTGGACGGAGTTGGACTAGGCTTTCTGTCCAGTTGCGGCCCTTTTCCCAAAGGTAATATCTGAAGACGTCTTCGGCACAGCACCGTACCTCTGTTCTCAGGATATTACCTGAGCGTCTATGGGTTTGACGATTTGCGTTTCGACCGACCATGGAACCTAACCGGATTCTCTGAACTCGCACGCAAGCCTCACCTGGTCAATTAATGCCTATGCATGCTAGAGTATGATGGGATAGGATGTAGGGATCGGTTGCAGGGTCAAGATGGTTAAGACTCGTAAGTGGACGGTTCTTTGAAGCTGAGTCCTATTGGCCGATGTAGACATTCTAGATAAGACGGACGACCCTTTCTGCGCGGCAAACAATGTATGCCAATGAAGACACTGATGACGCTCCGTGAGTGTGCACCTATATGACCTATACCAAAGCTGCCCGTCCATTACACAGACAATTGGAGCAGGAGTACGGGGATGAGGGAAAGGTGGAGGTGCATTCTGCAACTGCGACATCACATCACCTATATCACACCATCACCACAATCCTGTGGGACGAGAGAAAAAGTCAGAGAGACAGCAGCGGGGATGATCCCTGCTCGACCTGAAGAATTCTCAAGATTGACACTGATCGACCACCTCGCCCACCCAACCAACTTCAACAAGCTCACAGGAATAGGAAGTGACAGGGGCATAGCAACCAACCTGGATCTCCATCACACTGTCACGCAGTCGGCACTTGCATCCCAGATCCTGAAGAGATCACATCACAGTGATAGTGCAAGTCCCCTCTCAGCGCCCTGCAGCAACGGCTACTATGATTGGACGTCGCCCCAGGAGACTTTGCTAGCCCCCTCGATTGGGAATCCGCACTGCAGCTGGGGAAGCACAGGCCAACCGAAGTCCCAGAAGAATGGCTGGGCAGGAACTCGATTGGAGGAGGGCAGTGTGACGGCCACCGCAGCGTGCAGGCGTCGGCGCTTAGCGGCAGGAAGGGAAGCCATTGGCTGTCTCCCTGACTCCCTCCTACATTGAGGAAGCTATATTGACTCCCTCCTACATAAAAAGGTATAGCCGCCCACCCTGCACCGGCTCTTCTCTGAAACACCTTCGCTTCTCCCTCCGCTCTTCTCTTCTATTTTGGTGCGCGCTTGCTTTGGCTGGTCCAGACAACGTCCTTCTTTAAACGCCGCATTACTTTACCAACCTCTTACCTACCTCAGCCACAGCTCGTTGATCGAGTCTGCCTCGTCTATCTATTATATCTTAGTTCGCCGTCGTCGCTAATACATTTACAACCTCAAACACCTCATCCTCCTCACTACAACCAAATCCACCCAATCCCACCAAAACCCAAAACCAATACCAAAATGTACCGCCCAAAGCCCAAGCTCTCCGTCTCCATCGCCGCAGCCCAACGCCCCTCCCTCTCCCTCTCCATCAAGTCCCCGGGCCTCCAACAAGTCCGCTCCCCACGAAGTCCCCTCCCTCCAAGCCCGGCCCCCTCAAAGCGCTTCTCGACCCTCCAAGTCCCGACGCCCACGCCCAGCTACGTCAACTCCTGCTCGGCCAAGAGCATCCTCAAGAAATCGTCTGCCGCGTCAGGGACAGCCAAGAAGATCCAGTTCCAGGGGGCCCCGACGGTCCACTGTATCACGCCGATCGAGAATACGGAGGAGTATTATGGGAGCTATTCGAAGTTGACGAGGGAGGAGAGGAGATGGATTGTTCGGGAGTGATTGTTGACTTGCTTTGCTTTGCTACGGAGTACTTGCTCGGCTTGTCGTGATTTGGTTCGAGGTTTGGGTTGAAGACGATAGATCGGATATGGGTTGGCTTGGTTTCACGGAAAGGAAGAGGGCACTGTGTTTTGACTGAGCGATGTATTTTGTTGTGACGACTTATGATATGACTGACGGACTGGTATGGTATGAATGATAATCCACTTTATCCATAAACTTGGCTTGTAACGTGCTGAGTAGACAAGTAGAATCTCGAGGTTGATATACAAGTATCTATCTATAGTACACTATAATACAGCGTTCACCCTCCCCCTCAACTAAGATCCGATCCAACCCTCT